>NC_134132.1:12996250-13320000 GCF_040939455.1 Microcebus murinus | reverse complement strand
AGTTGGAGAAAACAGCTAAGACAGGACAGCAGAGTTGAATGGAATTTTAAAGGTAACTCAGTCCTTTTACAGAAGAGGAAACTGAGGCTACAGAGGAAATGGGATGTTGAATTACGAACATGGTCAGAGGCTGCAGAGTTCTGTCTGCCTCACACATACAGGGAACAAGACCAAACCTGTCCTCTAGCCAAATCCTGACTCCAGGGGAACGGAATAATTTACAGGGCATAATAAATCGGCATTTGACTGGTATACACTTATTTTCTGCCTAAATTCAGAAAATTTGAAAGTCCTTACGCAGCTAGCCATCCCCTGTAAATGCATTAGGAAAAGAAAAAAAAAAAAGATACTTTTTTGATGACCGTGAACGTTATCAAGTTGGTTTTTTGTTTGTTTGGTTTTTGTCCTATGTCTACCGTTATTTACCCGGCAACTCCAGACCTTCAGTGTGATCTTGTCCCCACCCTAAGTCCGGATGTAGATTGGAGAGAAGCGACTTTAATAATAGGGCAGGTCAGAGGTTTGCCTGGTGACTGTGTCATCTACCATTTGTTCAGAGAACACTTCAATAGCAGAGGCTATTAAACGTTTGGAGGTGCCGTTTTTAAAAGAGAAAAATCAAGCACGTGTTAGAGGATAATTGATAATATGAAGCTGTCAAGGTCTGAGGCAGTCACGACTGCTGTATACAGCAGGCAGCATGCAATGCAGATGGAAAGAAAAAATGCACATAAGGGCCAGGCGCGGTGGCTCACGCCTGTCATCCTAGCACTCTGGGAGGCCGAGGCGGGAGGATCGCTCGAGGTCAGGAGTTCGAAACCAGCCTGAGCAAGAGTGAGACCTGGTCTCTACTAAAAAAAAAAAAAAAAAAAAAAAACAAAAAACACAATAGAAGGAAATTAATTGGCCAACTAAAAAGATAGAGAAAAAATTAGCCGGGCATGGTGGCGCATGCCAGTATAGTCCCAGCTACTCGGGAGGCTGAGGCAGGAGGATCGCTTGAGCCCAGGAGTTGGAGGTTGCTGTGAGCTAGGCTGACACCTCGGCACTCACTCTAGCCTGGACAACAGAGCGAGACTCTGTCTCAAAAAAAAAAAAAAAAAAAAAAAAACACAGAAAAATCAAGTACGTATTAGAGGATAATTGATAATATGAAGCTGTAAAGGTCTCAGGCAGTCACGACTTCTATATATAGCAAGCAGCATGCAAAAGAGAGGGAAAGAAAAAGGGCACACGGACAATTTAGTCTTGAGTGTCCTCTATGTCACGTCGAAGTGATTTTATCTCCTCCTCCTCCTCATCGCTGGCTCACTAAACCTGCACCAGGCTGTCCCCCCCCTCCAGCCCCTCACTCGCATATACCCTCTGCTTCTCTGGCCTTTTTAAGGCCCACCCCGGTGTCTCAGCTGGACCTGAATGATGAGGTGTGGCCTTACGGCTCACTCTCACTTATTCAGCTGGTAAAGCCGCTTAAAACCCTCATAAGAACATCAACATTTGGGCGCCAATAACAGATTGACCTTTATTCATAAAGTGCAAATACTTGGAAGTTGAACAGATTGGTTGCCAGCGATTGCCTTTTATGTGCAGTTTAGGGCTTTGATTTCTCTCCCCTTTCTTCCTTTAATCTGACATCACGGGCTTGAATAGGGTTTGAGGTCTAAGTAAACAGGCCCCGGGGGTGGGGGTGGGGGTGGGGTTAGGCCTCTGCTTTTGTGGCTCCATTTGCTTGTGCCCAGGGAAGGAGACACAGCAGGGGGGACTTCTAAAAGATTTGCCTTTGCAATTCAACGATTTAAGGATTTGGATTGGAAAACCCCAAAACCGAATGGAGCCGTTGGAACTGATCGGGCAACGAGAGTCTTTTTGCACACGGCACCCTTTATCCAAAATTATTCACGTAGGTAGGGGAATGAGAATGTAAGGGTTTATATTAACTCTCTTGGAAAGTTTACTCCGTGCCGTGCAGAAAAGGGAAACTCAGGAACCCACAGAGCCTATGGATTTTAAAATAGGACCATGCCGTCCCTGCTCTGTTAACCTTCCTCCTTTCTAGGCAGCTGGGAGCATTCCACGCTGAGGGTTGCAGAGAGTGGCTGAAGCCCTTTTAAAAACAACTTGTGTTTTTTTTTAAAGCAGGCATCCTCAAACTACAGCCCTGGGGACACATGTGGGCCGCCTAGTACATCTATCTGGCCCTCTGGGGTTTTTTTGCCTCCTGTCCTGCAACGGTCTGAGGGACAGTGGACTGCCCCCTCCCTGTTTAAAAAGTTTGAGGACCCTTGCTTTAAAGCATTCCAAGGAAACATCTCGTAAGCATCGGCTCTTTTAAGATACTCTTCAACACAGCCTTCAGTTCTGGGTTATTCTCTTCCCCCGGATGTATCTTGACAATACTTTACTTCCAACGGCACAAGCCTACGCTGTACAGCAAAGTGGAGGATCTTTGTAGCATTTTCCTAGATAGCGTGTACAAATGGAAATCTTCCCCACGAACAATTTTGCCCATTTAGAAATAATAAAGAGAGCCGACAGAAACTGACTCAGGAAATAGGAAGTACAAAGCTCTCATGAGTAAGCAGAAGGCAAATTTTATGTGAGTACTGGTTCTGGCTTTTGAACTGCCTTTTTAAAAAAAAAAAAAAAAATCTTAAATGTCTGTATTTTGGGAGTACAGGGATGTTTCCTTTTAATCCAGACGACTGGGCATTTCCTTGTGTATTAAGAACTGCTGGCTTTAGAGTTAGGCAGTTCCAGGTTTGTGGCCCAGCCCTTTTTAGATGTTTATTAACTGTGTGACTTAGACATAGAACTGGTCCCAAAGCCTCGTTTTCTCTGATTTATGGGTTACTATAGCACCAGTCTCAGAGCGGTGAGCACCTCTAAGAAGCACTTAACACGGCTGCCACCCCTTACTACTCAGTGAAACTTATTGTTTTTTCTATCAATTTTTAATTTTGTATCATGTTGCTGTCATAGGTCTATATGGAGAATATGACAGAAAGAATAGAAAGTGCTTAGTGATGGACCCACCGCCTAACTACCGTGTTTCCCCGAAAATAAGACCTACCCATACAATAAGCCCTAGCAGGATGTCTAAGTATTTGAGCCATAGAAGCCCTACCCAGAAAATCAGCCCTAGTGATGGGCGTGGCTATGGAAATCAGCTCTGGTGGTAGGCGTGGCTATGGAAATCAGCCCTAGTGGTGGGCGTGGCTGTGATAAATCAGCCCTAGTGATGGGCGTGGCTATGAAAATCAGTCCTGGTAGTGGGCGTGGCTGTGAAAATCAGCCCTGGTGATGGGCGTGGCTATGAAAATCAGCCCTAGTGGTGGGCGTGGCTATGAAAATCAGCCCTAGTGGTGGGCGTGGCTGTGAAAATCAGCCCTAGTGGTGGGCGTGGCTATGAAAATCAGCCCTGGTGATGGACGTGGCTATGAAAATCAGCCCTAGTGACGGGCGTGGCTGCGCAGCGCATCTGCACAACCCATGCGTGTCGTCGCGGAGCGGGAAAGAACACGAGCAGCCCTTCTCATCCGCCCCGTGAGAGCTCTAGTGCTCGACAGGAGAGATCGGGGCCGGTGGCTCTAAAGGAAACAGAGTCGCAAGACATTCAGGGTGGGATTCGGGGTCTGGAGAGTGAGGATGATGTTCCAGAAGACGATGACCTCACTCTATTTGAATCAATGTAGATTGTTGTACCGTACTTAAAAAAAATAACACATCCCCTGAAAATAAGCCCTAGGGTGTCTTCCTGAGGAAAAATAAATATATAAGACCCTGTCTTATTTTCGGGGAAACACGGTAACCTGAACGAATAGAAACTGCTGTTCTTATTGCCACTATCAGTTCATACTTTCTTGTGTACAGACTGTTTCACTGAGTCCAACTACGTTGCATCCCTGTCTTGCAGCAGAAAACATGTCTTCCATTCCTTTCGCAAGCCCTGCTGCTCTGAGCACTGGCATCAGACAGCAGAGTGGATGCTTAGTAAATGACCTCCTGCTTAACTCCCCCTCTCTACTTGATTGGGGACGACTTGCTCCCAGGTTGAAAACAGAGGCATCATCATCTTTCACCACTTCTTCAGCCCTTCCAGCTACTCTGTTGCTGGGTCCAGTCACTTCTTGCTTTAATAATTAGCTCCCCTCCTCCTCCCCATCCCTGTCCTCGCTGTGCTAATAATCCAGGCTTGCGGCAGTCTCTGAATGGAGACCCTCCCCCCAGCACTATCTACCGCTCCCCACTGCTCCCACCCACGCGGCAAACCGGCGCCCCCAAATATTCCCCGGGCTTCCCCCACGCCTCTCCCTGGCTCTTCGGGCTTCAGCCTTTCTCCCTCGTCCACACTTTCCTTAATAATAGTAGCATGGGAAGTTGCACGGATGGAAAGAATTTAAGGAAGAAATAAGAACCTTTAGAATATCATCCACAGTGCTTTGACTCCTGAACTCAGCGGATCCTAAGTTAGGACGTTCGCTAACAACTGGTTAACCATCTTGCACGCACGCACCTGCTGCCCTCGGACCAGGGGAGGGATCAGTTTAGAGGCTCAGAGTTTAGAGGCTCAGAGTTTAGAGGCTCAGAGTTTAGAGGCTCAGAGTTTAGAGGCTCGGTTTAGAGGCTCGGTTTAGAGGCTCGGTTTAGAGGCTCAGTTTAGAGGCTCAGTTTAGAGGCTCAGTTTAGAGGCTCAGTTTAGAGGCAATGGGTGGATCAGAGCTACTATGGGGGGGAAGCAAAAGCCCTTAAACACCCCCCCACACACACACACAGCGCTACTGTGAGTGCTGTCATCTTATAAACAACAACAAATAAAAGTGTCTTTCCTCCAAAGTTTCAGGCTACCAATGGCAACGTCACAACACGCACGGTGACTTCATAGAACCTTCTCTTGGAATCTCAAAACAAAGGGCAGGACACCAAGGCACAGTTCAAAACGCCACCCGAGTACACAAACACGCACACACACCGTCACACGGATGGCAAAAAGGAGGAAAAGAGCAAGAGCAAAAAGAGATGTTAAATTTCAGATCCCCGGGGGGGGACAGGTCCCCACCCCTCCCAAGTCCTCCAAAGAAGGGACAAGAGACAGGGCCAACAGTGCTCATACTTTCTCCCAGGCTGTGTGCCCTCCCGTGAGCAAATCCAATAATCCACCCCACCAAGATAGGGCCAAGTGTTTATCTTCGGCGGCGACCCATTTCTCTGCCACTGTCATTTATTTTATTTATCTTTTTTTTTCAGAGCATTTTCTCCCATGATCAGAGACTGTCACTGCCAACTCGCTCTCAAGCCAAGGCATTCTAATGAGGGAAAGATTTCAAAAAGATGATGGATGGGGTTTTAAATGTCTACCGAAATAACGCACAGAGAAGTCTTCATTGTAAAGGAGAAAATGCTTTTTAAAAAAGGCTCTTTAAATAAATCCTCAAGTAACAGAGACTTGGCAGGACCAGAGCTGCCTCCCGGGCCATCCGGGGAGAGTATGAGCTTTTTATGGATTCCAGTCTGAGCATCAACGCTGACAGCAGCCCCTAATCTATAGGATTGTTCCGAGCTTGTGAGAGTCTCATTAATTAGTAGCTGATGAGGTACAAAAGGAGTAAATTTTGTTTCCATTTAACGATGACCTTTCATTTTAACTCCATTTCCTTGGTGAAAACCTGGAGATCATACGACAATCTCCAAGCAGAGATTTTAGAAGCTCCTCTGAGGCCAATTGCTTTCGCTTCTTGCTCCTTTTACAGAATGAATGCAAAGCTGCGGTGAACCTGATGTGCTTCTGGAAAAAAGAAGTGACTGTGGAAGATGTAGGATTTTAGATGGTCCGGGAAATTTTGGCAGGGGGTAGATAGGAAAAAAAAAAAAAAAAATGAAAGGTTTCGGTTTGCATTTGTAACGAGGAACAAATCATGTTAAAACTCTGAGGACGACAAAAAATAAATTGTTGCCATCAACACTAAAAGCACTTAATGCACCTAGGAAATCTTAAATAAGCCGGAGATCAATGCCTGGCACAAAGTATACGCTTAGAAAATTTCTATGGAAAGAAGAAGGAAAGAGGGAAGGAGGGAGGGAAGGAGGGAAGGAAGGAAGGAAGGAAGGAAGGAAGGAAGGAGGGAGGGAGGGAGGGAGGGAGGGAGGGAGGGAGGGAGGGAGGGAGGGAGGGAGGGAGGGAGGGAGGGAGGGAGGGAGGGAGGAAGGAAGGAAGGAAGGAAGGAAGGAAGGAAGGAAGGAAGGAAGGAAGGAAGGAAGGAAGGAAGGAAGGAAGGAAGGGACATGAGATTCCTAAATCCTCTTGGAGATTTTAGATCTAAAACTCAGATGTGGAAACAACCCAGGTGCCCATCCATGCACAAGTGGATTAATAAAACGTGGTCTGTGTACACCATGGAGCACTACTCAGCTCTGAGAAACAGCGGTGACCCAGCACCTCTCGTGGAGGTGGAGCCCATCCTACTAAGGGAAGTGTCCTGAGAATGGAAACACAAGCACCACGTGCGCTCACCAGCAAACTGGGGTTGACGGATCAGCACCTAAGTGGACACACAGGAGTGACATCTGTCGGGTGTCGGGCAGGTGGGAGGGGAGGAGGGGACGGGTGTAGACAGACACGGACGAGTGAGACGTGCACCGTCTGGGGGATGGGCACGCTTGAAGCCCTGACTCGAGGGGGGAGGGGGGCAAGGGCAATATACGTGACCTTGACATTTGTACCCCCGTAATATGCTGGAAAAAAATAAAATAAAGCTCAGAGGAGCCAGCCTTCCGGACTGCCCAGCTGGGAGCATCAAAGGTGGTCACAACAGTGACAAGCTAAACACCCAGGCTATCTCGGGGCTGTGGTGTCCCTTCTTCACTGCAGGAGAGAGGGGCAGATGGGGTGGCCATGGCGACATAGAAGCAGAGCCAACCCCCCCCACACACATACCCCTCTGGGAACTGGAAGCCAAGACTTTCATTTTCTTTTCATCCCAACACCATCCCTCATCCCTCTCAACAATAGATCCACAATTATTCCAAGAGATTCCAGGACAGATTACTCTTTCGCCCAATTTCCTTTTAGTTCTAGAAACCCCAAAGGATCCCACTCACATCCCCATTTCCCCCGCCCCTTACCTACGATCAGCTTAACACACACACACACACACACACACACACACACAAAATAAGAACAAAGGGCCTCACAGGTGTGATTTCAGAAAAAGACTCTTCTCCTGCTGTCCGGCTCCGTTCGAAAGTCAGAGACACTCATTTGCATTAACAAGTAAACATCACTGAGAAGAGTAAGAGAAGTCTATCGGTCATTCACACTCTAGTGAAAATTACTAGAATTCAGTTGCTTTCCTCCCTTTACAGCTATCTGAAACTTCTAGAGGGAGTTTCTCATGGATGAGCTCTGAGTGCACACCTGCAGAGCCACTCTCAGTAAACAGCATGTGTGTACAGAGATTATAGAGATTATGGAGGTGGTGTACAGCCTGTACCCAATACATTTAGCAGAAATGCTATTTGCTAGAACTCTGAGAAGCTAGAAATAACATAAGCACATATGTAATGCTTTGATAACTTCTTCTCTTGCATCCTTTTATTTGATTTCATAGCTTTCTGAGGTTGTATTATTACCACCCCGTTTAATAGGCGAAAGAGAAAAAAAAATTAAACATCTTGCCTAATAAAAAGGCGAACTGGACATTTACACCAGGTTAAAATCCCCAACCTGGGTATCTTTTCTGTTTGGGAAAAGCATCCCTGTTGGTGTGTCTTTTTTTATTTTTTGGGGGGACAGAGTCTCGCTCTGTTGCCCAGGCTAGAGTGAGTGCCGTGGCGTCAGCCTCGCTCACAGCAACCTCCAACTCCTGGGCTCAAGCGATCCTCCTGCCTCAGCCTCCTCCCGAGTAGCTGGGACTACAGGCATGCGCCACCACGCCCGGCTCATTTTTTCTATATGTATTTTAGTTGGTCAATTCATTTCTCTCTATTTTTAGTAGAGACGGGGGTCTGGCTCTTGCTCAGGCTGGTTTTGAACTCCTGACCTTGAGCGATCCTCCCTCCTCGGCCTCCCAGAGTTCTAGGATGACAGGCGTGAGCCACCGTGCCCGGCTAGTTGTCCTCCTATTTTAAAGTCCTCTGTGCAAATTTTTTCTAGGCAACAAAAATTAATTAAATACAAAGAAATGCTTAATTAAATACAAAGAAATGCTGTTTTATTCTACAATGTTCTCTCCTTCCTTCCCCAAATTCCACCGCCGTGGAGAGAAGGAGGGAGGGTGGGAAGAAGAGAGGGAGGGAGAGAGAAAGGAAGGGAGGAAGGGAACGGGGGTGACAGAGAGAAAGAGATCCTCTTGTCAGCAAACTCCAAAAATATTAATTCCACTAAAAGCATCGAAAGGGCTTTTTTTCCCCTTAGAATAAGGGAAAAAAATAAAAAAAAAAATACAGCCGCATAGCAAAATGGAAGGCTTGAATGAACACTGCAAGTTCTACTTGTCACAAGCCATTAGTTGAATTGCCTAAAGAAATCCCTTGACAAGTCTAAGTGCTGTTTTTATGTTAGAGAGCTTCATAATGTTGCCCACAAGAAGAAATTTCTCCACGGAAAAGCTCTTTTCTGTTTAATAAAGTGATTTGTTCCAGTAACAGTGATAATAAAATTGCTGAATGGAAACAGGGTTGTTCAATGAGGACCTGAATCCGATTTGCCAAGACTAGTATGATTACACTTTTATCTCTGTGTTTACCCATTTGTAGAATTGCTGCCGGTGTTTTTTGATACGCGATTAATAGGATTAATGGTTTCCAGGACCAGAAGGCGGGAGAGGAGTTGTGTGTCAACCTGTTTAGGCCTGGGAGCCTTGTTGGTTGTGCAGCTACACAATGATAGGCTGATTGCCCTGCCTTGTCTTTTAAAATGGGATTTCTTTTGCCAGTGAAAATTATTTTTGCATAACCCTATCTATATTAATTTCAGTCCCTCCCATCTCGGACAGCTGATGGTGGAACTTCATGGCCCAGGAAAAAAAAAAAAAAAAAGGTAAAGACAGAAATAACAGCCATGATTTCCTAAAAATCTAACTGTTAGAGTGATCTATCTTCCTCACCTAATAATTCTTATTTAGCATCATTTAGTGCCTTTAATAACGGAACCAGAGATTTTGGCAGAATGTTTCATTTATTAGCTGGGAATTTTTGAAGGCCTGGGACCAGAAGCATTTCCAAGTTTGGATATTTTTGGATTTGGGAATATTCACATATACATGACGAGGTATCTTTGGGATAAGACCCAAGGCTAAACACGAAATTCGTTTGTGTTTCATATACGCCTTATACTAACTTAGCCTAAAGGTAAGTCTATACAATATTTTTAATAATTCTGTGCATGGTGCTAAATTTTGACTGCATTTTGATGTGACCCGTCATCACATGAGATCGGGTGTGGAATTTTCCACTTCTAGGATCATGTCATCACGGGAGCATTTTGGATTTCGGATTTTCAGATTAGGGATGCTCACACTGTATTATTTACCTTTCTATACAGTCCCTGTTGTGCCATCTATGTGGTTTTTCATCAGCCACTGAACAATTTCAAAACTTTTTTTTTTTTTTTTCAGGATATTCTTTTAATATCCTTTAGTCTTTTCCAGTTGGTGAAGTCTTTTATTACAACTCTACATAGGAAATATCACACAGATATTGTTCATAGTTTTCCATTTTAAGTGATAATGTAGGCCGGGCACGGTGGCTCACATCTGTAATTCTAGCACTCTGGGAGCCCGAGAGGGGAAGATCGCTCAAGGTCAGGAGTTCAAAACCAGCCTGAGCAAGAATGAGACCCCTTCTCTACTAAAAAAAAAAAAAATAGCAAGAAATTAATCGGCCAACTAAAAATATACAGAAAAAATGAGCCAGGCATGGTGGCGCATGCCTGTAGTCCCAACTACTCGGGAGGCTGAGGCAGGAGGATCGCTTGAGCCCAGGAGTTGGAGGTTGCTGTGAGCTAGGCTTACGCCACGGCACCCTAGCATGGGCGACAGGGCAAGACTCTGTCTCAAAGAAAAATAAAATAAAGTAATAGTGTATGCAAGTCTTAATAATATGGGCACCTTTTTTTACATGCCAGTGGTCCTCACTCTGCATGGTGGTTTGAGACAATAAAAAAGATCTTACAAGTTGAAATCATGCAAAGCAGTCTTAATCATAAAGAAGAAAAATTATGATGTTTCCAAGGACATATCAAAAGTGTCATCAAAATGCTAAAAATGCTTACTGTGTTACAAACGTATAATGAAATGAAAAATAGTAAAACTAGTATTTATTTAATACACTGTAACTTAAAACATTAGAAACATCAATATGTTTTTGTTCCTTTGTAAAACAAAAACAAAAACAAAAAAAACTCATTAATTCTAGCACTCTGGGAGGATCACTCAAGGTTAGGAGTTCAAGACCAGCTTGAGCAAAAGTGACACCTCATCTCTGCTATAAATAGAAAGAAATTTATTAGCCAACTAATAATATATATAGAAAAAATTAGCCGGGCATGGTGGCATGTGCCTGTAGTCCCAGCAACTTAGGAGGCTGAGACAGGAGGATCGCTTGAGCCCAGGAGTTGGAGGTTGCTGTGAGCGAGGCTGATGCCACAGCACTCTAGCCCAGGCAACAGAGACTCTGTCTCAAAAAAAAAAAAAATCATTAAGTATAACTATACTTGTCTTTTCCTATACACATGGGCATCTTTTGTACGTGCTGACGAATTATCACTTCTTTCTAAGTATAGAGCAGCTTCCAGCATATCCAAAAGGATAGCTTCCTCTCTGTTATGATGCCCAGGTTGTGAAGTATCTATGAAAGTTCTTTTCATGTCACACTTTTTGCTGATGTCACTTCATCTGGCACGTTTATCTTTTTCTTCGCAACCACAAACCATGAGGCAACACAACTCCACATTGTGCTGAATGGCAGCAGTTCTCAGTAACAAATAACTGAAAGATTGATGAAAGAAGTGATGTCATTGGTCACTGATCATAATGCACCTCTTTTATCTACCTAGCGATTAGTGAAGAGCTAGCATAAAAGTTCACGCTTTTATACAATTATTCACCATGAATACACCATAGTAACTTAAATTTGAACCGGGTTGTTGAGAGAGCTGGTGTTGTTTAAGTAAACCATAGTAACTTAAACTTATTCATATCAGAACCTTGCAGAGTGAGGACAGCCTGTATCTGACTGACATCCAGTGCTTTGTGGATTTGGTACAAGAACTTAGCTAACAAACAGAGGATGAAAAGAATCTCACCATCCTGGCCAAGGGCTATTGAAAGGAACAAAAGAACACATGTGATTTCTTATACATACATACGTGTGTGTGTGTGTGTGTGTGTGTGTATGTATATATATATATATATATATATATATATATATTTACCCCCCAGGGACCATGCCTAAATTCTTGGATCACAGTGGTTAAGTGTTATGTGTTTTGGAATCTTACAGAACTGAGTTCAAATGTTATTTAATCTCTCACAGACTTCAATTTTCTCATATCTAAAAGTCTATCTCAAAGAATTGTTATGAAGATTAAGACAGAGATAACTGGCCGGGCGCGGTGGCTCACGCCTGTCATCCTAGCACTCTGGGAGGACGAGGCGGGCGGATTGCTCGAGGTCAGGAGTTCGAGACCAACCTGAGCCAGAGCGAGACCCCGTCTCTACTATAAATAGAAATGAATTGGCCAACTAATACATATAGAAAAAATTAACCGGGCATGGTGGCGCATGCCTGTAGTCCCAGCTATTGGGGAGGAGGCTGAGGCAGGAGGATCACTTGAGCCCAGGAGTTTGAGGTTGCTGTGAGCTAGGCTGATGCCACGGCACTCACTCTAGCCTGGGCAACAAAGCGAGACTCTGTCTCAAAAAAAAAAAAGAGAGAGAGAGAGAGATAACTGAAGACTAAGAGAGATGATCTGTGTAATATTTTTGGTGTAGCGCGTGGCTTGTAGTAGGGTTCATTCAAAGGCATTGAGATGGGAATAGAATTGATGGTGGTGGTCATGTCATGGCGCTATGCCAATGGGTACCCAACAAGAGAAATGGAATACTGAACTTTAAAAAGGGATATAACCAGAATACTAAATTGGAATGCCTGAGCTTCCCAGAAGGTTATTACCGCACAGATTTATAATGAACTCGCAGAACATTGACTCTGAAAATCTAGAACTTTAAATGGGTTATAATGCTTTCAAGTTCAGGGGAAAAATGAGCAAATCAGCTTTGACATCCCCCCATGCCAAGTCATGATGCCAAAAAGCATTTACGTCTCCATTGTAAGCTTCAGCCAACATCCATTTACCAGTTCCTGGTCGGCAAGTCCAATTGCTCTAGAATAGGGATTTGAACAGCAAAATTGGCAATATTTTAAGCTGCACAGATTGGAGCTGCCAGCATGAGTTGCACAATTGTAGGAAGCAGCTCAGCTTGCCCATCGCAAGAGCTTACTGTGAATTTACCCTTTAAGCAAAGTGACCTTCATTAAGCTTCGGAGTGCCATGCCCATTTGGAAAATTTCAAGGATCCTATAGATCCTAATTAGAACAGGTTAAATACACTTAGAGGGAATCACACAAAAGACTAGTGTTATTCAAACAATTGAAAAGTCTTTGAGCTTTACACCCAATTCCTAAACTATGTTCTGTGCAACATCAGTATTCCTTGTGATAGGAATACGTATTCCTCACGAAAAAGGGGGAGGAAGTTGTATCATCACGCATTTGGAGATTCACAATGTCCATCAGCATTCCGAAGACAGAGAATTTTTGTAGCTAAAAAATAATTCTTCGAGGCTGAGCGAGGTGGCTCACGACTGTAATCCTAGCACTCTGGGAGGCCGAGGCAGGAGGATCACTCAAGGTCAGGAGTTCAAAACCAGCCTGAGCAAGAGCGAGACCCCATCATTACTAAAAATAGAAGGAAATTAACTGGCCAACTAAAAATATATAGAAAAAATGAGCCAGGCATGGTGGCGCATGCCTGTAGTCCCAGCTACTCGGGAGGAGGCTGAGGCAGGAGGATCGCTTGAGCCCAGGAGTTGGAGGTTGCTGTGAGCGAGGCTGACGCCACAGCACTGTAGCCCAGGCGACAGAGTGAGACTCTGTCTCAAAAATAATAATAATAGTAATAATTCTTAAAATTTAATTAATCACATTTCCCAAAGATATTGAGCCTGAAACACTTTTTAAAAAAAAAAAATCACTTTCTCACAGAATACAGTGTTACATCTAACAGTTTGGGAAAACCACACAAATAGTGTAAATGAACTATGGGCTCGCACCATTACACAACTTACATCTTGAAGCACAGATGAGATTTTAAGAGTATTTCTGCACTGTATCCTTGAACATCCACACATGTTGGAAGTGAAGTCCAGGTGGCTTTTAGCGACATTCACAATGACGCCCAAGTTTGCCCAGAATGATTTATTTATTCCTGACACGAGTTCTCCTCGCTCCATTCCTCTGAATTCCCCAAAATGGACCAGGCTATCTTCCTTAAGACCTACTTTTTCTCATTGGGTAGAGTTCCTTGTCCAGTCATCTTAACTGGCTCCCCCCCCCCTTCCCCTCGTTCAATTTGTCAACAAGAAAACATGTTTCCAACTCCTAGCTCTGTGTTGAGAGGAACACAAAAGATACATAAGCTGTGGGCCTTGGCCTTACAGTTCAGCAGGGCAAGCAAAACTAACGTTTGTAAAGCTGAAGCCATTGAGCAATGACTTCAGAGATGGTCAAATAGAGATCAACATGGCCCGTGATACCTGGAGAAACCTTGGAGGAGAAGATGGACTTGAGCATCTGAATAGGACTTAGACAAGTGTGGAGGGAGAAGGAAGATGTCCACACACACAAAAAAAGAATGACCGAAGTCAAAGAGCAGGAAGAAGTATTTGGTTTTGGGAAGGATGTGGAGGAGAACAGGTATAGAAGTCCCATGAGAGTAGGACATTCATGGTGTGTGGAAACATAGAAGATGGGCAGATACAGTGGGATTCAAACAGTGGAAGACCCAGACTGCCAGATCAACAAGCTCAATTAGTTTAGTAGGTGGAATACACGATCATTAAGGACCATGCCATACATTTGAGCCTGCCCGTAAAATAATCAAATGAGCATTCTAGAAAGGTCAGTATGGGATCTCACGTGGTGAGGTTAGAGACAGAAAGAAATAAACCAAAGGCCAGCATCGAAGTTAGAATACCCTGGAAGTAATCCATGTGTTAAGAGTCTTGACAGGTGGGAACAAAATAGCAAGAAAGAAGAAAACGTACATCCAAAAATCCAAAGGCACAAATGAGATTGGGTGTGAACAAAGGGTAGAGTTGAATACAATCCCAAAGTTTCTAGTCTACCAGCATGGGTAATTCTAGAAAACACATTTTTAGGGGAAGAAGATGAATATTTACTAAGTAAGTAAATGAAAAAGCATTTTTTATAGCTTTCTAGTCTCCTTCATCTACAATTAATTCCAATCTATGTATACTACATTATTTTCCACTATCCAGTCATCATTTCAACAATTATTTTGTAAGCACCTGTTGTATGCTAAGCACTGGAGAAACAAACAAAAAAACTGTAGTGAAGTTGGAGGCAAAGTGTGGATATGAGGAATGGGTATGTAAATAAATAATTACACAATGTGAAGTTTCTCAACATATTCCCTATTTTCAGATTAGAGGAGATAGATGCTAATATCCATTGAGCTCCCACTACATTCCAGTCTTTTAGATTCATCTAACTTAATTTCTACATCAACACCAAGAAGTAGATATTGTTATTCCCATTTTTCTTGATCAAAATCACCACCAATTTAGGTTCCCACCACACGGAACCCCTGAGGACACCCACTCTGTGAGAGAATCCAACCCACTGGAAAATACCAAGGACTTCTGGATGGGTGACAGGGGACCCTTCACCATAAGGAAAGTAAGACTTGTCCCAGCTCCATAAGGCTTCAAAGATTCTCCCCCAGGACCAAGAGCGACTGATCAGATTTCATGGATTTTCATGCATGTATTTTTTCATATTTTAACATATTGAAGTTGGGATGCCTCTTACCATCCAAGATGTGCCCATCCTTCTGGTGAAAAAGGATCCTTTCATCTACTCAACTGCCCCTGGAATCTGTGTCTAGAGAGAAACAATGTCCTGCCTTCATAGAAACTATTAATTCTGTCTTACTGTTTTTTGTGATGTTTTTCCATCATAAAGATTGCCAATCTGCGTCCAAAAGAACAGTCTCCTTAATGATTAAAAGAAAAAAGGCAACCATAAAATTGTCTTGGAGGATTTCATTTCCAACCCACATTTTATCAACTTTAATTTATTGACTAGAAGCAAGAAACTCTATTTCCTTAATCAGCGGGAATCATTCTGCAAATCTCTGAATATTACTTTTGGAAAACCATTCTAATTATTGTGTCATCAGTTGCTTCTGTTACTTTTACAATGTGTGTCTTTGCCAGGCTTTGCTCATACAATTGGTAACAACGTAGACTTCCACATTTCGACCTTCCCTCCACACATAAAATAAAATTAAGGACGCTGTGGCCCAAACCAATTTAAACCCCCCCCCCGCCCCCCGAAAACTTCATTTCCAACAAAGTGAGAAATAAATATTAGCAATTCTCCAAGAAGTGCCAGACTTACAATGAGCCTAAGAGAGCGCAGTGGGTAGCAGCTTGACACGTGTACATTTTTACGACAGGTAGTCAACTCAGCTCTTTAGGTTTTGTAATGCTGCCAGTGTTTTTGCTTGGCATGACTTCAAGGGTCTTATGTCGTCCAACCCAAGGCAGCCCCCTTCAGGATACGTGAGCCAAGCTAACTGCATGCAAACCAGGCTGGGCCTTGGAATCAGTTTACATGGGCATGTTGTCAGAGAAGGATGTTTATGCGTGTGAGAGTCTTAAAGGGCTGAATAGAAAGATCAGAGGCAAGGTTAAGCAGAATGGGGCTGGGAAGAATTCCACATGTCCTTAGAGGACAGGCAGAGGATAAAAAGAGGTACAGTAGGGAGGCCAGAACAGAACTGCATTCTTCCCCGTCTAGCTGCCAAGCCTCGCAACCGTGCCATTCTTCAAACAAAACCTCTCTCTTGGCCTCAGACCCTCTGCCCGGCCATGCCAGCTCTACTGATTTACACAAAACCTTCAAGACTTTGATCAGCTACCAAAATGCAAACATGGGAAGCAATGCCCCAAAGCAGCTTGTTGAAAAAACCAGTTGATGTAAAACTTTCAAACAGCCCATTAGCAATCTCATGTAGAACTACGTATGCATATAGGCTCGGCCATGCATGCCCCCTTTGCACAAGAACGTTTTCATACAGTCCATTAACGATGCCACATACTTATGACACGTATTCGCTTCAAGTCCAAAGAGACGTCTTTTACACATGGAAACTCAAAAATATACGGAATTAAACTCTCCTCTTCCTGAACCTCACACTCCCCCCAGCTCGAACAGGGAGAAAGGAAATCTCCCTCTACCCATCCAGCAGACACCAAAAGGGTGATGGATAGTTGCGTTTATTCAGACCATAAATTCTTTCCCAGGGTAGAACCCTAAGATATGAATTAATCACGTAATTGTAAAGGCCTCCAAATATCAAAATGATCATTTCTAACTTTTTACTTCTTGTTGACTGATCCAATGCTTGTCAGTCTGATAAATACCCAGTACGTTATAGCCATCAAACAGCTACCAAAAATAAAGCCCTGCTACATACGTAAAATGGCAGGCCCTGTGGTCCCTGAGATTTTGCCCAACCAGAAGCACTGAGTCAGGGCGCTAGCGTGAAAGAGCTGCTGGCAAGATTTCTAACTACGAAACAGGCAGCCAGGAGGTTTAATGGTGTGGCTCTTGTACTTTAAAGAAATTACTAAATAATATTTGTCTGCCTTGAGTCATTTGGACTCTATTTATGGACTTGGTGAGTGTGAAGAGCTCCTATTTTGTAAAAATAGATACTTAATCCATTCTACCAGAGTTCCCCGAAAATAAGACCTACCCATCAAATAAGCCCTAGCAGGATGTCTAAGCATGTGCGCAATATAAGTCCCACCCTGAAAATCAGCCCTAGTGGTGGGTGTGGCTATGAAAATCAGCCCTGGTGATGGGCGTGGCTATGAAAATCAGCCCTGGTGAGGGGCATGGCTATGAAAATAAGCCCTGGTGGTGGGCGTGGCTATGAAAATCAGCCCTAGTGACGGGCGTGGCTGCGCAGCGCATCTGCACAACCCATGCGTGTCGTCTCGGAGCGGGAAAGAACACGAGCAGCCCTTCTCATCCGCCCTGTGAGAGCTCTAGTGCTCCACAGGAGAGATTGGGGCCGGTGGCTCTAAAGGAAACAGAGTCGCAAGACATTCAGGATGGGATTCGGGGTCTGGAGAGTGAGGATGATGTTCCAGAAGAAGACGTCTTCACCCTATTTGAATCAATGTAGATGGTTGTACCGTACTGAAAAACAAACAAACAAACATCCCCTGACAATAAGCCCTAGGGTGTCTTCTCGAAAAAAATAAATATAAGACCCTGTCTTATTTTCGGGGAAACACGGTAATAGAATAATAGCACCCTGACTCCAAACTACTCCTTTTTTAAAAAAAAAAAAAAAAAACTGGCTCAATAGTCCAGAGATAAGCATTCTATATAAATTGAAATATCTGTGTACTGATCCTCAACACAAGCAGTAAAAATCTCGATTATAAAAGAATTTTTAAAAAATAGTCCAGAGATAAGTTTTCCCTTCACAAAGTCATTATGCACAGACTGGTTTATGGCAGGGTACAACAGTGACTGAAGACAGTCCCCTGACTTTTAGCCTCATCTTCTTCCAGCTACAGAGCCAGGCAGGAAGAGAGCCACTTCCTAAGGGACAGAGACACCCTTGCCTGAGGAGATGGGGAGGGAGGCAGCAGAAGAATTTCAGTTCTAGCCAGGCACGGTGGCTCACACCTGTCATCCTAGCACTCTAGGAGGCCAAGGTGGGAGGATCGCTCAAGGTCAGGAGTTCAAAACCAGCCTGAGCAAGAGCCAGACCACCCGTCTCTACTACAAATAGAAAGAAATGAATTGGCCAACTAAAAATATATAGGAAAAAATGAGCCGGGCATGGTGGCACACGCCTGTAGTCCCAGCTACTCAGGAGGCTGAGGCAGGAGGATCGCTTGAGCCCAGGAGTTGGAGGTTGCTGTGAGCGAGGCTGACGCCACGGCACTCACTCTAGCCTGGGCAACACAGTGAGACTCTGCCTCAAAAAAAAAAAAAAAGCATTAAGAATTTCAGTTCTTTAGCCCTCAGAAGAATTCCAAACACAGTCCTAGTTCAGTGATTTCTAGGCTTTAGGTTCTCATGGATGCTAAGCCCAGTGTGTTCTGCACTGAAGCTCAAGCCCCAAGGGGCTTGCATGCAAGTGCGTCACACACCCCATGGGGCTGGTGTGAGGACTAAGTACGTTAATATACAAAGAGGGTAGGCCGGTCGTGGTGGTTCACGCCTGTCATCCTAGCACTCTGAGAGGCCGAGGAGGGAGGATCACTCAAGGTCAGGAGTTCAAAACCAGCCTGAGCAGGAGCGAGACCCCGTCTCTACTAAAAATAGAAAGAAATTAAGTGGCCAACTAAAAACATACATAGAAAAAATTAGCTGGGCATGGTGACACATGCCTGTAGTCCCAGCTACTCGGGAGGCTGAGGCAGGAGGATCGCTTGAGCCCAGGAGTTGGAGGTTGCTGTGAGCGAGGCTGATGCCACGGCACTCTAGCCTGGGCAACAGAGTGAGACTCTGTCTCAAAAAAAAAAAAAAAGAGAGAGTAGAGCAATGCCTGGTGCAGTGTGAGCACCCCTTGAACTTGAGCTGGTATTCCTGGGGCATACCAGAGACACTCAATAAATGCTCGCTGTGCTGAAATGAACATCAGCTATGAGCCAGGGCCTTGACACATGTCATGCATTTACTTCTCACGACAGCCCCAAGCAGAAGAAATCATCCCATTACATGCCATAAATGAGACAGCAGTCTCAGAAAGGCATCATAACAGAGTGAGGAAGCAGAATGAACTGACATTCGATGCCCAAATCCATGCTCAAATGCAGAGCCATCTAATAATAACGATACATAGTAAATATTATTTTCTATGCAACAAACAATACAGAGAGAATCAACTCTTTTATTTTCATTTTCACTCTGATATTGGGCATGCCTCCAGGGGATCGTGGAATAATGTTTATTTTTATTTTTTATTTTTTTGAGGCAGAGTCTCACTTTGTTGCCCAGGCTAGAGTGAGTGCCGTGGTGTCAGCCTCGCTCACAGCAACCTCAAACTCCTGGGCTCAAGTGATCCTCCTGCCTCAGCCTCCCGAGTAGCTGGGACTACAGGCATGCGCCACCATGCCCAGCTAATTTTTTGTATATATATTTTTAATTGGTCAATTAGTTTCTTTTATTCTTAGTAGAGATGGGGTCTTGCTCAGGCTGGTTTTGAACTCCTGACCTCTAGCGATCCTCCCACCTCGGCCTCCCAGAGTGCTGGGATTACAGGCGTGAGCCACTGCACCCGGCCTGTGGGATAATGTTTATTTACCTATGTTTTCTGTGAACTTGGAAGTCTCCAAGAATATCCCCGTGAAGCTACTAGGAATAGGAATCTAAGATAATATGATTATTTTAATTAAGCCTCCTACCATCATAGAGTCCAATCAACATTATTCTCTTGGGATCAAAGTTCTTTGGGTTAAAGTAGTAGAAACACCAAACTTGCTTAAACAAAAAACAGGGATTCATGATAAGGAAACAGAGTCTGACAACTCCAGGCAGGGAATACGGTCAGGTCTCAGGGGACTAGACCCCGGCCTGGAAAGCTGGTGGGAAGACAGCAGCCACTCTCTCGGGCTCCCTGTGTGCAGAATCACACAGTCTACACCCTGCTTCTCTCTTCTTCATCCTTTGCCGATCAACTTTCTCTGCTTCTCCAAGTACACCACCTCCCACATCTCCTTAGAGCACTCGTGTAACTGACCCAGGCTGAGACTGGCACCTCTCAGTCCCAATTCACAATTCCCAAAAAAGAGCTATATGGAACAGGAATGCCAAGCTCTCTCTCTCTCATGCACACACACGATAAACCTAGACAGCATCATCAGCCTCTAGCAAAACAAATTGCTGCTACCGTGTCTCCTCGAAAATAAGCCCTACCCATAAAATGAGCCCCAGCAGGATGTCTAAGCATGTGCGAAATAGAAGCCCTACCCCAAAAATCAGCCCTAGTGATGGGCGTGGCTATGAAAATCAGCCCCAGTGATGGGCACGGCTATGAAAATCAGCCCCGGTGGTGGGCGTGGCTATGGAAATCAGTCCTAGTGGTGGGCGTGGCTATGAAAATCAGCCCTAGTGGTGGGCGTGGCTATGAAAATCAGCCCTGGTGATGGGCGTGGCTATGAAAATCAGCCCTGGTGATGGGCGTGGCTATGAAAATCAGCCCTGGTGACAGATGTGGCTATGAAAATCAGCCCTGGTGACAGGTGTGGCTATGAAAATCAGCCCTGGTGACAAGTGTGGTTGTGCAGCACATCTGCACAACCCATGCGTGTTGTCACGGAGCGGGAAAGAACACAGGAGCAGCCCTTCTCATCCGCCCCGTGAGAGCTCTAGTGCTCTACAGGAGAGATTGGGGCCGGTGGCTCTAAAGGAAATAAGAGTCGCAAGACATTCAGGATGGGATTCGGGATCTGGAGAGTGAGGATGATGTTCCAGAAGAGGATGATTTCACTCTGTTTGAATCAATGTACATGGTTGTACCGTACTTAAAAAAAAAATAACACATGCCCTGAAAATAAGCCCTAGGGTGTCTTCGTGAGGAAAAATAAATATAAGACCCTGTCTTATTTTCGGGGAAACACGGTACTTGGTCACATCTCCACCCATCCTCCCACCAGAATACCCAGGAAATTCTTAGCATACTTGAAGGACAATCCAGTTCCCAGGCATGCACAGCCCAAAGAGAAATAGAGGAAAGATATTCTTTTTTATTTTGCCATATTATGGGGGTACAGATTTTAAGGTTTCAATAAATGCCCTTTCCCCCTCTTCCCCCCCCCCAAGTCTGAGTCTCCAAGGAAAGATATTCTGAAACTGGACACATTGGAGCTGCCAGAAAATTGCCTACAAGCAGCAGCTGAGCAGGGCTGGGGGTGGGGGTCTTTAACATGATGCTTAATGAGATGGTGATGAAGGAGGGACCCCCCCCAGCCGACAAACCCACCGGCCACCCCGGGAATAGGCAGCAGCCTGCGGTGGAAGCCTCTCACAATGGCCTGGCAGAAATGGATGGTCCACACAGGGAAGGATCAATTGTAAAAAGTGGAATTAGTCATTCTAAATCATGCAGCTGTGGTCGAAGGGAGCTCTTCTAAAAATCATTAAACAATCATGTATTCCTATTGATTTATTCAAAATACCTTGAGGGAAAGCAGATTAAACACAAGGTAAAAGTAAGCTAATGCAGATTAAATGGATGAAGGATGGGCCAAGAGTCCCCTAGGTAGTTTTTGTACTAATGAGAGGAAAATTATATGTACACTATTACCAGGATAAAAGGGTCTATTAGAGGTCTTTTGCTTGACATATTTATGTATTTCAAATACTAAGTAGCATAGTGAATTAGGTTTACTCTGGACATTTGTTATTTTTATTGCATCTCGAAAGTGATAAACAGAGTTCTCTGCCGAGGGCAGCTTTCTGCCTCGCTCCGGGAGGCCCTGCCTGAAAATACACATCCCGATGCCACAGCCATTGCCTGGATGTCATTTATTAACCAGCCCGGTGCAACTGGACTGCAAAGACCAAGCCTTTAAAATCCAAGAGCAACATGCACACTCCAGGGGTAGAAATCGGCTGCAGTGTTCCTGGTGTCTGCTCCTTAGTTCGTAGTTAAAGACGCCCTTCCTTCCTCCACTGGAATCTATCCAAACCCCTTGTTATATAAGGAAAAACCAGACATGGGATGCCTTTGTCACCCATGATTCTCATAGGTCAGGCAGAAGCAGGTGTTATGATCCTCAGAGAGAGAGATGGAAGCAGAGAAATCCACAAATGGGGGTCCCAGGGCATGCAACCAGTGAGGATTAGAATCAAGACCTCAGATACAGTGTTTCCCCGAAAATATGACCTAGCCATAAAATAAGCCTTAGCAGGATGTCTAAGCACGTGCACAATAGAAGCCCTACCCCGAAAATCAGCCCTAGTGGTGGGCGTGGCCATGAAAATCAGCCCTAGTGGTGGGCGTGGCCATGAAAATCAGCCCTAGTGGTGGGCGTGGCTATGAAAATCAGCCCTGGTGATGGGCGTGGCTATGAAAATCAGCCCTAGTGACGGGCGTGGCTGCGCAGCGCATCTGCACAACCCATGTGTGTCGTCGCGGAGCGGGAAAGAACACGAGCAGCCCTTCTCATCCGTCCCGTGAGAGCTCTAGTGCTCGACAGGAGAGATCGGGGCCGGTGGCTCTAAAGGAAATAGAGTTGCAAGACATTCAGGATGGGATTCGGGGTTTGCAGAGTTATAATGATGTTCCAGAAGAAGATGACTTAACTATATTTCAATAAATGTAGACTGTTGTACCGTATTTTAAAAAAATAATAACACGTCCCCTGAAAATAAGCCCTAGGGTGTCTTCTTGAGGAAAAAGAAATAGAAGACCCTGTTTTATTTTCGGGGAAACACAGTACTGCTATCTCCCTAGTTTAGGCTCTTTCTACTTACTGGTGACATTTGCATTCAAATGAGCCACGGTTTTACAAAATGTATCACTCCATTTCTTGGATATTTAAAACCAAACTCGCTGCTCTCCTCAAGCCAGTTCCCTCCTGACACCCTCACTGCCAGTACCGTCCCCAGTTTAAACTAAGAAATCACATCATCGTCCCACCATGCCCCTATAAAATAAAACTTTAGCTGATGCTCTTGCTCTCACTCTTTCCTCCCTGACAGCCATCCTGCACCCCACCGCCAGATGAAACTTTCTAAAGTATTGCTTTCATCGTACTACGCCCTATTCACAAAATCCAGAGAGGCAGGGTGGCAGGCATTCATGTTTCTCTTTTATCTGATCTGGAAAGGTGTCAGAGAAGGGAGAGATGTCAGCTGGTTGAAAGAGAGATCCACTTGTTGGCTGTGCATGGTGGCTCACGCCTGTCATGCTAGCACTCTGGGAGGCCGAGGCGGGAGGATCGCTCGAGGTCAGGAGTTTGAAGCCAGCCTGAGCAAGAGCGAGACCCCGTCTCTACTAAAAATAGAAAGAAATTCATTGGCCAACTAAAAATACAGAGAAAAAAATTAGCCGGGCATGGTGGTGCATGCCTGTAGTCCCAGTTACTCGGGAGGAGGCTGAGGCAGGAGGATTGCTTGAGGCCAGGAGTTGGAGGTTGCTGTGAGCGAGGCTGATGCCACGGTGCTCTAGCCCAGGCAACACAGTGGGACTCTGATTCAAAAAAAAAAAAAAAAAAGAAAAGAAAAGGAAAGGAAAGGAAAGAAAAGAGAGAGAGAGATCACTTGTGAAGGAAGCATTTCTGGTTGATAGAGCCTGGGATGGCCTCGGCGACAGGTCAATGGGTCAAAGGGACTCTCACGGAGGTTGTGTGGTCAGAGCAGGAGCAGAACACTCAGGCCGCATGAGGAGAGGAAGATAAACCAGATGGCACTCGAGCTGAGAAGAACGCAAGAGTGGGGACACCTCCGTGTCCGTGGAGACTGGTGTAGTGTGGGCGACATCATCAGCAAAACCCAGCTACCACCAGCAAAAACGTCGACCTCACTGCATCCCACAGGGATGACTCTAACCAGCAACTACGAAGACACGGAAGTGGGTCTCGACTCTGCAAAAAAGTCCAGACCCTAACTCAGACCTCTCGATCAAACATCTTCACAGGAAGAGTGAGAGTGTAGTTTTTTTGCACAGTTCCACGTATTTCGATGCACAACCAGGTTGCAAACGTCTACGTACTACATCAAGACTCCCCCCGTCAGCCATCTGTACCTGGAAGGGTGGCAGTACTAGTTGCCAGAACTCAAAGTTTCAGCTAAATAAATCCCAGACGGCTTCATAGACTCTCTATGCACTTCCAAGTGGCTCCTCTTATCTACAGGGCGGATTATCATGACCATACGCCTGTGCACAGTCCAGCCAGAAAACTCGAGAAATAGTCGTCTTCTTGCTACAGGGATAAACTTTGCCTCTCAATATCACATTTTGATAAAGTTTAAAAAGAGTTAAAAAACACAGGGTGTGTGTGTGGGTGTGTGTGTATATGTATATATATATATATATACATATATATATATATATAAAGAACTGCCGGTGTTATGACTTCACTGGTTTCCATCTTTGTTGCATGCTTTGCAGATCTCAGCAGCACCAACACATTGCACACACGCATACACACATACATGTACACACATGCACATACGTGTACATACATGTACATACATGTACATACGTGCACATACATGTACACATGTGCACACATACGCACATGCACGTGCACAACGGCCATTACACCATCTAAATTTATGCCGGGCAGACCCAAATACTAGAAGCAAAGGTTTGAGAAGCGTCTGTCTGGTTAAAACTGCTCCAATAACCACGAAACTCAGAGAGCAGAAATACCACCCCCTCAAACACATTGTCAATGCTGCACAGCATAAATTCTAGCCCATTCCGGCCTGTTTCAGGCAACATTCTATTCCCCTAAAATCTCCAGATCATAATCTGGGCTGCATTTTAATTAAAAAGATAAGCAAGTGCGGCTTCCACTTTCATTTTTTAGTTGGGGACAAGCTTTCCAATGGTCCAAGTTAGGAAGAGGCGTCAGAGAACTTCTTAGCTCCTGAGGCTCTACCCAGCTGACAGTCTCTTTTGTCCTCTTTTTTTGGTGGGGGGGACGGGGACGGGGATGGGGGTGTCACTATGGCCTTGGAGGTGGTCCAGGACAGGTCAGGTCTTTCTGCTTACTGAAAGTGAGTTCTATTCACCACTGTGCTTTTCCAGGGCTTGGCCGTCCCCCTTTTCTTGGACGCTGTTGGAGTTATAAAATAAACACTTCCAAGATTGTTTTCTTAAAAGCCAGTCCAACATAAAAATAAAACGAAAAGAACTTTTCCGAGTCTTCAGTTCAACTCGAGCGCATTTCACTGGGAACATACCTGTTCCTCTCCCTTCTCTTTGAACTTCCTCAGGCTGATCTTTGTTTTTCCAGAGTCTGAACGCTGGCTCATTCCGCCAGAGACTTTCTGTTTGATGGCTGGCCCCATCGGGACAACACTGAGATGTCAGTTATTTATTTAAGATCTGAATGCGGGCAGATACGGAGACAGGTGTTTAGGGACTTCAGCAGCAGTTGAGTAATCACAGAACTTAAACCTGGAAGAAAACTCAGAGGGCCGTGATCTAGCCAGAAGCTTTCAAGGAGATTAGGTGTTATTGTCCCATTTTACAGCTGAGACCCCCGAGGTGTAGAAGCGTGAGGTCATTTGTTAACGGATGCACAGTTATTTAGCTAAAGAGGAGGGAAGAAAGGCAAGTGAAGCAAAGGAGAATTGGATCCCAAATTGCTTGTGTTTTAAAAATATACTGCCTTCCATTGCTTATAGAAACAGCCACTATCAGCCGCCTACTATTCAATCCTAAGATTATAGCAAAGTGGTTAACAAGGTGGATTCTAATTTAATCACATAAGGTCTAGGTTTGAACCCCATTTCTTCTGTCTCCTGGGCACGAGCATGGGCAAGTTACCCTTATAGAATGAGAAAAATAGAGAACAGAGGCCTTATACAGATAGCATGAGAATTAAATAAGATGCTATGCATGAAGTGTTTATCCCGGAGTCTAATACATGGTAAATGCTTTAAAATGTTAGTTATTGTTACAAATCGTTAATTATAATCTTCCAGCCAAGGCTTCCTTTATCATGATATTTGAAAGCTTTTCATAATTCCAAGACAAGAAAAACCGCCTCTATTTAAATAGGCAAAAAAAAAAAGGCCGGGCGCGGTGGCTCACACCTGTCATCCTAGCACTCTGGAAGGCCGAGGAGGGAGGATCGCTCAACGTCAGGAGTTCAAAAGCAGCCTGAGCAAGAGCGAGACCCCGTCTCTACCATAAATAGAAAGAAATGAATTGGCTGACTAATATATATAGAAAAAATTAGCCGGGCATGGTGGCGCATGCCTGTAGTCCCAGCTACTTGGGAGGCTGAGGCAGCAGGATTGCTTGAGCCCAGGAGTTTGAGGTTGCTGTGAGCGAGGCTGACGCCACAGCACTCTAGCCTGGGCAACAAAGTGAGACTCTGTCTCAAAAAATAAATAAATAAAAATAAATAAATAAATAAAAGAAAACCAACACAAAAAAAAGACAAAAACCTGTTTCAGGACTTGATGGAAAAAAATTTAAAAAGTTGCTTAAGAGATAGACAACATTAGAAAGGACATGACAGAATTTGAAGAAATGCAATAGTCACTTAGGGAATCTGAAAATACAGTAGAAAGCCTCAGCAACAGACTAGACCAAGCAGAAGAAAGAACTTCAGAGCTTGAAGACAAGGCTCTTGAAATAACCCAAAGACTCCAAGATGCAGAAAAAATAATAAAAAAGAATGAACAATTACCCAGAGAATTATGGGACTGTGTGAAGTGAACCAATATATGAATTATAGATATGCCTAAGACAGGAGAAAAAATACAAAAAGCATGGAAAAATCATTTGAGGTAATGATTGAGGAAAACTTCCCTGGTTTTGCCAGAGACTCAGATATCCAGATATAAAATAATCACTGAACACTGGGAAGATTCATAGCAAAAAGGACATCTCCAAATCCCATAGTTATCAAACTGGCCAAAGTCAAAGTGAAGGAGAAAATTTTACAAGGAGCAAGATGAAAGCAACAAATAACCTACAAAGGAAACCGTGTCAGGCTAACAGCAGATGTCTTAGTGGAGACCAAGCAAGCCAGAAGGGATTAGGGACCCATTTCTACTCTTCTTAAACAGAACTAACTGCCAACCAAGAATTCCATATCCTGCAAAACCAAGTGTCATAAATGATGGAAAAATAAACACCTTTCCAGATAAGCAAGCATTAAGGGAATTTGTCACTGCTAGGCCTGTCCTACAGGAAATACTCAGAGTCACATTCTACACGGGAAAACACACCAGTGTAAAAACACTCAAAAATGAAAGCTCACAGCTCGTATAAAACAAAATAGCACAGGAGTGAAAACAAAACAATAAGGTGTCATCCGCCATGACAGAACAGAACAGTATCCCACATATCAATGCTAACGCTGAATGTGAACGGTCTTAATGCCTCACTTAAAAAACACAGACTATGTAACCTTGACATTTGTACCCCCATAATATACTGAAATAAAATAAGCTATTTTATCATTATCAACAACAACAACACAGACTGACTGAAGAGACACACTCCAAGTATATGCTGTCTTCAAGAAACACATCTAATTTGCAAGGACTCACACAGACTCAAAGTAAACGGATGGGAAAAAAAAAAAAATATTCCACCACAAATGGAAACCATTCCATCCAGCAATCCTCTACTAGTTACCTACCCAAAGGAAAAGAAATCATTTTGTCAAAAAGACACCTGCACTTGAATGTTTATCACAGCACAACTCATAATGGCAAAGATGCAGAAATCAACTAAGAGCCCATCAAGTCATGAGTGGATTAAGAAAAGGTGGCATATATTAATATATACCATGTGGTACTGCTCAGCCATAAGAAGGAATGAAATAATGTGTTTTGCAGCAACTTGCATGGAGCTGGAGAACATTTTCCTAAGCAAATTATCTCAGGAATGGAAAAACAAATACCACATGTACTCTCTCGTAATTGGGAGCTAAACAAAGGGCATACACAGTCACAAAGAGATGTAAAGGACATTGGAAACCAAGAAGGGGGGATGGTGGGAGGGAATGAGGGATAAAAACTTATCAGATATAGTGAGCACTATTCTGGCAAAATTGGCACACTAACAGCCCCAATTTAAGCATTATACAAGGTATCCGTGTAACAAAAACATTTGTTGCCCTGCCCCCCAATATTTTGAAATTATAAAAAAAAAAAGAAAAAGAAAACAGAGGCTAAGAGAAGCGGAAGATAGGGAAGGATGGAGCTAGGAATTTCAAACCAAAAGTAGGAATACAAGCCCAGAAATAAAAAGTTAAGTTGGTTTCTTGGGGTTCATTTGTCTTCTGTTAAAATGAGCAGCAACATAAAAAGAGGTTGAGAAAAAGAAACCATGAGGGCGAATGGTAGGATTCCTTCCCTCACTCTGACAATCAGTTCTGCCATGTAGGGTAGAAAAAAGCAAGATGGTAAGAAAGAAAGGGGAAGAGAAATGAAATTAGAAGATATAGAAGACAGGATGTGACCAAATTTCAAGGATGGTTTGCACCTCACTGGAATGGCAGAATCCAGAAGTCTAGAACTAATTTTAGTAAACAATTCACTTGCACTCAAACAGTATAGTTGATTATCCAAATTGGCTAGACCTGCATCCAAATTCTGGTTCTACCTGCATGATCTTGGGCAAGTTACCTGTCGAATCTTCGATTTCCTTATATGCAAATGGTCTTAAAATAGTGCCTCCTGCATAGGATTGTTGAAGGACCGAATGTATTTAATACATGTAAAACATATAGAACAGTGCTGGGCACACAGCAAATCATAAATGTTAGCAGTTGTAATGTTATAGAGAAATTTGCAACTTGACAATCCTTTTATCAATAAACTGCATGTGAATACTGACATAATGCAAGTATTCCTTTATTAACTTACTCATCCTACAAATTTTAATGTGCACATCCTAAGAGCTGGGGCTATTGCAAGAAAAAGGCAGACCCAGTCCTTGCCTTCTTGGAGCTCAGGGTCTAAAGCAGTCTTTATTCCATCTAAAAATGAAAAAAAATTTTTTTGACTATTTTTTTTTTTTTAGTGTGGTTGCTAATGAATTTATTGTGACTTCTTTAGTTGGTGGCTCTACTTGCTTATAAAGCACCCAGGTAGATCTCTGCTCACTTCAAAAGGGTCCCTGATAAGTATGTATAAGATAGCTCAGCAGGGGGCAAGCTGCATGCAATTATTTCTTAGTTAATCCCTTTAGAGATGAGCCCACTTGGTTGGTGTCAGGATAGAGCTCTTAACAGGGGGGAGGAAAAGCCCCACTCATGTCAGTTCCTGTGTTTCATGTCGCCTGGTGAGCCTCAGGCTCATTTTCAGGAAAGTGTCATTGAAGAGACATCTCTGTGTCATCGAACATGTGTTTTGTGATTGCTTTATCTGTAAGTGGTAAGAAGATCATGCTAAACGGTGGCTCCCTCCGTCTAGTTAAAGCTGACAGGGTTGTCACCACTTCAGAGATGGGTTAGACGCCCGGCTTTGTTTTCTTCCTAGACGTGTCTTATCCCCTATAGCCAAGAAAAGGCAGACGGTTTTGAGAACGGACCCAGCCAGCGGTAGCCAGTGGACTCAACATCATAGACTTAAGAGTTGGTATCAGAAAAGGAAGCTTTATTTGAAGTTTGCCCTTCCTCCATCCCAAACCCTAGACCAGGCGTCCTCAAACTACAGCGCTCGGGCCACATGCGGGGTGTTTGTGCCGTTTTTTTTTTTTTTTTACTTCAAAATAAGATCTGTGCAGTGTGTGCATAGGAATTTGTGCATAGTTTCTTTTAAACTATAGTCCAGCCCTCCAATGGTCTGAGGGACAGTAAACTGGCCCTCCCTGTTTAAAAAGTTTGAGGACCCCTGGTCTAGAACCTTGTTCTCTGCTTTCAATATTGAAATAATTAATTGAGTCAACCATTTAATGCTAACTTTCTGAAGGTGAGTTCACGGAAGACAACTGTTCCTCTTCTCTCCCTAATTCCTCTGCCCCTTCCTGATAACAGATATACCGTGTTTCCCTGAAAATAAGACAGGGTCTTATATTTATTTTTCCTCAAGAAGACACCCTAGGGCTGATTTTCAGGGGATGTGTAATTTTTTTTTTTTTTTTTTAAGTACGGTGCAACTATCTGCATTGATTCAAATAGAGTGAAGTCGTCTTCTTCTGGAACATCATCCTCACTCTCCAGACCCTGAATCCCATCCTGAATGTCTTGCGACTCTGTTTCCTTTAGAGCCACCAGCCCCGATCTCTCCTGTCGAGCACTAGAGCTTTCATGGGGTGGATGAGAAGGGCTGCTCGTGTTCTTTCCTGCTCCGCAACCACACGCATGGGTTGTGCAGATGCGCTGCGCAGCCACGCCCATCACTAGGGCTGATTTTCATAGCCACGCCCATCACTAGGGCTGATTTTCATAGCCACGCCCATCACTAGGGCTGATTTTCATAGCCACGCCCATCACGAGGGCTGATTTGCATAGCCACGCCCACCACCAGGGCTGATTTGCATGGCCACGCCCACCACCAGGGCTGATTTTCGGGGTAGGGCTTCTATTGTGCAGATGTTTAGACATCCTGCTAGGGCTTATTTTATGGGGAGGTCTTATTTTCGGGGAAACACGGTATATATTCCAGCAATGGCATCTAGAGTAAACAGTCCTACCTTAGTAAGAACCACTCTAGTGGTGGGAATTTCTACTCAGGACAGATAGGAAATCTAGTCATCAAATAAATTATTTGGGTAAATGGAGCCCTAAAGAATTTCTTAAATAACAAGTAGGTACATAGCCAGGGCTACTGCTGCTAACAGCAATGGAAATGCTTGAAAAATATTTGAAAGGGGCATTGTTTTTATTTTACGTATCCCCTTCTTGTTCGGAACGAGTTGGAATCCAATCATTCCTCCACAAAGTCATCTTTATTATCTATCCCATTTGAAGACAAGCTTCGGATGGAGGCTAGGCTATCACATAGTTACTTCCGGTTGATGAAAAGGGTAATTTTGGATACTGGCATACATTGATTATGATTTTTCTGCTAAGCTTTAATTCCTTCATTGAGTCCTCACCCTGAGAAAAATACTCAAGTAAGATGGACAAGATCTTGGCAAAGAAATGTACTAGGAAAAAAAAAAAAAAAAGAAAGCCAGGGTCTCAGGAGAATTCTGTACCTGGTGCTAAGAAGGAAGGAGACATGGAAGTTGCTGAAGCAGTTGGAATAGAGAATAGGAATGGCCAGTCAACCAATCAGCAATGAACGATGAGAAAGGTCAGGCTATTTCTGAACATTACCCTGTCTTTCACGGGCTAAAGTGAGCATTAAAATGCTGAGGTCTTGCCGGCTTCCCAAAGTTTATAGCAAGAGAAGAAAAATGGCACACCAAGACCATGTTGATATTCAGGAATGGTTTCAACATCTGGGGATAGATATAAGGCCATCAACCTGGTCTCATTCGCCACCTCACCCCACCCCTAATCCTTCCCGCCTCAATTCGTGCATATCCGAGGGGCAGCTGCCTGATAAATCAGACAGAATTCTTCAAAAGGACCCCCAGGGAGGCTGATAATTACAATAAATATCACCAGTTTGTCCTCACAAACACCTTTTCGCAGAAGGCCTTGTGGGCCAGCCAGTTTGATTACTTACAGCTGCTCTTTTTTCTCTCTCATATGGGATTGATGAAGCACAGTGGCTTCCCTGAGCTCGCCCAGCAAGGGGTGGGGGTGGGGGGGTTCCCTACCAGAAGTTTCCATGATGCCCAGAGAGGATCAATGATGTCGCAGAATGGAGCTCTGTCGGAGCCAACAAAAACACGCCAGCAGATTTTACAACGGACTTTCTAATAAAACAGCAAAATCCGTTTCTGTTCCAGGTCATTTCAGTGGGCTCTACTGCCACCAAAGTCACCCAAATGGGGTAGATGTTGCAGTGTCTTGGTAGCACGGCAAATCCCAGGTGGAGATTAACTATATTTTAAAGACATCAGATTTTTTAAAAAAAGGATCCCCTTTGCCATTTATTTTCTTTTTGGGGCCAATGACAATCAATATGCATTTTCCCAACATAAAGGCTCTCAATCGGGGGGACAACTTTTGCCTACCAGGAAGCATTTGGCAAGGTCTAAAGACATTTTTTGATTGTCACAACTTGGGGGGAGGGTGCTTACTGAATGCCTGGGGTGAGGGGCCAGGACTGTTGCCAAACACCCTACACTGCACGGGACAGTCCCCTAACACAAAGAATCATCTGGTCTGAAATGTCCATAGCCCGTGATTGGCATACCAAAAGTCTGGAAGCAGAGAGAAGAATTGGAAAAGAAAAGAGAGACAGGTAGAAGGCCAGGTACGCGGTTTTTGAATCTCCAGGTTTCTTCCCCAAATCTGGACATCAGATCTGGACTCCAACTTCCATTACATCTATCTGTATTTCTAAAAAGTAGGTACCTATATTTTTGGTTTTTTTGTTTTTGATTTGACAATAATAAAACGAGTATCTATCATGCTACGTAAAATGTTTGGGGGCTTACATTTTTTGCTCCAAGGTATATTGCTGGAATTTATCCATATTTTTGTGTGCAGTTCTAGTTCATCCATTTTGAGTGCAATATAATATTCCATTGTACAAACGAACTACAATTTATTCTGATAGATATTCAGGTGGTCTGCAGGTGTTGGCTATTATGAATAGCACTCCTATAAACAGCTTATATAAAACTCACAGTGTACATTTTTATTTTTGCATATGTATAAAAATTTAAAATATATAAAATATATATAAAATAAATATATAAAATAAATAATATAAAATAAATATATAAATATATAAAATATATAAATATATACTATATAAATAAATATATAAAATATAAATATGTAAAATAAATTTTATGTTATATATGAAATTATGGAATTATATACACCCAGATGTTAACAGTGATTAGCTCTATGTTGTGGGATGATTTTTTTTCTTTGTATTTCCTATTTTTTCCTACAATAAACATGTATCTTTTTTTGCAACAAGAAAAAAGTGTTTTCTATAAAGCTGAAAGATGGGCATTGTTTTAAATTATGGGAACACCCAAATGTACACAAAAATCTGTAAATTTGTAGGAGATGCTATTGTAAATTACCTCGTTAAGTTTAGCTTGCTCCAATCTACAGACTACTCATGAAATTCTTGTTCTGCTTAACTTAAAGATAGACTTTAACTAAAAGTAGTAGGCACATCTAGATAAACCCAATTTATGAATTTGCTCGCACAATATACAAACTCGAAAACAGACTTAAACTATATACAAACTAAATCCTAACAACTAGTAAGCAACGCCAAGATAGGTGTCGAAAAGAATGGCAACCCTTTGCTTTTTATGGTCCTTACACCTGATTAAAGACTTAATTTTTAACAGCAAAAGACAGTTAGGACACCTTGCTAATCAACTGAAAAAAACCTCACAATTTACACCATAATGGATTCCAGCTGAATTGGAAATTAACTATAAAACATAAAATTATAAAAACCAGGGGGAAACTTAATTTTCATTCCCTCCCCACTCCCCAAAAAATCCACTAAAAACACCGCATAGTTCTCAACTTTGCAGTCTGACCATTCACAATGAAACCTGTCGATCATAAAGCAGAAACTATTGCCAGCCTATAGGAACAAAACCAGACTCTTCTGTGAACAGGTGATGGGCCACCTTTACCTGGTCAATGCAGAGGGAGTTCCCTGCCTGCCGCCTCCCATCCGCAAAAAAAGGCCACAACCAACCTCCAAGAGAAGAAACCTGGGCGGGGCTGTAATCCCAGCCCTCTGGGAGGCCGAGGCAGGAGGATCGCTCAAGGTCAGGAGTTCGAGACCAGCCTGAGCAAGAGCGAGACCCTGTCTCTACTAAAAATAGAAAGAAAATTAATGGGCCAACTAAAAATATATAGAGAAAAATTATCCAGGCATGGTGGCACATGCCTGTAGTCCCAGCTACTTGGGAGGCTGAGGCAGGAGGATCCCTTGAGCCCAAGAGTTTGAGGTTGCTGTGAGCGAGGCTGATGCCACGGCACTCACAATCGCCTGGGCAACACAGTGAGACTCTGTATCAAAAAAAAAAAAAAAATAGAAAGGAAACTTGGGATGGAGACTGTGTCCTCCAGCATTGACCAAGAGAAACAATGTAGAAGAGTTTCCAGTTACTCAAGTCCCTCTCCCCACTCTCAAAAGAAGAAACAGCCCCCTCTCCTAAGTTTGTCCAAAAAAATACCGACCAAGGCCTGCATTGACTGTATATATATATTTTTTTCTTTTAATTTTCCACCTTGTTTTTTCTGGGTAGAGACCATCCGAATGCTTACCTTTCGGTGCCAAAGGACGTTTTCCTTCCTTTCTGTTTTTCAGAGCAAGCGTGTCCTTCTGCAAACGGTGCTTGGAACTGCATGATCTGAAAGTTGAACAAGAAACGCAGTAGAATAAAAGATAATACGGCCGAGGCGGGCGGATTGCTCAAGGTCAGGAGTTCAAAACCAGCCTGAGCAAGAGTGAGACCCCGTCTCTACTATAAATAGAAAGAAATTAATTGGCCAACTGATATATATAGAAAAAATTAGCCGGGCATGGTGGCGAATGCCTGTAGTCCCAGATACTCGGGAGGCTGAGGCAGGAGGATCGCTTGAGCCCAGGATTTTGAGGTTGCTGTGAGCGAGGCTGACTCCACAGCACTCACTCTAGCCTGGGCGACAGAGTGAGACTCTGCCTCAAAAAAAAAAAAAAAAGATAATACGGAGAGGTGTGGGGGGTGGGGGGCACAGAAAGGAAGAGAGGGACATGGCAGTGGGACTCAGTATGGCAACAAATCATTTTTTTTTTTTTGTTTGAGACAGAGTCTCGCTCTGTTGCCCGGGCTAGAGTGAGTGCCGTGGCCATCAGCCTCGCTCACAGCAACCTCCAACTCCTGGCCTCAAGCGATCCTCCTGCCTCGGCCTCCCGAGTAGCTGGGACTACAGGCATGCGCCACCACGCCCAGCTAACACAAGTCGTATCTTGAGCCAAGGAGTCGGTCCTTCAAAGAAAATGCCAGTCCCCATGACAACCAAGAAACTACAGAGTGTGCGCTGTGACCAGGTGGTGTGCTGCTTTTTGTCACTAGACAGACACACAGACACATGGCAGGGTTCCTGCCCATGGGTCTGCGTGACAAGTTCCAACTGTGCACACACAGTCCTCACATGCACGACACACAAGAGGTACAGCAGGGGCAAGAGCAGCCCCCAGTGTTTGCCGGAGGTCTTAAGGGGGATCTTCCATTCCATTCCCCAGTAATGCCCTTTTTTTTTGTTGTTGACAAAAAGCAAATTGATGACGGCCGAGAGGGAAGCATTTGGTGGAAAAATTCTGTTGACCCTTCTCAGATTGATTCTGGCCACAGAACAGGGTACCAGCCACTGCAGAAATGACAGATTATGGCAATGACTGCCAGAATGGCCTCTTGGCATGTTTAAAAGGCAATAAATTTCACCAGGAAAGGAGACGATTTTGCTACTTTAGAGCGGTTGGGAAGCACGGTGTGCAAGGTGTAAACAAATCCTGGGGTCATTAACAGCGAGCAATCAGTGGCTATTCATATTTAATTTAATTACGTGGGCTTACTTAGCCAACGACACTATTTTTTTTTTTTTTCTTCTCGGTCCAGGTCACAGGCTTCTCAACCTGATGATTTTCCTGTCTCCTGTATGTCCATAAACACAGCCCTAAATCTCTCCCTCGCCTTTCCTTCCACAGGTTCCCAAATGCCACCGGGAAGTTTGAAGACACCAGCTCCCTGAATAGCCTTACTGAGATTATTAAATTAGAGACCGATCTGCTCTGTGGTCTTTTTCTTGGCTCCAGAATTCCCCTCTGTCCCCTGCTCATTAATCCGGCTCCTGAACTCTGCCATTAAAGGAGGCATGCAATGAAGTTTGACATTTCCTCTAGAACGATTGTATTAAAAACCCACTTACATTTTACGGCTCCATCTCATTCGAGAATGTTAATCAGTTGCCATTCCACCAAGTTCAAGGTATTGGGATCTAATCAAGCCGGAGACTTGCTCACGCTTTTAATGGATCATGCTTCCCAACACCACTTTTTTTAAAAAAAGGTCATTTTTAAATACAGCTTAAGGTGATCATTAATGAAAGTTCATTAATAACCACCTGCTTACGGAGAGTTCAAAGCATTCGGGCTTCTCTGGGCAGTACCGGTTTCGGGCCAAACTCAGCTCACTCTTTTGTGAGAGCTCAGACCAGAGGAAGAACATTCGTGACACTCTGCAAATCGGGCTGGTCAATAATGCTTTATATATAGGCCGGGCGTGGTGGCTCACGCCTGTCATCCCAGTACTCTGGGAGGCCGAGGCGGGAGGATCGCTCAAGGTCAGGAGTTGGAAACCAGCCTGAGCAAGAGCGAGACCCCCGTCTCTACTAAAAAAAAATAGAAGGAAATTAATTGGCCAACTAAAAATATATAGAAAAAATCAGCCGGGCGTGGTGGCGCATGCCTGTAGTCCCAGCTACTTGGGAGGCTGAGGCAGGAGGATCGCTTGAGCCCAGGAGTTGGAGGTTGCTGTGAGCGAGGCTGATGCCAGGGGACTGTAGCCGGGGGGCAACAAGAGTGAGACTCTGCCTCAAAAAACATAAAAAAAAAAAAAAAAGCAAAAATACTAATAATGCTTTACAGAAGCACACTGGTGCTGCACTTGGGTTGCCCAAACAAGCACGACCCCTCCAAACACCTCAATCTCGCTTGATACTAAGCACGGCATGGAGTGTCCTTCCTCGATCCGACTGTAAAGACAGCCTGAGCGATTAGTCCCAAGCCTCACCAAAACCGGGCACACATTGCTTTCTGCTTGCTTCGTGTTTCCTGCAATGTTTTTTTCCTGAGACCACACAGGAAAGCTTTTCTGTTCCTGTAATTTTGTAAACTGCTGGGATAGCTGCACCAATAACGCCGACTGACTTCAGGCCACAAACGGCATCTTATTTATCTCAGAGGAAGCCTGGGACCGACTGAAACTCTGGGTGGTAGAGCGAGGCGTGGAGGATTTGGGAAGGTGCTCACCAGGTTGAATTGCCAACTACCCCAGACTCAGCGTACTTGGCATCCCACGTGGAGACAGGGAAAGAAAATACAAGATTTTTTTTTTTTTTTTTTTGAGTCAGAGTCTCACTCTGTCGCCCAGGCTAGAGTGAGTGCCATGGCGTCAGCCTAGCTCACAGCAACCTCCAACTCCTGGGCTCCAGCGATCCTCCTGCCTCAGCCTCCCGAGTAGCTGGGACTACAGGCATGCGCCACCATGCCCGGCTAAGTTCTCTCTCTCTTTCTCTCTCTCTCTCTTTCTCTCTCCCTCTCCCTCTCCCCCTCTCTCTCTCTCTCTCTCTCTCCCTCCCTCTCTCTCTCTCCCTCCCTCTCTCTTTCTCTCTCCCTCCCTCTCTCTTTCTCTCTCCCTCCCTCTCTCTTTCTCTCTCCCTCCCTCTCTCTTTCTCTCTCCCTCCCTCTCTCCTTCTCTCTCCCTCCCTCTCTCCCTCCCCCTCTCTCTCCCCCTCCCCCTCTCCCCCTCTCCCTCCCTCCCTTTCCCTCTTTCTCTCTCTCTCCCTTTCTCCCTCCCTCCCTCTTTCTCCCTCTCTCCATATATATATATATATATATATATATATATATATATATATATATATAATTTTCTTACTTCTGTTTTTCTTTGTTTTTTTTGTTTTTGAGACAGAGTCTCACTTTGTTGCCCAGGCTAGAGTGAGTGCCGTGGCGTCAGCCTCGCTCTCAGCAACCTCAGACTCCTGGGTTCAAGCGATCCTCCTGCCTCAGCCTCCAGAGTAGCTGGGACTACAGGCATGCACCACCATGCCCGGCTAATTTTATTTTTTCTCTCTATATATTAGCTGCCCAATTAATTTCTTTCTATTTTTTTAGTAGAGACGGGGTCTCGCTCTTGCTCAGGCTGGTCTCAAACTCCTGACCTTGAGCCATCCTCCCTCCTCGGCCTCCCAGAGTGCTGGGATGACATGCGTGAGCCACCGCGCCCGGCTGAAGAAGAAGACATTAAATAAAGAAGGCCACCAGAGGAAGTTTCCTAAGGCGAAATTCAAGGGATTCATTTGAAAACACAGGACGGAGGCTTGACGGTAAAAGAAAAGAATGGCTAACGCAGCAGCCCGGACCACTTTAGAAGATGATGTTAATTGTCTCATTTCTCAGATGAGGAAGTGGAGACTCCAAAAAGCCGAGTGGGTATTGCAAGTCCAACAGAATTTGGGGACAAAGTAGAACCAAGGCCGGGCTCGGTGGCTCACGCCTGTCATCCTAGCACTCTGGGAGGCCGAGGCGGGAGGATCGCTCGAGGTCAGGAGTTCGAAACCAGCCTGAGCAAGACACCATCTCTACCAAAAATAGAAATAAATTAATTGACCAACTAAAAATATATATACAAAAAATTAGCCGGGCATGGTGGCACATGCCTGTAGTCCCAGCTACTCGGGAGGCTGAGGCAGGAGGATCGCTTGAGCCCAGGAGTTTGAGGTTGCTGTGAGCGAGGCTGACGCCACGGCACTCACTCTAGCCTGGACAACAAAGCGAGACTCTGTCTCAAAAAAAAAAAAAAAAAAAAAAAAGTAGAACCAGAACGAAGACTTCTGACTCCTCTAAGTCTACTAACCCAGCAAACAGTTATCCCAGGAAGGGCAAGCCATTGAGAGCCCCCCAAGCAGGGCTCAGCAGCTCTAGGGAGCAGCTACCATGGGGGGGTGGGGGGTGACAAGAACCTGGGAAAACCTACAGGTGTCCCCGCCTCACCCCCTTTCCTGCTGAGGTCCTGGGCCAGACTGGCAGTTCCTGAAAACAAAGCTCTCAGTGTGTTTGGGGCTGCAGGGTTGGTTTTGCAAGCCTACTCGTTTGTTTCCAAGGCCCAGGCTCATTTTTTGTCACTACAGCCAGAGAGATATAAAAAAAAACAAAACAAAAAAAAAACAGGCTACTGGGAAAGGGCAGGGTATTTTTAGACAACAACAGGGCAAGGTTATCTGGCTCTGGCTGAGATAAATGCAAAGAAGGGTGAGCGCCTTACCAGTTTTCCCTGCAGTCCGGGGAGCTGACCACACGTGGGGGAAGCTGTGGGCATTTAAAAAGCACGTAGTCACGTGGGGAGATAAGTCAAGCCTCCTGGGTTTTTAATGGGCTTGCCTCCCAAGCTGGCTTCTCCAGCTGATGCTAGTCTTATCTCGTAGTGCATGGTCAACTCTTCCACTAGATCTAGCCCCAGGCAGGCAGATCAAGAAAGAAAAACAAAACAAAACAAAAAAAGTCTGCCTGGGCTCCTTCTTTGTTTACCAGCTCCTGCTGAGCTAAGGTGAGCAAAGATAGCCCTAGACCAGGAGTATAATCGTGAGGACAGGGAGGGTAATGGGGCAGGTGGTAAGATTAAGATGCTAATGCCAGCAAATGAGGCTGGGTGTGAATGGTTTTCTCTACTTAAAAGATGAGGGCTAAACTCTTAAAGCAAACAGCAGCCAGAGAGATAGGATGTAAATGAAAGAACCTTGAGTCAATAAAGGACTGTTTGCTTCACCTCGTAAGGTGGCCTTAGGACCAAAAAAAAAAAAAAAAAAATTCATTTTCTTTCTGTTTGGTTTCTACTCTGTTGGCTTTATGATTTGCTTGTTTTGTCAGGTGGATCAGGTACAATTAGCATGTCTTCCTAACAAAGATTAATAGCTCTTCAGATCAACAGAGGGCAAATTATTAGATGTGGGGTATATTGTACCATACGGTGTGAAAGAGACACATTTATTTGTTCTTGGGCTGTTGGTCATATGCCTGATGTCATGGACTTCCATCCAAGCCACAGCAGGGAGGGTTAAAAACAGTTCCTTCTAGTGCACGTAAGAGATCCTTTAGAGCGAATGCCCTTATATCTACTGAGCAATTAATACATACTAGACACTAATACACTACTAGACACTAGTGTCTACATGCTAGACACTTTTTTCTCAGCAACAGAACTCTGATTTTATTCATGGTGACGATATTGCTGGCTAAAAAGACTGCATTCCTCAGCTTCCTTTATAACTATAACAGCTTCCTTTGTAACTAGGAATGGCCATGTAAATCATTCCTAACCGATGAGGTGCTGTTTGGGATGCAGGTGTTATTCGGGATTTCAGAGATAGCTCCTTAAAGTTACCCCTGCTTTTATGCTTCCCCACTTCCTCCTCCTGCCTTCTGTCTGAAGAGCGGATGTGATGGCTGGAGCTCCAGCAGCCACCTTGGACCTTGCGTTGGGATGGCAGACAGAAGGAGCCTAAATTTGTTCTGATGGCAGTCTCTTACACAGAGAGAACTCAAGTGCTACCTTCTTAAACTGCTGCTATTTTGGATTTTCCAGCATATGTGACCCAACCTAATCCTAGCAAAACAGTCGATGTTTTTAATCATCTCCATTACACATATTAGGAAACCGAGGTGAGTAACTGGCAGAGAGGAAGTTTGGACTCAGGTTTTCTGACTCTGGAGCTTTTATTGTTGATGCTACGTTGCTTGTAAGGGCAATTGAAATGGCAACTTCTTGCCATTACCCTTCATACTCATCACTACAGCCATCTAGGATTTGTTGCAATTCTTCAAACCAAACTGGCCCTGCTCTGTCTTATCTTAGACCTCCTCATATGTTGCTTTCTTTGACTGGAATGGACTTCTCCCCGTTCTTTGCACAAATAGCACCTACTCAGATTTCAAAACTTGATTTAAACGTCATTTCCTCTGAAAAAAACTTCCCTGATCTCTCTGGTATAGTTCATTTTCCCTCCAATACACCACCATTGTTCTCTCATCACTCAGGATTAATTATTTTAATTCTCAGTAGACTATGAGAGAAGACACTGTCTCTACTGTGTTTCCCCAAAAATAAGACCTACCCATAAAACAAGCCCCAACAGGATGTCTAAGCACGTGCACAATAGAAGCCCTACCCCGAAAATCAGCCCTAGTGATGGGCGTGGCTATGAAAATCAGTCCTGGTGATGGGTGTGGCTATGAAAAATCAGTCTTGGTGATGGGCGTGGCTATGAAAATCAGCCCTGGTGATGGGCGTGGCTATGAAAATCAGCCCTAGTGATGGGCGTGGCTATGAAAATCAGCCCTGGTGATGGGCATGGCTGCGCAGCGCATCTGCACAACCCACGCGTGTTGTTGGAGTGGGAAAGAACACGAGCAGCCCTTCTCATCCGCCCCGTGAGAGCTCTAGTGCTCGACAGGAGAGATCCGGGCCGGTGGCTCTAAAGGAAACAGAGTCGCAAGACATTCAGGATGGGATTCAGGGTTTGGAGAGTGAGGATGATGTTCCAGAAGAAGACAACTTAACTATGTTTGAATCAATGCAGATGGTTGTACCATACTTAAAAAAATAACACATCCCCTGAAAATCAGCCCTAGGGTGTCTTCTTGAGGAAAAATAAATATAAGACCCTGTCTTGTTTCCGGGGAAACACAGTATCTTGTTTACTGTTGGAGGGAACATTGCCCAGTGCCCATGCAGGGCCAAGAAGTGTTTGTTCCTACCAGCCAGACCAGAAAGCCTCATCATTCATGCACTGGGCAGAGTATTCAGAAGAATCTTGCTTTAGTACTGAGGAATAATTAGCCCTAGACTAAGCGCAGCTTTGATCCCCCTAACGAGTCTTGAAAATGAGACTCAAATTTAAGGATGGTGGCTGACACCTGTAATCCCAACACTTTTAGGAGGCAAAAGTGAGAGGATTGCTTGAGTCCAGCAGATCAAGACCAGCCAGGACAACATAGCAAGACCTCATCTCTACAAAAAGATATAAAGATTAGCCAGGCATGGTGGTGCATGCCTATAGTCCCAGCTACTCAGGAGGCTGAGGCAGGAGGATCACTTGAGCCCAGGAGTTAAAGTTTGCAGTGAGCTATGATTGCACCACTGCACTCTAGCATGGGTGACAGAGCAACACCCTAGCTCCAAAAAAATATAGATATATTAAAGGCTCAAATGGATCTTAACTGTGTCTCAGAATGAAGTTCAACAATATTTTTATATCTATCGTCCAATCAAAGATGACCAGGCAAAGAAACAAAAGTTCAACCTATAATGAGGGGGAAAAATCAATCAATTGAAACTAAATCAGAACTGACACAGTTATTTGAATTTTATACCTTTCCTTTCTTTCCTTTCTTCCTTCCCCCCTCCCTCCCTCCCTTCCTTCCTTCCTTCCTTTCTTTTTCTTTCTCTTTCTTTCTTTCTTCCTTCCTTCCTTCCCTTCCCTTCCCTTCCCTTCCCTTCCCTTCCCTTCCCTTCCCTTCCCTTCCCTTCCCTTCCCTTCCCTTCCCTTCCCTTCTCCTCTCCTCTCCTCTCCTCTCCTCTCCTCTCCTCTCCTCTCCTCTCCTCTCCTCTCCTCTCCTCTCCTCTTCTCTTCTCTTCTCTTCTCTTCTCTTCTCTTCTCTTCTCTCTCTCCCTCTCTCTCTCTCTCTCTTTTTCTTTCTTTCTTTTCTTTTCTTTTGTTGAGACAGAGTCTCACTCTGTTGCCCAGGCTAGAGTGAGTGCCGTGGCGTCAGCCTCGCTCACAGCAACCTCAGACTCCTGGGCTCAGGTGATCCTCCTGCCTCAGCCTCCCGAGTAGCTGGGACTACAGGCATGCGCCACCACGCCCGGCTAATTTTTTCTATATATTTTTAGTTGGCCAATTAATTTTTTTTCTATTTTCAGTAGAGCCCTTTCTTTTTTTAATAAAGAAAGACAACAGCTTTATATAAGTCAGTGGCAGCATTCTGTTGGTGACCTCTTATAGTGTCTCATCAGCCAGAGTATCTCATGTCTCCTCTTAGGGGTATAGTGGGTACCTAGAGACAAGAGGGTCATGTTCCACCCCTACCCACCCATCACTGGGTTCAAACTCACACTACTCACTAGGACAGGGGTTAAGACCACTAGCTCTGGAGCTGGGTTACCTGGATGCGAATCCCAGGCCTACTATACAATGGCTGTGTGGCCTTGGACAAGTTACTTAACCTCTCTGTACCTCAGTTTCTTCGTAATAACGGTACTTACTTCATAGGGTCGTTGAGAGTATTAAATTGATCTAATACTTGTAAAGCACTTAGAAAACTTCCAGGGGCACAGTAAGTAGCCGATGGATGTTAACCATTAAAATACATACTCAATGGCCGGTCAGGGTGGCTCACGCCTGTCATCCTACCACTCTGGGAGCCCGAGGCAGGAGGATCGCTCAAGGTCAGGAGTTTGAAACCAGCCTGAGCAAGAATGAGACCCTATCTCTACTAAAAAATAGAAAGAAATAATTGGCCAACTAAATATATATACAAAAAATTAGCCAGGCGTGGTGGCACATGCCTGTAGTCCCAGCTACTCGGGAGGCTGAGGCAGGAGGATCACTTGAGTCCAGGAGTTTGAGGTTGCTGTGAGCTAGGCTGACCTCAGGGTACTCTAGCCTGGGCAACAGAGTGAGACTCTATCTCTAAATTAATTAATTAATTAAAATACACACTCAATAAAGAAGTATGAAATAAACGAGTGATACCTCTTCCACAAGAGAAATATACTATAGTTTTAGGCAAGACAAGGTAGGTCTTATAGCATTGATTGGAGGGATTTGGTAGGTTTTCCTACCCCCCCCCAAAAAAAAATATTTCACAATTAAAAATCATTATTTTTTAATAAGGTCTTTTAACTAGTAGGTCTTTGTCAACTATGAGGAGTGACAGAGCACCATCCTCACCCTCATCCTTTTTTGATCATTACTGCTAAGTTATGTCAATCCAATCCTCGCAACCATCCTATGAGCTCAGGACTCCAGTTATTCCCATTTTACAGATAAGGAAAACGGGGCACAAGAGGAAACTGCACAAGGACAGAAAGCAAGAAAGTAGTAGGAGCTAAGCATTTGCACCCAGGCTTTCTGGCCCCCCTGAGCACATGCTCAGAGGCACCGGGTTCACCGTGCATTCATTCGTTCATGAAATAAACACCGTGCATTCATTCGTTCATGAAATAAACAAATACCTATTGCGTTTCTTCTGTGCCAGGCTCCAAACACGAGAGCCCTGAGCATCTGCATGGGAGGCAGAGTACATCCCGGAAAGCAGAGGATGGAGGCAGAGGAGGAAGGTGGTTGGGATGTCAGGAATAAATTCGACAGAGGAACAGAACTCCACCTTCGCTCGTCTCACAGGTTTACTGGTGACAAAACTTGTACCTCCCCACAGGATTTGGTTTCTGCTTTAGCTGCCTGCCTGGCTTCTTTCACAGCAGCCTGTGAGCGTGAGTGAGTTCTGGACCCTTGCTAAGGACAAATGTCCAACTGAAAAGGTGGCTTCCTCACTCACAACCCAGGGCAGTGTCACTTCTGGAAGCAGGGATGTGAACCCTCAGCACAGCCTGCCTCATCAAACCGTCGGGTGAGGGTTCAACAAATGCACTACAGGACTTTTCATTCTTCCCCGAGCAAACAGATGCTTCTAGAAAATTTGGTTCCGGAAGCCCACTTGGAGAACGCTCCAGAAGCCTTCTCCCAATCAAGCGAATCCCAAGGCAGAAGAAAAGAATTTTCCCTCCTGTTCTCTCCCTGAGAAAAGGGGCTAATGCTTCATTCCCAAAAGACTCCTTAAAAGACAGATTAAAAAAGAAAAAATGTTTGAGCAGGGGATGATTCTTTTAAAAATGAAAACACGTGGACATCTGGTCCCTCTGGTCCAAACCCACCCTCAGCCAAATTCCTTCCCTAGGCAGTGATTTGAATTTGCAGTAATAGTTATCTTTGGTTGACTGACCCGAGGAGCTAGGAGCTGCGAGCACATTCATTTAAAATTAAAAGCAAATTTTAAAAAACCTAAAACCCTTACTGAACAACTGGTTCTGCAAGACTTTCTTAAACTCGAAATCAAGCTCAATTAAATTTCATACCTAGTTCCATCCCATCTCAGCTCCGAACGTGCGCTTTATTCATGGATTATTTATGGTGATAATTATTTTTATAGTCACTATTTTTTATTTCTATGTGTTGTTTATTTATAGCTCACTCATCATGCAGTATTAACCCAGGCCCCGATGGAAAAGGTGGACTGCTTTTTCATTCACCTTCATAAATGTTTCAAACTCGGTAGCCAAAATGCACAATCGCTCCATTCATTTTTATGTAAGCTCTTCACCGTGCTAGGTTATGAAGTACTCCAAATTCTTTTGCTATGGGTTCCCCCCCCAAAAAAAAGTGTTTACTATGACTGCCCCAAACTTGGCTGCATTTAAGAAGATGCTTATACACAGAAATGATATGTCACTGATTAAATGCCACTAAGAACAGACTTTCTCAAGCCACCTAGAGGGTGTATATATATATGTACACACTGCAGGTATGTTAGAGAAAACCACTGAGTCACAGATTAGAGAAAACGACTGCCCTGCTCATTTCGAAAATTTGGTTTGCGTTTATCTCTGTGTGGACTCTAAATCTGGTTTAACAGTATACTCGATCCAAGCATGACACAGTGCCACTATGGAGATGACCGATGCCATTCCCTTCAGAAAGAAGCAAATTATTATTATTTTTTTGTTTTTGAGACAGAGTCTCACTTTGTTGCCCAGGCTAGAGTGCCATGGCATCATCCTAGCTCACAGCAACCTCAAACTCCTGGGCTCAAGCGATCCTCCTGCCTCAGCCTCCCGAGTAGCTGGGACTACAGGCATGCGCCACCACGCCCGGCTAATTTTTTCAATATATATACACATATATATATTGAAAAAATATAAATATATGTTAGTTGGCCAATTAATTTCTTTCTATTTAAAGTAGAGACCGGGTCTCGCTCTTGCTCAGGCTGGTCTCGAACTCCTGACCTTCAAGCGATCCTCCAGCTTCGGCCTCCCAGAGTGCTAGGATGACAGGCATGAGCCACCGTGCCCGGTCAGAAGCAAATTACAGAACGTTATATTCCATCACATACTTTTATGAAAATGTCCATGTGTGCATTTCTCTCCACTTTCAGAGCGCAAAGTTCTTTAACATTGCGGTCCCCAACCCCCTGGGCCACAGACTGGTACCGGTCCCTGGTCTGTCAGGAACCCGGCGGCAAAGCAGGAGGTGAGTGGTGGGTGAACCAGAGAAGCTTCACCTGTGTTTGCAGCCGCTGCCCATCACGCCCATCACCACCTAAGCTCCGCCCCCTGTCGGATCAGCAGCTGCATTAGATTCTCACAGGGGCAAGAACCCTACTGTAAACAGCACATGCAAGGGATCTAGTTTGCACCCTCCTTATGAGAATCTCATGCCTGATGATCCGAGGTGAAGCTGAGGCGGTGATACTAGCACTGGGGAGCAGCTGCCAGTACCGATTATCATTAGCAGAGAGATCTGACTGCACAACAAATGTGATGCGCTCGAACCATCCCCCACCCCTGTCCCTGGAAAATTTATGTTCCATGAAACCAGTTCCTGGTGCCAAAAACATTGGGGACCGCTGTTTTAACACATAGAATATGCCTAGTTTTTTTTGTTTGTTTGTTTTAATGAATGAATCTGGTAGGTAACCAAAGATGCAATCACTTAACGGTAGAGTTGCATGCATGAAAAAAATTTCTTGGGGGTGGATCAGAACCATACAAAGGTTTGTTCTACTCAAAACTGCAAAACTATCTAAAAAGAACCAATCCGTCTTTCAACTATGATTACCCTAACGCTCTACCCTGGATCATTCTGTAGTAACAGTATCCCTGTTTATTTGGTGGGAACTTAGTTATGTGTAAGGACTATTGCCAAGTGCATTGCATTTTTAGAAACACGTTGCCATTTAAACTTCACAACATCCCTGTGAAGTAGATTTTTTCCCCTTATTTTCTCATAGAGAAACTGTATCTTGCTTTGCAACTGTTACTTTTCTTGACTAAGATACTTATTGTTCTCAATAAACAAGAATCGTTTTAGTCTTACTGTATATAAATACTCTCTCACGATTTCTCTTTAGCATGTCTTTTGTTTAGTTATCTTCTTCCTACCCAACTCCTGACCCTCTTCGACTTTTTCATTAGGGGACAGACAGGTAAATAGGAAGAAGTTGAGCCTCACACAATTATCCTTTTCAGATATGTTCCACTGAATTTCACATTAGTCTCACACCCATGTTCAACTGTTTGCAACATACCTGGCTCCTTTTGACACCAAAGAAGTGTATCCTAGCTGGCATATTCCATAATTGCAATCGTATAGTGCACTATTCTAAAAATAATGCGGTTTGTTTAAAACCGCCTGTCTGCAATTTAACCAGGAGTTTAGAAAGGAGGCTTTAATAACGCCTATGAATTGATGATTATTCTGGATAACCAGTAACTAGCACAGTACCTGGCACAGGTAGGCACTTGGTAAATATTTTTTGAATAAATGAATATTCTATTACCTGTGATTCTAAACATTCCCTGCCAAGGCAGCCTTCCCTTATGCTGCTAATCAGGGCAAATTCCAATCACAGTGCTATTACATGACCCTTGAATTAGCAAGTGTGTATAAACAACCAGAAAGGATGTCATTGCCTGAAATATAAGAGGGGCTGGCCAGCCGGGGACATTAGGGTAAGTGTTCACAGGATCACAAATGGCTTACCCTTTTGGAGGACGATAAAGAAAAGAGGTTAGAAAATGTATTCACCATTTCATGGATAGGTGATCTAGTAATTTTTTTTTTTTTTTTGCCACAAATCCCTGAGGACAAGCATTAATTAAAAAGGTCATTGCAGGAAAGCTTTCAGGAAAGGACATTAAAATTAGCTATGGGGAGAAAACATTTCCAACCCTGTTGTATTACTTGACTCCAAATGATTCTTCCTCCTACTGCAACAAAAAACTTACAAAAAAAAAAAAAAGACATGGTGTTAAGGACAAGATGATGTATAAAATTGTATTCTGTTTTTATTCATTGCATTGTCTCTTAAAATTATTATAATAGTACTTCAAATTACTGGTATTTAAATGAATTGTGGGCCGGGCGCGGTGGCTCACGCCTGTAATCCTAGCACTCTGGGAGGCCGAGGCGGGCGGATTGCTCGAGGTCAGGAGTTCAAAACCAGCCTGAGCAAGACCCCGTCTATACCAAAATATAGAAAGAAATTAATTGACCAACTAAAAATATATATACAAAAAACATTAGCTGGGCATGGTAGCGCATGCCTGTAGTCCCAGCTACTCGGGAGGCTGAGGCAGGAGGATCGCTTGAGCCCAGGAGTTTGAGGTTGCTGTGAGCGAGGCTGACGCCACGGCACTCACTCTAGCCTGGGCAAGAAAGTGAGACTCTGTCTCAAAAATAAAAAATAAAAAATAAAAAAAATAAATAAATTGTGGTATGATGTCTTTTTTTTTTCAAGAGCTGTCACTTCTTAATAAGAGGCCTTGGCTATCAATAGCCACGTGGAAAGTAGAACAAGAGGCGTTATCTTATCTGCAAAGCACCCAACTAACTCTAAGCTCAGCCACAAATAAAACATTTCAAAGAGAAGATTTTGGTTCTAAGTCAAAAAAATAAAAATAAAAACATGTACACCTATAAACACTGATTTATTCCCTTCTCGCTGATGACAAAAGCTAAATTAGTCTAAAAATCATGAGTATTGCCTTCGTAGAGTACCCCATGTGTGATAACTACCCACCTCTTTAATCAATTTGCCATTCCAAAGTGGAAAATGATTTAGGAAAAGCTGTCACACACACACAAGAGAGAAAGAAAATCTAATCTGGATAAGTTATTAAGAAATCTGTGTCTTGGGGTCTTTAACCATCTGTGCAGATTTAGAAGCGAAGGTGAGGGCAGGACAGGGGCAGGGCGGGGTCTCTAAAGAGAGAATAGTTGCAACCAGGTGCCCACTTGTCTGGCCTGCAAGGAGAATGAATTGGAGGCTACAGGTCGAGAGCTAAAGATAAGAAGAAACAGAGACAGGTGGCAAAAAAGAACATGTACCACATTTCCTCGAAAATAAGACCCACCCATAAAATAAACCCTAGCAGGATTTCTAAGCATGTGTGCAATAGAAGCCCTACCCCGAAAATAAGACCTAGTGATGGGCGTGGCTATGAAAATCAGCCCTAGTGATGGGCGTGGCCATGAAAACCAGCCCTAGTGGTGGGCGTGGCTATGAAAATCAGCCCTAGTGATGGGCGTGGCTATGAACATCAGCCCTCGTGATGGGCGTGGCTATGAAAACCAGCCCTGGTGGTGGGCGTGGCTATGAAAATCAGCCCTAGTGGTGGGCGTGGCTATGAAAATCAGCCCTAGTGGTGGGCGTGGCTATGAAAATCAGCCCTGGTGGTGGGTGTGGCTATGAAAATCAGCCCTAGTGACGGGCGTGGCTGCGCAGCGCATCTGCACAACCCATGCGTGTCGTCGCGGAGCGGGAAAGAACACGAGCAGCCCTTCTCATCCGCCCCGTGAGAGCTCTAGTGCTCGACAGGAGAGATCGGGGCCGGTGGCTCTAAAGGAAACAGAGTCGCAAGACATTCAGGATGGGATTCGGGGTCTGGAGAGTGAGGATGATGTTCCAGAAGAAGACGACTTCACTATGTTTGAATCAATGTAGATGGTTGTACTGCACTTAAAAAAAAAAAAGTAACACATCCCCTGAAAATCAGCCCTAGGGTGTCTTCTTGAGGAAAAATAAATATAAGACCCTGTCTTATTTTCAGGGAAACACAGTATGAGGCGCAGGCATGGGTAAGCGAAGAAGACAAAAGGGAATGTGAAAAGTGAAGGAAAAGACAATGAGAAGCAGAGAAGGGGTCAGGAAAGACAGAAGGAGAACAGGGGGTTTGCAGGGAGGGATGCAAAGAAGAGAAATCGAGAGAGAGAAAAAGAATAGCCCCTCCATCATTGCTTGCTGCCTTCTTCATCTTCGTCCCTCTCTCTCTTTTTTTTTTTTTTCAGATGGCACCGTGACAGAAGATTAATTCAAGTCAGCTGCTGAAAATAATTATTGCATTATGGGAGCAGTAATCATTATTTAGAACATGATTAAATATGTCTGCACCTATTGACTCTGCCTATGATTTATGTATTTGTTTAGTCAATAGTCTAATGTAAATGATGTAATTAATTATAGATGGTGGTGTCAGGTCATTGGTGAAAACAATCCGAGGAGAACAAGGGCTCTGTTTTTTTCGTGACAGATGCAGGGGAGGGGGTGGGAGGGCGGGCAGGGTGGAGGGAATTCCAGGGGAACTTTTTTCACGTGTGAATGGCGGCCTGGGGGATCTCGATTTGCATGTTGTCTTTCTCTTGTTCAGCCTTCGTTTAGAAATTGAAATAACTTGTTAAGCAAAGGGGACGGGAGCACATGGCTGCCAGGAAGGCACCTGGGACTTGGGCGGGCGAGTAGGTAAAAAGCCAGCTGCTCCCAAACACAGGGGAGCGTGGCACCATCATTTACCGCTTCATAAAATTAAATGTTTTCCAAATTAAATCAGCAGCCAGCGTGTGTGCAGGAGGCCTCCTATCTCTAATAACAATTTTTCAATCAATAGGAAGGGCCTCCACGACTCAAAAATCTGAGCTGGCAGAGTCGGGAAGGGCTGGGGAGGACAGAGGGAAGGAGGTTTGAGGACCAAAGCTTTCAATCAAACCAAAGGTTTAAAAAAAAAATTATATATATATATATATATGTATGGTGGATTCGCCGTGGCTGCGAGTCTATTCCCCGTAGATTTTTCTCTTAACTGATAATTCGGTCAGTCACATTCCTCAGAGGGGGGTCACGGGTCACCCCAGCCCCTGTCAGGCCTCAGAGAAACCATTTCCATTTTAATGCCGCAGCTATAATCTATCAAAGATGTGATGTACAAGATACAATGAATTTAAGTGGTCTTCATATATCACTGAGCTTTCATGCCTTCACCTGGGTAATAGTCTGAATTACTCTCTCTACCTCACAATCTGTCACCCCCAGTAAAATAACTGCCACGCCGGTGTTAATGGCAGATTTGTCCAAATTGGGGCCGAGGCAGCCCGAGTCATCCCACATCATAAACTTTAGCATTCAGTGCTTAGCCCAGGAAAGGGCCCGTACCTTAAAATCCTTCTGTAAATAATTCCGTGGAGAGGCTCGACTCATGTTTTTATTTATAAGAGCTAAAATAAATCTAGCTGGGGCTGCACACAGCCTGCCGGCTGCATTTCTCTGTATCTAGTCCTCTCTCTGCCTCTCTCTCCCTCTCAAACCCACTAATCTGGCCTGTCACTTTCCCCCGCAAGGTGTCTAATAGACACAGGTCTCTTCCTTAGACAATAAACACAGCAGAGATCACAAGACTCAGCTCATGGTGAGTGACCTCCTCTCTAACTCCTCTGTTAACCCTTCCTATTTTACCAGGAAGCAGTAAAAGCCGTCCGTTGCCAGCACTTAGATCTCCCGCCTAAACTATCCCTGGCTATGCACAGAGAAAACCTCCGAGGATATAGACCTTAAGTGCCCCCCTTCTTCTAGTAGGTTCATGCATCCCTGTTTGTTTGCAGCCCAGTTCCAACGTCCATTTTTATTCATGACCTTTAGATCAAGAGATGAGAAAAATAAACAGAAATAAAAATACTATATCAAGAGACAGACGGCTGGGGTTTGGACCGAGTGCCTGAGATTTGGCAATAAATCGTGTTACACAGGGATGATATTTGTTCTAACCCAGACAACCTTTGCCATGTTATCAATGGATCCATGGGATAGAAAAGATTGTATAACGGTTGATCTTTTAGGCGCTAAAACTCCTCGACTTAGACCAAGAAAGACTGAGACCATAGGTCAGTGCCTACAAGCACTCATTGCACCAAAGTGCCTATATGAACATCTTATAATAATATCTTATTAATACAATAATAATGTGAATATAATAATAATCACCTATGTCTAAGAAACTCAAAGTAATGAGGCAATATTGAGACAGCACCTTGGTTTCTGTGCATCAATCTGATATATATCTAAGGATACAGACTCTGAACAAAATCTCATAATACATTACAAATTTTCAAGGAAAGAGTAGTCTTATTTTGTTCATAGATCACCTACCATTAGAGTCACCCAATGCTTATAATTAATAATCACAGATAAACAAATAAAGAGCGTTAGTTTCTCAGAAGACTCTGCTTTGAAGTCCTTTGTAACCTTTCTGTACCTTGTTCTTTTCTTTTTTTTTTTTTGAGACAGAGTCTCGCTTTGTTGGCCAGGCTAGAGTGAGTGCCGTGGTGTCAGCCTCGCTCACAGCAACCTCAAACTCCTGAGCTCAAGCGATCCTCCTGCCTCAGCCTCCTCCCAAATAGCTGGGACTACAGGCATGCACCACCATGCCCGGCTCATTTTTTTCTATATATATATTTTTTACTTGGCCAATTAATTTCTTTCTATTTATAGCAGAGACGGGGTCTCGCTCTTGCTCAGGCTGGTTTTGAACTCCTGACCTTGAGCGATCCTCCCGCCTCGGCCTCCCAGAGTGCTGGGATGACAGGCGTGAGCCACCGCGCCCGGCCAGTACCTTGTTCTTAACTGGGTCCCCGTAGAACTTATAAACATTTTCTCTCTCAAGGCCACGATGAGGATTAATGAAGTAAGGCTTGTAAAATATGTGGGACCACTCGCTCTTTTTCCACAAGCTATGGATTTCTAGAAACAGAGGCAGCGCTGTATAGAAAGCTGATGGCTCTGTTAAAAGGCCAAAAAAAGTCAATAGAATTGAAATTATTTAGGAAAGCCTTCTGGCAGAACAAGGAGCCATAATTATTCCTTCAAGGTTCCAGGCCGGCTTGTGTTTAGCAATAACGAAAGAGTCTGGCCCTCCTTTTTCTGATAATGCTTTCATTAAGGTAAACAGTATATTATTAATGCTGAGGGTCTCTCCAGCAGGCTCTGTTTACCTCCACTTTATCTAGAGTTCCTTGCAGTGAATTATAAACTCAGGAGATGCAAATGAGAAATTATGCTCCCAGCCAGTCAAAATCAATGCAAACCCCTTAACTTCAGCTGGAGAGAAGCTGTCGTAAAAATGAAGTTGAAAGAAAGAATGTTCCTCCTATCAATGTTCTGGAACTTACCATGGATCAGATTTTACTGGACTCTCCCATATGTTCATGAAGTGCCTTTTTAAGCACATGCACACAAACATGTATCATGAAAAGACGGTCTCGCTCCTGCAGAGAGAGAGAGAGAGCTTCCTGTGGGCATAGGTACCCTAGGGCATAACTTTCTCATAATTCTGCACATCTTTTGGCCTGCAAGGGTCTTTGCACTGTCGCAGATATAAAAATCATTTAACCTGATCCTCCTCTAAAAGAAACTAGAACTTGTGCAAAGAATTCCAAAAAAAGCTTTCCTTTCAAAGGTACAGCCTGAATGTACCAAAGTAATGAACTTGGCTTCAAAAAAAAAAAATGGTTAGAACCAAACAAAGAGATGGCAAATTGCGTAGCCCGATATTTAGCAATGTATCATAGACGCCCCAAAAAGGCAACGAAAATGTTCGTCTGGGAAATGTCTGTTTGTTCCCCTCCTCCATCGTCCTCCTAAAGGACAAGGTTTAGAAAGATAACGGTGTGCGTGCCAACGACACTCAGATTTCCTAAAGTTGTTTTTCCTGTGGGAAAACACTTACCTGGCAAAACAAGGTGGAGAAAGCTTTGCTGACCTCATGTTTGCACACTTGGGTCGTTGACAAAGCTCTTCTCGTTCATTCGGAGTCAGAGCAGCAAAAACCCTGCCACTTCTCAACCCCCAAAAAGTTTTTAGCGAGGGCCAGAGCTTTGCCCTGGTTCAGAATGCTCAGATATATCCCTAAGACCAATGTTTCTCAAACCTCAGCGTGTATAAAATAGGACTGTCAGGCAAAAGACAGGGTGTTCGGCTCAATTTGAATTGCAGGTAAACAACAAATAGGTTTTTAGTCTAACTATCTTCAAATATTTCATGGGATATATTTATATTTTTTAAAAGGTATATCAGAAATTCAGACTTAGCTGGGTGTCCTGGGGGACTTTTTTGTTTGTTTGCGTTGTTTTTTTTTTTTTTCATATGTTGTTTTTTTTTTTTTTTTTTTTTTTTTTGAGACAGAGTCTCGCTTTTGTTGCCCAGGCTAGAGTGAGTGCCGTGGCGTCAGCCTAGCTCACAGCAACCTCAAACTCCTGGGCTCGAGCGATCCTTCTGCCTCAGCCTCCCTGGTAGCTGGGACTACAGGCATGCGTCACCATGCCTGGCTAATTTTTTATATATATATCTGTTGGCCAATTGATTTCTTTCTATTTATAGTAGAGACGGGGTCTCGCTCTTGCTCAGGCTGGTTTTGAACTCCTGACCTTGAGCAATCCGCCCGCCTCGGCCTCCCAAGAGCTAGGATTACAGGCGTGAGCCACAGCGCCCGGCCTCATATGTTGTTTTGTTTGCTAAATCTGGCAACCCTAGAATCAGAATTCCCTGGGATGTATACTTTACAACATACATTTTCAGTTTCCAAACTCCATATATTTGGATTTAATATTTCTATCATGGGGTCAGGAAATCTTTTTTTTTTTTTTTAAGTTAGCAGCCTGGATGATTCCAGAGCAGACAGATTCGAAACCACTTTGAGAAACAAATCTTAAGTGGTACAATGTCCCCCGATGTACCTTCATCTATCAGCAGCAAAATGCTTTGAATTTAAAGGTTCCAGTTTTTATAACTTTGCCATGGGAAGTCTAATCTGTTTGCCCACCCTTCTAAAATCCCAAAGATAGACAGAGTCCTTGATCACCCAGATGGAATAAGCACAAACAATATGAATTTCTGTCAAGGGACAAATGGATCCTATTACCTCTTACTTGTAATTTTCCTTTTTTCAACATATAGAATAGACTGATTTCCTTTGCTGTATTTCTTTTGCAACTTGGGTATTATTTACAATAAATTGAATCATTTCCGCGTTTGACATATTACACTGATCTATGGCTTTGCTTTCATTTTGTCCTGTTAACTAGAAAACCCACTTCATCATGAAATATGTTCCTCACACTTTTCTCCATAGTGAGTAAAAACATTGATAAAGCGTCATAAATTGTAGGTCATTTCTCAAATGCTTCCTGTTACAGGGAGGACTGGGAGAAGGGAAAAGTACGAACTGATCAATGGCCACTTGATAAAATGCATGCTTAATGTATAGACAGAAAAGCAATGGGCGTTTTAGAAGCCACATGCAAGATGCTTGCCTCAAATCCAGACCTTGTCCGCGACTCCACCACGCCAAAGGTAATTCAGTCTTTCTCTCCCTAGCAAATGTCCCACCCCCCAGAATAAATTAATTAATGCAAACTTCCAGCAGTGATTCTGCCTAAGTCCTCTAGATAATTAAAATAGAATTAATAAACTCAAGACATCAGGGTAGTTACCCAGTCCTCCTCTTTATTCTGTGTAAATCTTGGATGCGTAAAGTTGCTTAAAGACCTATTTTGGATGAGAGATGTCAAGGGGAAAAAGCAACAACAACAACAAAAAATGCTGGTCCCAATGCAAATCCCGCCAAAATAATCAGATATGCTGATTGACTGTGGGCCAACAAACCTACCAGCCATTCCACAAGCTTTATCTCGGGCACACATTGTAATAACAGTTTACAAATTCAGAATCAATGACTGGGCTCAGACCACCAGGTAAGAGATAAACAGAATGAGAGGAAGGGAAAGAAAAAGGGGAGGTGGAAAAAAGGGAGGAGAGAATGACGTCCTTCAAGACCTATCGTGTTTCCCCGAAAATAAGACCTCCCCATAAAATAAGCCCTAGCAGGATTTCTAAGTATGTGCACAATAGAAGTCCTACCGGGAAAATCAGTCCTAGTGGTGGGCGTGGCTATGAAAAGCAGCCCTAGTGATGGGCGTGGCTATGGAAATCAGCCCTAGTGATGGGCGTGGCTATGGAAATCAGCCCTAGTGAGGGGCGTGGCTATGGAAATCAGCCCTAGTGATGGGCGTGGCTGCGCAGCGCATCTGCACAACCCATGCGTGTCGTCGTGGAGCGGGAAAGAACACGAGCAGCCCTTCTCATCCGCCCCGTGAGAGCTCTAGTGCTCGACAGGAGAGATCGGGGCCGGTGGCTCTAAAGGAAACAGAGTCGCAAGACATTCAGGATGGGATTCGGGGTCTGGAGAGTGAGGATGATGTTCCAGAAGAAGACGCCTTCACTCTATTTGAATCAATGTAGATGGTTGTACCGCACTTAAAAAAAATAACACATCCCCTGAAAATCAGCCCTAGGGTGTCTTCTTGAGGAAAAATAAATAGAAGACCCTGTCTTGTTTTCGGGGAGACACGGTACCTCCAGTTAGACCAGCTCCCAGTACTCTTTCTCTAAAACACTCGTAGGACATCGAGTATCTGAGATCTTTGAATTATTCCAAGCAATGGAGGCCTTTCTTTGACACAGCACAATATTCGCTTTATCAACCTTTCTTCCCTGGAAGCCAATGTCTTCGTAAAATTAAAATAATCTTCATATGTAAATTCACCTGTGAAAACAAAGCCCTCGCCCCTATTGCCTAAGAAGACAGGGCTTAGGGTCCTCCAACCCCAGCTGCAGCGTTTAGAACCGCAGGGGCCTCCGGGCTAGATGCTAAATCTCCCTCTGCCAGGTCTTCTCAGCCACAGATTGAGGAAAATGAACCTGCCTCCCATGATTGGTATGAAGAATAGCTTATAAAAATGAGTGCGAAACCCCTTGCAAATCCCAAATGCTGTATGAATGCTAAGTAATAATAAAGATCTGGATGAATGCAGCCCATGCTGCCCAACCTCCAGGTGCTTTTTCAAACTGGACACCAACCATTTAAGATTCATCCATCATTCACCTTCGGGCATCCCTTTCTTTATGGAAAAATAAAATGGGCCGTGTGCATGGCAAGGAAACGGAAAGGTTGAATTTCACAGCATACGAGGCCCCTTCTCTTGACCATTCAGAGAAGTGGGTTCTGTTATCTAATTAACGAAGATGATGCAGGTGAAGAAATGAAGGGGCAACAGTACCGATCACCACGATGGCTTTGTTTTCTTCTCCGAAGGCGCAGGATTCTAGCTGCAAATAGATTTTTTGAAAGCATCGCAAAGACACGTGGTACCCAGCCAGTATCGCAGGACAATATCATATGTGTAATTATCTACCCCTAACTCCTGCAAGAAGTCACTTGTCAGTAGAAAATCCGCAAGCATTGTCTGTCTATATGTTGAAAGACAAGGGAGGGGGAGAGATACAGTGTCCAGGAGCAACATGACAATGACAACTGTCATCCCACGGCCCCTTGCAGCAAGAAACATACAAAAAAAAGAGAGAGAGGGAGAAAGAAAAACCTCCTCCCCGGCAAACCATTTCCTCCAAAGACATGATTCACTAACATTTGATTTGACAAGTCGTAGACACTCCTAACATTATTTTTTTCCCCTTTGCTGTTCATTTGGGGAGCAAAGATTTATTGCCTCTCCTGAAAAAGACAGGGATGCACTAGAAATAAGAATCAATAGGTTTTTTTTTTCTATTGCCCATCTTTATAGAAAAAAAACACTTCTTCACTAGATTCTTGATTCTTTTTTGTTCCAAAATACAGTGAATCTTTCTCTGCGATATTAAATGAAATTTGAAGACAGAACCAAACAGGTCCAGTCCTGGGGCAATAAGAGGTGAACCATTTGCAAGTCAAATACTCCCCCCACGTGAAGTTTCCGTGCCCCACTCAGTCAACAGCCCCTGTCATTGTCCCGCCCTCCTCTTTAAACGTAGCATGCATAGATCTGCCATGCATAAGAGCCGTGTTATATATGGGCCATGTTATATATATATATATATATATATATTTTTGCACTGAATGTACACTAAAAAAAATAAATACCACTATGTAAGATTTCATTCATAAAATGCCAAGCAATTATTGTTTAATAAAACAAAGAAAAGAAAAAAGAGGAGGGGGGGTCCCAACCTGCAAAGATTTTGCTAGATACCCAATGTGAAGTGCCCTATGAAACAGAAATAGAGCCAGGACTGGGCTGCATTGAGTTTTATTTCTGGATGCAAAACAAGGACATAATGTTTGTTTCCCTTCCTGGTGGTAAGTTGGTGGATCTAAAGAGAGACAGCTCAAGAGGAACAGGTAAAGTTGGTTCAACGTGCAGTGTATGAAACTAATATTTATGAGTGTGATCATGCTCTACGTCTGTGAAGACAGGTATGACCTCCTGGTAGATGCATGTTATATGCACACGCATCCTTTCAAAGCAGTCCTAGCTGTCTGGCTGTTAAAACGGCAGAGAGCCTCTCAGCATTTCCATTACAAAACCTGATTTTCAGGGATTTATAACTAAACTGAAAGATTTCCTTCAGGGCAAAACAAGAATCGCCAGGTCTCAGCTCAAAGCACAATTTTGCTTTCGGGTTTTCTGGAAAGTTTGGTTTGGTCATTATCAAGTTATGGAAATGCAAAAATAAATAAGTCAAAGCTTATGGGGGAATCTGACTTTTTCTTTTTTTTTTTTTTCTTCCTCTTTTTTTTTCAACCCTTCGTGAAGCTTTCAAATAGCTCGGTTATCTGAAATGACATTTAGTCCAAAATATGGATTTCTTTCTTAAAATGGCTGCAACTTTGACATTTAAAGATTGGTTATTACACTTGCATACAAGCTGCTTCTCCAAAAGATACTTGGCAATGCTGTGCAATATGGTATGTGGCATGCATACTTTATGCCTACTCACCAAATGACCCTCTCCTATTGCTGGGCTGAGAAAATAGATTTTAACAGGAATGACAAATATATTACCAATTCAATTATTGCTTTATTATAGTGTGCTCATTAAAGAGCGCTTGAAGAGTAGCATAGATTGTGTAAAAATTACTTCATTTCATGCACCATTCTAAAAGTAATTATTTACTTCCAAATTAATATTGGCTGGAAAACCTCAAGTCCCCTGCCGCTGGCTACTTCTGGAAAACATTACGGTGATTCTTTGCAGGATGCAGAGACATAAAATAATTAAGGTCAGGATAACATGCCTAATAAGCATTCCCAAAATGCACTGTTTTGTAGTTTTACCCAAAGGTGCAATACTATTCCGCATGCTCCAAAATGTATTTGCAAGCACACAGATTTCAATCAAGTCTAAATAAGTTCACTGGAAAAAGTAAGTTTAATTCATTGTGACTATCAGCTGCATGGTGTTTCTTTCCCTGGATGGAAATACTTAGGTAACACACTTGTAAAAATATACATTTACTCTTTCTCTCTATATTTATGTATGTGTGTGTGTGTGTGTGTGTGTGTGTGTGTGTGTGTAAGATATGATCAAAAAGCTTTTGCACAGTCATTTGAATATCAACACTAGGGCAAGTCCACATTCTTTTGAAAGCAGACAAACTTATTTGAAACAGACAAAGGCATTACTAGACAAGACCTGTGAGTGAGGCTACAGCCTAGCATATAAATTTTGGTTTCACCACAGGCTAATGAGACTGGAGTGCTTCTCTCTTATTTATTTTTTATTTTTTTATTTTTTGCCTATGCCCCTTAAGCTTAAGCTGAAAGCAATGTAAAAGAGTATGGAAAAATGTTTTGTGCAACAGAGGCAAGATTGAAACGTGCAACAGTTTTTGATTCATGCAACAAACACTCGTTGCATGCCTGCTGCAGGCCAAACACTCAGCTAAGTGCTATGATGGAGAAGAGACCAGTCAGAGGCATGGGCAATATATGTAACCTTAACAACATTTGTACCCCCCATAATATGATGAAATTAAAAAAAAAAAAAGAAGAAGAGACCAGTCACGTTCTCAAAGTTCTTATTCTCCAAAAGGAACAAATTTTGATTATTTTTTAAGTCACTATTCAGACTCAATCATATGGGTGTCTAGCTATTAATAGATACTTGTGAAACTATAAAAATAAAAGGCAAACAAAAGACATTTTTGGTTCTCGTCTCAACAGACAACTGAATGAGTGAGTCTTGAGAGGGTAGGAACACAGGGAGAAAAGTGCCCAGAGAAACAATAAAAAATAATAATAATGAGGCCTCACATGCAAATTTTTCTGAAGTTCAGACTATCAATCATTCTTTTTTAAATTGGAACACATTTATATTTTTGTTTCTTCCATTCGATCACTGAAGATAGTACTTACCTGCCACAATGACATCAGCCCAAATGTGCTACAATCAATATTTCTGATGATCTTAGATACTAATGGAGTAGGAATCAGTTTAATGTCTCTGTAAAGACTGCTTCAGCATTACAACAACATAAACTCCAGACCAGCTCTGCTGCCATCTGACTTTTTCTACCATCAAAGCAAATTAAGACCAAGATATTTGCTGTCGAGGAAAAGGGAGTGTGTTTTGAGTGTTCGCATCACCCAGAGAGATTATCTACACAGGATAAACAATGCTGTGGATAACACGTCAAATCTCTATTTTACTCTCTGTGCAGGATCACTACATGGTACAGCACAACGTAATTGAGGCTATGAGTAAATGCAAGGAATTAAAATAACGAAAAGGACCCATTTGCCTCTGACTTTTCCTGGTTTTGCTCTCTAATCTGTAAGCATGGAGGCAGATCACTTCTCTCTCTAGAAAGGATGTTTAGCTGCCATATATATTTAATATACAGAGCCTTATACACTTAACATACAGAAATAGAACCAGAATAGATGTACCAACAGTGTGGTTTACAGCAGAGAATGTTGAAAAGAGAACGTGAAACTTACAGCCACCAAATCCTGGACTCTAGTCTTCCTTCCACCACTTGCTTGTCTGGCCTTGACCAAATCTCCTCTCAGCCTTAGTTTCCCTATAGGGGAAAATAAAATTGTGAATACTAATAACATACCCCTAATCTCACAGGCATAGCAAAAGCAAAAACACTGTGCAAAACTATGCCAAGGACCATACCCATGTGGGGTATCATTTTTAAGATACTAGTATTATTATTATTATTTCCATGACCACAAGGGATTTTTTGTATTATTATTATTATTTTAAAGGTAGGTTTTTAAATGCCTGAGAAAATGGGGCAGTCACAGAACCATGACTTTAAACAAACTTTATTTGGGCGCATGACTGACTGGCAATTGTGTGCAATCATTTTAGCTGTCACAGGCCCAGAGAAATGTGGGAGAGCTCTTCCATGAAATGTTTATATTTCATAAACAAAATGATGTGCTTAACAGTCAGAGCGATGGGAGTGTTCCGGCTAATGCATTTTCCAATGTGTGAGGCAGATTATTAATGCGCTCCAGTAGCCGTTAATTTCAGTTTGCCGGAATGATTTATGGGGAGGTAAAGGAGAGAGACATAATCTAATTGAGATCAGAATCACTGTTCTAGCAGCAAAGCACAAGCATGGACCCTAGGCACAGCAGAATGATTAATATCTAATAAGCAAATAACCCGTTAAATTATTATAAACATTGCTTTTGACAACTCTTTTGTTGGCAAATGAAAGAGAGGGAAGAAAAAGAAAAAAAAGAGAAACAAAAGATGTAAAAATCACTACTTTCCCTAACAATAATGTAAAGGTAGATTTTTTTGTGTGTCAGAGCAAGGGCGATGAATAAATATCGAGATAGGCTTAAGAATTAGGATCAATTTTAAGGACGGGAGGGAGGCATTTTTGCCATAACAAGAATGACGATGGAATGCCCGGATCGAGATCACTATTCAAACACAAAATTAAGGAATGCTAGTTCTCGAAGGGTAACTCCTCTTACTCTACCTTATCATTGCCCTGCTAGTATATTTACCTGTTCCTTGTCACTGTGAAGGTAATCAAATGCAAAGCCCAAAAAGGTCCCTCTTATACCAGTTCCTTTTAGTTTCTTCTGTTTCTTTAATTTTTATTGTCTTAACACGATAAAACACAAAGAACCTTAAATTACCATGTTAGCCATTTTTTCAGTGTCCAGTTTAGGGGGGTGTTAAATAATTTCGCACTGGTTGGGCCATCATCACCAACCGTCCATCTCCAAAACTTTTAATCTTGCCAAACAGAAACTCTGTCCCCATTAAACAACTGACTCCCCGTTCCCCATGTCCCAATCTCTGGCAACCAGCGTTGCATGAACAAATGGTCTCTGTGAATTTGACTCCTCTAGTAATTCATACCAGTGGAATAATAGAGTATTTGTCCCTTTGTGACTGGGTTGTTTTGTTTAACGTAAGTCTTCAAGCTTCAGCCACGTTGTAACAGGTAGTTATAAACTACCGAGCCTCAGGTGTTCCTTTCTAGCAACACAAATGGACTAAGACATGCATTAGGACAAGCCTAGATCCAGGTGGTTCTGCATGACCTAGCTGAGGAGGCAAAACCACGCTGGAAGGAGTGAAGAGCAGATAAAAGAGGCCACTAGACGGTTCAGAAAGGTGTGTGTGTGCATTTGGGTGGTGCGTACAAGTGGAACTTCCTCCACCACAACCCAGAAATCCCAAAGCTATGATGTGAGAAAAACTCACGCACCTCTGTGAGCTTCACTTCATCTTCCTCTACCTCTTCTTTAACAATTCCCTCTGGACCTCCATGTCTCCAAGATTAATATCTCAACTGCTGGAAGTAGGATAGCATTGCTCACTCCATCCCTGCCCCTCAGAGCTCCCCTCGACATCCATCCTTCTCAAACCTGGTTCACTATTATTATTATAATTATTCCAATAAATCTCTGCAATGAATTGTTCTCATAGTGGATTTTTTTTTCTCTTACTGAACAAAAGAAGACCGCAAATCTAAATCAATAGTCTACCATGAAGAAATGATTGATTCCTCAGTGCTTAAGTGTAAGTTGTCTAAAGTCTGTCGAAGTGACTCAGCCATTCAGGGCTCTGGTGGCTCTAACTCCTTGTCCCCTCTTCTATGACTGACATTCTCTGGGGGCATGGACTAAGTCATAGCTCTCTGCTTTGTCTCAATGTTTTCTTCCATAAAGTATGAGCAAAGGAATTGCTGCTGATTATGTTAAGATATAGAGACGGCAGCCTCCTTAAAGACTTCAACATAACCTCTATTTAACATAATTAGGATTAAAGCTATTAACAATACCAGTACTCTGAGAACTTATTAGATCAAGGGAAACATTAAGAAATATAATGGAAGATCAGCAAAGAATTGGCAACAAAATATTTGGGACCCAGTTTTATATGTAATGTGCTAATTCCTTCCTAATCATCATAAAGTCGACCATAAAATATCTAGATAGACAATAATATCACAAGAGTGTATGGAATTACTTACTATCGATTTGGTTTGTCTCCAACAAGTTTACGAAATTTTGGAATTGACAATTCGGGAAGCTCCAACCATTCCTAACATCTTATTCTGATATACCCTATAGAGATATTCCCAGATTATTATAACAGATTCCAACAGTTTTCCTGGAATTAATCATATGATACGCACCTCTTTGAAGAATGCCAAAAGAAGGTGTATCTTCTTTGCGCTCAAATTCCACGTTACACAAACCAAATGGTTCTAAACTTTTTTGAAGAATAGTTATCTTAAGAAATTTGTTCCAAACCTTCTAGATGTGCACGTAGGAAGTACACCCCATCTAAAAGCCATGAGCAGGCTGCCATAAAATTCTAAGGTATCTACTTTGCAAAAGCTTAGGAGCTCCTTACATCAGATTGGTCTCCCCTAACATTTTCCCCTAAAGAACCCTAAATAAATATCAGAAACTATTTTACAGGCACAGAAAATACAGCTCAGAGAGGCCTCAAAGCTTATTAGTTTCAGAGTCAAGACTAAAAAACGAGACCTCCTGAGTCTTTATCTGCAAGCCTTTCTCCTCCACTCCTGCTTCCTCATTAGCTCTTGCTAAAAATGCCACTTATTGTTGCTTTCACCTGCGCGTTCAACAAATTTCCCTGATCCATCAGAACACATCTGAACTCGCTCGTTCATTCCATCACTGAGCACCAACTGCATGCCGTGCCACTTTGCTAAGCGTTAGAGACAGTGCAGTGAGTAAGACGGACAAGTTCCCGTCCTCGTGAGTGTGCACTCCAGCAGGGAAGAAAAGAACAAAGCAGTTAAATAAAATTTTAAAGTGTGCAAAGAGCAGAGGGGAGGGCTTTGCAGGTCATAGGACCAGAGGACAGGTCAGCAGGGCTGGAGTGCAGTGAGAAAAGCAGAGCAAGGAATAAAACAAAATGACAAAGGGAGAGACTGAGGCCAGATTATTCAGGGCCTCGAGGCCATTTTTTTTACAGGGTTTAGTTTTATTCAAAGAGCAATGAGATATCGAAGGTTTTAAGCAGGGGCATGATCAAGATGATGTGCTTTATGTTTTTAGAAGACGACTCACAACAACGGCTTGTGAGAGTGGGATCGGGCAGGCAGGACAGAAGGCTACGGCAGGTGTCCAGGTGAGAAATGGTGGCGTTTTGGACGAGGGTGATTGCAGTGGAGTAGCAGGAAGCAGACGAATTCCAGGTATGTTCTGGAAGCAGAGCCAACAAGAGGTGGTGATAACCCATAAATAAGAAGTGTGAGGGAACTGGAAAGACTAACAGTGACTTTTAGCTACTTCCATGGGATAGTGGCGGTGCTGTCTGGCAAGGTGAGGAATTTTGCTGTCACTCTGTTTCATGCCACCTCAAAGCAGGCATCCTCAAATCCCGGCCTGAGAGCCACATGCAGGGTGCCTAGCACATTTATCCGGCCCGCCGGGTGTTTTTGCCACCGCTGCCTGTCCTGCTTAGCAGCCGACTCGTCCCGGGCCCACAGTGCGCACCCTCCAACGGTCTGAGGGACGGTGAGTTGGCCCCCTGTTTCAAAAGTTTGAGGACCCCTGCCTTAAAGCCTACGAGGATATATTGCTTTGTAAAGCCAAGGGCATAACTAGAAATTAGAAATATCTAAGACACCGTTAAGAGAACCAACTAAAGACCTTCATCCATCTCTCCATGTACTAAGCATGATCCCCCGTCAATACTAAGAAGAATGGAGGAGCGTGCCCCTGCATTAATTATCAAACATTGATTGCGATCAGCTTACTCTGGCGACTCCACACCCCTTCACTTCAGAGCTCTCCATCCACCTGCAAAATAGCTGGTGATTCGCTCTTGCTAAGACCTTCAGGGGGCCTACCATCTCGTGCAGGTGCACTAAAAGGAATAAGTGGGGGAAAGAATTCTGGACAAAAGTGTGCCCCTTCTGAACGTCACCGCATAACGCGCTGCCAATATTTTGACACTCTGAACCAAATATCCATATTCTATGTCTGTTTCACCATTGCATACCTACGTGAAAATTTGCTCTTGTCCCCCCACATAATCCAGAGGTGCCTCCCCTCCTCCCACCCCCAAAATATCCTAAGAGTAACACAGACTCGAACACAAGAAACACTGAAAAAAGACATTTACTTCTGTGGAAAATTGGGAGAAATAAAAACCACAGAATCTATAACAACAACAACAAAAGAAAAAGAGAGAAAACGTTGAAAAAGAAGGCGAGTATGCAACTCCTGGAATACTACCCAAACTAGAAAAAAAAACAGGAAGGAAAGGAAAGCACCCCTCTTTGTTCAGGCCAGCTCTCGCTGCATGGGGTCCCTTGTGGGGACTTGGGTCTTTCTACGATTTCAGTACAGATGGGATAGAAAACATAATTAACAATTACACCTTGACTTGTATTCCTGAGTTGTATCCCAAGTCCTAAAGCCAGTGTGTCTAGCAGAATACCAATCTTCAGCTCTCACTAGGGAGTGGCCTGCCTGTTTCCCCTGGGCACACACAAATATGCCTAAATTCCTGAAAGGGAGCCACCAAAGAGGGAAACAAGCTAATTTCCACCATAAAAGGGACCCAAGCTCCCGGACAAAGGAATAAAGGGTGAGTGGTAAACTCCAGCTCTTGGCTCATGTTTCTCTACACAAATAAATGTTTTACATCAATGCACATCCCAAGACAGAACCATAAACTTTGAAAGTAAGAGCGGCAGCCTAGTTTCAAGCCGGTGGTGTTACCCACACCATATATACGACTGGTGAGAAGCCGCCAAGAGGGGTCAGTGGTATTGTGATTGTGCAGTCGTAAGAGTTCAGAACCTGTACAGGGTCCTTGATCGGTGAAATACAAAGTGTTTGTGATAATGAGGTCCCACCTCCCCCAAACTACCAATAGTTCATCCCATCTTCCGTACTCTCAGAGCCTACAGTTTTTGCCATGTAGATTTTTTTTGGCAGAAATATAAAGGTAGAACTTCTCTAAAGGTTGCATATTTCCATAAAGTCCATAAAGTCAACTTAATTTGTTTGTGCATTAAACTAATTCATGCATCAGCTGACAGGTAGAGCCTGGAGATGCAGAGACAAAGAGCTGCCCTTCTAGAACTTTCTGTCCAGACTGAGTCGAAGAAAAACACTCAAATAAAATATGAGTGAACTTTTTTTTTTTTTTATTTTGGCATATTATGGGGTGAACTTTTTAAAAATAATCCCAGGGTAAGAGAAGACTTTTTTATTAAAGCTAAAAGTATAAGACACCTATTGATCATAAAAGTAAGAAGAGACTGAGAGATTTAAGAACAGAGTAAAATTTAAAAATTGACAGCAAAATAATGACAATAACAAAATAAAGTAAAAGATAAACAATAAAGGAAAAATATATATTTAAACCATAGGTCAGACAATAGGTTAAACTTCTTAATACACAAAGAATTATTACAAAGCAACAAAAATAAAGCAAAACAAGATGGGGAAATGGGCAAATGCCATGACCAGGAAACTCACAGAACTGCAAATAGTCAATTAACCTAAAATACAACTTGACCCAAAATACAAATTAAAACAAACAAGGAATTTTTTATTGCAAATACTAAAAAGATTTTAAAGTTCTGAAATGTCCAAGAACATGGGGAAATGTTCACATGCTATCTATGAGAAGTGTACATCTTTACATTTCCTCTTGGAAACAAATTAAATGCATTAAAATTTTAACTGTGTTAACTCATTGACCCAGTAATTTTACTTCTAATAGTTGATCATATTGAAAACATGTGCAAATGTAAATATATATGACAATATTCAGTGTAGCAAAATGTGAAATAAAAAGGTGTAAAAAATAATAGGAAATTAATTACATAATATGGAATACTCCAAAGTCGTTAGAAACAATGAATAGGTCCATGTGTATTGACGTAAAAAGATGTCCAAGATATGTTTTTCATGTTGTTATATATTTACATTAATATTATATCTGCTGTTATATACTTATTAAAATATTATACTATATATTAATACAGTAATATTACATATTAATACATTGCATCTATTATTAATATAATAACTACTATTCACAATTTGATATATTATTAACAATGGTGTTACCTCTGACTGAAAATTTAAAATTATAGAAGGCATTTATTTTTTTATTTCAGAATATTATTGTTGGAATTATTTGTAGCATATATTTTTACCTTTGTAACTAGATAAATAATAAAGGATAAAACTCTAGGGCTTGATAGTGACTGTATTTGTTTATCAGGTATTTATTATTATATGCACTTTTTTCAGGCTAGAGTTGTGTTGCCCAGGCTAGAGTGAGTGTCATGGCATCAGCCTACCTCACAGCAACCTCAAATTCTTGGGCTCAATCAATACTTCTGCCTCAACCTCTCAAGTAACTGGGACTACAGGCATGTGCCACCGTGCTCGGCTAATTTTTTCTATATGTTTTTAGTTAACCAATTAATTTCTTTCTATTTTTAGTAGAGACAGGGGTCTCGCTCTTGCTCAGGCTGGTCTTGAACACCTGACCTTGAGCGATCCTCCCTCCTCGGCCTCCCAGAGTGCTAGGATTACAGGCGTGTGAGTCACCACGCCCGGCCTATTACATGCACTTTTTATCGTTTTGAAGGTACACTGCCAACATAAGCTAGACTGCCTAAGCGTACACACCAGCATGATAGAACATCATTGCCCAATCTAACACCCAGGAAGTCTGTTATTTCAATCTCCTAATGAGAGGAGAAATGTCTAGGATGGAACCCTCTAGAACGTAACAGCTATCTCCCTCAGCAGTAGGCTGAGGAGAGATTTCAAACACAAAGGACACTGTAAATACTTGGATGACATGACCACCAACAACCTTGGACAAGAGCCATTTGGTACTGGAGGATTCATTCTACTATTTCAGCTTAAGACCTACGCTAGAAACAGAACAAAGAACCATCTTCTTGCCCAAATTTGCCCACACCCACATATCTGACCTTAGCCATCCAAACATAGCAATGTGAGAAGGTAAGCAAACAAAACAGAGTGCCCTTCCTGAAGGCCTTAGGTGGAGAATACCCAATTGTGTCCTCCATGTTTCCCTCTCTCTGCCCCCCACACCCCTGCAGTCTGCCCAAGCTTTAGCTTTCCAAAAGTGGAGGCATTCCTCAGGGGGAAAGATACTCAGAAACTGTCTCAACCCACAAGTTTCATGGATCTCACAGAAAATAGAGCTCAAAGAAAGATCCAGAGACAATGCACATCCTCTATTCCATTTTATTCATAATACCTTTACCCTTCCTACTAAAACTTACCATGTTGTTGTATGTCATGAGTTTGAAAATATGAATAAATATTAAAATTAATTGTGCATTTTTTTTTTTGACCTGGGAGTGCATGTGTTCAAGATGCTGGGGTATAGAGCGCCTCCTAGTGGTCAGAGTGCGTGGCCCTCAGGTTCAAAAGGAAAGTCTCAAGTTGGCTGTTTTCACGTGTTAATTTAGAAATATCCGAAAAGCAATAAAATTGGGGGCTAAGAAAGTGCTACCAAAAGGGAAATGAAAGAATGACTCAAAGAGGTAATGGTTGCTCTCTAGTTTCGTAGTAAGAACTAGGAATAAAAGTCAGGCCAATGAAAACCATGGGACAGGTGGAGAATTTTGGAAAACTCAGTATGTGAAGTTTGGAAGGCTTCCTTCCAAACTATAAAATATGATCACCCGAGCACTGAGTAAAGATTATATCCATGCTTTTCTCCAGGAAATGAGAGAAATACTGACAATTATAGGCACTTAATAAATACACCAATTTGTTGAATTTATTGAATAATGAGCCTAGAGAACCAAACCCCCCTCATAGAGCTGATTCGTAAGATCTTTATTTATTTTCTATTTCATGTAGAGCTGTCTTGGCTAACTGACTATTGGAAGTTATCCATGGACAACATGCTCACGGAGAAAACAATCGAATGCTGAGCTACTTTAAAACACAATAGTGCTAAACACTATCTCATCTGTGGCCTCAAACCTTCAAGGAGTTTCAAACACCACAGAGCCCATGGAAAGTTAATATGATTTGGAGAATGTTAAAAAGCTAAATATGAATATTTCTTTTTTTTTTTTTTTTTTTGAGACAGGGTCTCACTCTGTTGCCCAGGCTACAGTGAGTGCTGTGGCATCAGCAACCTCCAACTCCTGGGCTCAAGCGATCCTCCTGCCTCAGCCTCCCGAGTAGCTGGGACTACAGGCATTCACCACCATGCCCGGCTAATTCTATATATGTTAGTTGGCCAATTAATTTCTTTCTATTTATAGTAGAGATGGGGTCTCGCTCATGCTCAGGCTGGTTTCAAACTCCTGACCTTGAGCGATCCTCCCATCTCGGCCTCCCAGAGTGCTAGGATTACAGGAGTGAGCCACCACACCCGGCCTGAATATATTTCTTTCCTACGCCTATCCTATCTAACACTTCTTTGGGTTAATTGCATACAGCCTTTCAGATTCATCTGTGTTTTACTTACATATTACATTTTTACCGATTTGTCATTCATATTAAGTAAAACAGCATTATTCGAGGAGGAGTTTAGTTTAATTTTGGCAAACATCAAGTCTTCGCTGAGCTAGAGGAAATGGACAAGTTTGAATAGAAGTGAAATGGAAGTTTTAGTATTCATCAGATCGGATTACAAAAAAAATGAAAGTATTCTTATAATTAAAAGTTATTATATATGTGTGTATGTATATATGTATGTGCATGTGTGTATATATGTGTGTGTACATGTGTGTGTATGTATATATATGAAATCTGTCCAAGATGTGAAGTGGCAGAGAAGGAAAGACATGGTGAATAGCAGTAGTTAGAGGAAAATAGTGCTCATTCACTAAGCATCATTCATGGAAAGCACTTGACTAGACATAGTGGGAAAAGCAAGATGAACATGATATAGATCCAGTCCACTATGGAAGAGGAAGACATTCATGAATAACTCCAATACAGTGGGAAAAAATACATTATATAGGAAAGATAAAAGCAGAGTGTCATTGCACTAACAAGTCTACGTCTCTCCAAATGAATTTGATCACAATTCTCATCTCTTCTGTTCAAAACTCTAAAGGAAAAAAAATTCTATCCCAGGCTGAGAAAAAGAATGTAGGTGAAACACAAACAAAATGATTAACTGCTTATTTATTTGTTATAAACATTGCAGAAGAAGAGTTTAAAATATTAGGCTAAAGTGAGTTTTAATATCTGCTTCATTTAGCCATCTAAATTCTCTCCCTTGTCACCACAAAAAAATTGAGTTGTTTGTGAAAGAGAAATAAGTGTCATAACTATTGAACTATTCGGGAAGGGAGGAAACCACATCATTGCTATTTACAAATACCAATAGTGTTAACAGTTACAAAGCCTATGAAAATCAGCTGGAAAAAAAAATGGTATATCAGTATGAGAGTTCAGTGAAGTAGCTGGATATAAAGAGACACACACACAAATTTGGTATTGCCTATATACTGACAACAAAGAGCTGAAAGATATAATGGAAAAAAGATGACACACAGCAATCTAAAGTATAAAATATCTAGGAATAACACTAACAAAATGTGCTGGACCTCTATTATAAACCCACGTACATTTATGGAGACCATATTTAGAAAGTATTGAGCGGTTTTACTGGTGGCTATTTCGTATGCCATTTAATCTGGAACCAACAGACTTTGTCAGAACAAGATGCGTGACATATGCCAAGTCATGATCCAATCAATAGGGGTGTGTTTAAAGTATCAAACATGATACTTTAAACACAGAGGTACCTGCTGTTTGTAGTCCCACTGCAGCTCGTATCTGCATAACACAGGAATTCTGGGAAATACTATTTTGCACAATTTCCACCAAAAAAAGAAAGAAAAAAAAAAGATCATGGGGAGTTTATAAATGGAAGCCCTGCATTATAGAATATATTTCTGATAAGAGAGAACTCCCACTTTGATTTAGGCATTGATGAGAGCCAAATTCCCTACTGAGAATTTTTACATGTCTGAGGATTTGGGAGACTTTCCCACAAACTAGCTCCTAGCTCTGTGCATTGCAGCCTTTCTTTCTCTTCTGTTACCCACACACTTCCAGAAGCAGGAGCTGTTTATACTGAGATAGGATCTCTGGTCTTGTACTTTCCCATCACAAAGCACACGACTGCAATAGGCAGTGGGACCATTCCTGGAAGACTTTCCTACATCAAGACTGCTAGGAATCACTCGGCTCTACGTGGAATTTATTCTGAACCTCAACATATATCTCACTGAACTCAGACTAAATGATTCCCCGAGTCAGCTTAGCCAGGTATCACAAATGCCCGAGGACAAGTGTAACGGCAAGGAAGTCAAAGCGGAATGAGAAGAGAGAGTCAAAACTTAAAATGGGCCGGGCGCAGTGGCTCTCGCCTGTCATCCCAGCACTCTGGGAGGCCCAGGTGGGAGGATCGCTGGAGGTCAGGAGTTCAAAACCAGCCTGAGCAAGAGCGAGACCCCGTCTCTACCATAAATAGAAATAAATTAATTGACCAACTAATATATAGAGAAAAAATTAACCAGGCATGGTGGCGCATGCCTGTAGTCCCAGCTACTCGGGAGGCTGAGGCAGGAGGATCTCAAAAAAAAAAAAAAAAACTTAAAATAGATAGAGGTTAAAATCCCTTACTTCTGCCTATCATAATTATTTCTGGATGAGTAAAAACAGAATTTCCCCTTTTTACATACATCCACTTTCTTTCACCCATTTCTTCTACTTTTAAAAGAGAAACCAAGAGAAAGGTGGCAGTTGTCTTGGTCCCTTCTGATCTTGCTGAGCCAGGCTGCCGTTATGCTCTTAGTTACAGCTATTTTTACACTGCAGTCTGGATTACTCCATTTTATTATGTGATTTTTTTTCCCACCTACTCAATAAATATATATATATATATATATATTTTTTTTTTTTTAAGACAGAGTCTCACTTTGTTGCTCAGGCTAGAGTGAGTGCCGTGGCGTCAGCCTCGCTCACAGCAACCTCAATCTCCTGGCTCAAGTGATCCTCCTGCCTCAGCCTCCCAAGTAGCTGGGACTACAGGCATGCACCACCATGCCCGGCTAATTTTTTGTATATATATTTTTTAGTTGGTCAATTAATTTCTTTCTATTTTTGGTAGAGACGGGGTCTTGCTCAGGCTGGTTTTGAACGCCTGACCTCGAGCGATCCGCCCACCTCGGCCTCCCAGAGTGCTAGGATGACAGGCGTGAGCCACCATGCCCGGCAATAAAAATATTTTTTTCTCTTTATCATGTAGTAAAATTTAAGAAGGTCTGGTCTGATCTTATCTCGGCCTCCTCCAACCTGAAAACAAAAAAACAGAATACCCTTCCACTTGTCTTCACGATAACTTCCTACGTTTTCTAAAACCCAAATCAGAGCAGAGGCACAACTCTTGCCTGAGAATCTAGACCAGGGGTCCTCAAACATTTTTAAACAGGGGCCCAGTCCACTGTCCCTCAGACCGTTGGAGGGCCGTTGGAGAGTGGGGCTCACACTCCACACATGCGCACTGTGGGCCCGGGACAAGCCGCCTGCTAAGCAGGACAGGCAGCGGTGGGGGCAAAAACACCCGGCGGGCCGGATAAATGTCCTCAGCGGGCCGCATGTGGCCCGCGGGCCGCAGTTTGAGGACGTCTGGTCTAGACTTCCAGTCCCATGGCCAGTTTTCTTGCAAATAATCCTCAAGGCCTAAAATAGAGAAAAGGAAAATTAGAACCAGGAAATGTCTCTAGTTAGCAGCTCCTTAGGGCAGCGGAATGAATCCTCAATTTTATGACCTTACGCGCTATCCTTGCTACCCGGGAAGTGTCATCCAATTCTGCGGTTCCTTCAGATACCTCCTTGTAGCCTGATGACTCCAAATTCTGTGCTGGAACCTCCTCCTAAGCTCAAGATTTATGCAATTCCCACGGAACATTGTAACTTAGACGTAGCATTCCTCAAGCATAACTTACCATCAACCCAGTCGATCCGATCTAAATTTAGGTTGAATTTAAAATTTGCTGTTCTAAACAGCGTCGACTTCTCGGTGAATGGGATTACCCACCGTCCACTCATTTGTGCAAACCAGAAACCCATGAATGCCATCATTGGTTCCGCAGTCACAGCGATAAGCTGGAGCCAGTGCCTACCAGCTTGCAAAGGGCAGTGGGACAAATCTCTCCCCCAGCTCCTCATTCTGTAATGTCATCTCGGTAGCTCCAGAGATTTTTTGCCCTCTGAGCTGTACTTAGATCATATGATTCCTAAAGGGTAGAGAAAGACCATACTTGGTAAGCACTGGACCACCTACCTCCTCAGACACAGAGCTCTGCATTCGGAAGATCAGCCTCATGTGGTCTGTCGGAGCAGAGATACTGGAGTGAGGCTGCCCTAGGGTTAGTGAAGCTAACCCTAACCCTAACCCTAACCCTAACCCTAACCCTAACCCTAACCCTAACGTGTGTTCTTCCATCCATGAGCTTCATAACCTTGCCTTGCGTGAGTTTCAGTTTCCTGCCATCCAAAACAGAGGTGGGGATAGAGCACTTCACAGAATTAAGAATTGAAAGAGTTCACATGCATAGAGCACTTGGCATGGCGACTAGGCACACAGTAGGCACATAATAAATACTTTCTAAAAAAAAGTACTAAGATGGCCACAGAAAAATCTCTGCTAATGAATTTCAAGTGGAGCCACACTTGTGCTATGATCATCTCTTTGATGTAGCTTGAAGTATTTCTTCCAAGCAGCAAAAAAAATATATTTATTGCTGCCAAACTACTGCTATCTTCTGACTTCTGACTCTCTGAGACTCTGAAAGCTTCTCCAAGAGTACCTAAAGATATTTTGCACCCAGTCCAAGTCTGGCCTTCATTAGCCATTAAAATCAAAGGGAACTTTAAATCAGGACATAAAAGAGACTTTTCCTAAGCTTAGTCTTGCATTAGCATGTGAGAGAGTCTGCATCAGCAAAAATCTTTTTTTTTAATCAACCTAAACCTCTGACTAAATTAATAAGAGTTGGAGTTTGACCTTTAAAATGCTAAAAAATACAGTTCCCAGTATAATTCTTGTTCATCCCTGGACCAAACCATTCTCATAGTAAATTATGGCACTAACAGCTGGCTGTCAGTGGAGTCAACTATTAATTGTATGTTCACTGCACAGCCTGATATAAATCAATATGAGTAACGAGCAATTGTCCTCGGTCTATAGATACAAAGATCCTACATTGCAAAATAATTTAAGGTTGGCTGTCAGCCTTCTCAGACTACATGTCACTTGGTGGTCTCTTCTTTTTCTAAAGATATGGTAAAAATGAACACACATTGAAAAAACCACCTAATCTACTGCCTCTGCAGAAAACTTCTAGTCGTCTCTATGAAAATGACAGTAGAAATGGTTTTTGATTGTGTGTTCCAAATAAACAGCTTCTACATTTTGATAAATCCCAATGAAATCTGAAGAATAGGACCAAGGGAGTCACTACTTCATGATCTCAAACTCTCAAAATTCCTTCTCTGCCCACCACTGTCTATCTCTCTCACTCTCTCCCTTCGACTAGATTTGTTCTACGTCTTTATAAAAGCTATAAGCTTCCCTGTTTTCCTAGTTCCCATTTCTTTTTGGGTTTGTTGTTGTTGTTGTTGTTGTTGCTGTTGTTTTGAGACACAGTCTCACTTTGTTGCCTGGGCTAGAGTGCCGTGGCGTCAGCCTCGCTCACAGCAACCTCCAACTCCTGGGCTCAAGCGATCCTCCTGCCTCAGCCTCCCGAGTAGCTGGGACTACAGGCACGTGCCACCATGCCCAGCTAATTATTTCTATATATTTTTAGCTGTTCATTTAACTTCTTTCTATTTTTGGTGGAGACGGGGTCTTGCTCTTGCTCAGGCTGGTTTCGAACTCCTGACTTTGAGCAATCCACCCGTTTCGGCCTCCCAGAGTGCTAGGATTACAGGCATGAGCCACTGTGCCCAGCCCCTAGTTCCCATTTCTATTGTAGCTCCTCTCATCTCTGTGTCCCACAGACACTAAGTGCTAATGACACTCTCATTTTACAGCTAACCATTCCTACCTTGGAAGCTTCTTAACCTGGACCACCTCACTTTATCCCTTCACTAAGTCCTGGGTGGCGGGGTGTTGCCAGGGGATATAGGTAAATGAAGAATCCATCACAAATCTACCTCATCTAACTTTAATGGGCCCTGTACACGACCCAGCTATATTTAAGTCCAGAATAAGTTGATGAGTGTTTGCTGTGAGTGAAGGATCCCATACTTATGTGAGTTTGGAAAACACCGGTTCAAATTAATTCAAACAAGTTCTCTTCCGCAGAATCTAGTGGAACCTGGTGTGCATTGTGGGTTTCCAAGGGAAGATCACATATGCACCATTTCTCAAAAATCTGTACCGAATGAGCCACTTGTACAGAGAACAACCACAATTCTAGAATGCTATGAAACAAGATAGGGAAATATTATATTAAAGTCATTTCAAATGACTTAATGTAGCAAATGACTTAATTTACATGGAAGCTGGAGACCTGTTCATGTGAGCTCTTCACCTTCCCTCCTTTTTTTCTCTTCCATTTCTTTTCTTCTTCTTCCCTGAGCTGAGGAAACAGTGGGAATGCACCCTGAGAAGTCTACCTCTCTTCACGTCTGAAGACCCTGTCCCTTTATGCCATCTACCGAAACTTCCGGCAGTCACTATCATTCATTTCAAATTACATTTGAAATTTCTCTTTTCTTGGTTTCTTTCGTGTATCAACAAATATGTCAGTGCTTATCTGGCATAAAAACTCTCTCAACCAACTATATGCCAACAAATTAGAAAACCTAGAAAAAATGGATAAATTCCTGGACACATACGACCTACCGATATTGAACCACAAAGCAACAGAAAAACCTCAACAAACTAATAACGAGTAATGAGATCGAAGTCATAATAAAAAGCCACCCAGGACCTTATGAATTCACCACTGAATTCTACCAAACATCTAAGGAAGAATGAATACCAATTCTACTCAACTCTTCAAAAAAACTGAAAGAGGGAATACTTCCAAACTCACCCTATTAGGCCAGTATTACACTAATACAAAAACCAGAAAAGCACAAAATAAAAAAAGAAAACTGTAAGCCAATAGAACTGATACACATAGCAAAAATCCTCAACAAAATATTATCAAATCGAATTCAACAACCCATGAAAAAGATCATCCACCGTGAATAAATGGTATTCATCCCAGGGATGCAAGGATGGTTCAACATACACAAATCAATAAACATGATGCATCACATTAACAAAACCAAGAACAAAAACCATATGATTATTTCAATAGATGCTAAGAAGGCATTGGATAAAATTCAACATCCCTTTATAAATAAAAGCCCTTATCAAAATGGGTATAGAAGAAACCTACGTCCAAATAATAAATGCCATCTATGACAAACCCATGACTAACATGGTTAAATGGAAATTTAAGCTGCCACCCACCACAGAGGAAACAGATATTGAAGTCTAAGTTTAGTCAAGTAAACTGCCTCAGAAAAAGTAAACACTCTCCAGAAGAATATAACAGAATCCAGAGTTTCTACAATATATCATTTATGATGTTCAGAATGCAATCTAAAATTACACAGCATACAAAAAAATAAAATAAAATATGATGAATTCTAAAGAAAAACAAGACTAATTACAAGATGTCTCAAATGCTAGAATTAGCAGATATTTTAAAGCAATTTAATAACCATGTGCAAAGACATAAAGGAAAATATGTTCATACTGAATTAAAACAGAGACTGTCTCACAGAGAAACAGAGACTATTAAAAACAGATGAAAATTCTGCAATTGAAAAATATAATATCTGACATAAGAAATTCACTGGTGCATATTAGTATTACAATAGAGATAATAGGAGAATTAGTATACTTCAAGATAGGTCAATGGAAATCATACAATCTGAATAACAGAGAGAACAAAGATTGAAAAAGTTTTAACTTAGTTTCAGAGACCTGTGGTATTCAATGAGTCTGTTGTATGTGTATTTTAAGTCTCAGAGAAAGATAAGAGAAAGAATGGGATGAAAAAATATGTAAACAAATAATGCCTGAAAAAGCTCACTAAAACCTTAGCAGCATTAATACAAAGAAAACCTGGCTGAGACATATTTTTATTCTTAATATCTTTATACTACATACCATGGTTTAAAGCAAAAATTATAACATTGTATCATGGGTTTTTTATAATATAATATGCAAGGCATATTACAACTATAGTGTAAAAATGAAGGAGGAGTATATGGATCTCTAATGTAAGATTTTTATGTTTTATGAAAACTAATACAATAACAACTCTAAGTAGAAGAACGATTAAGGATATATCATATAATTCCTATGGAAACCACAAAAAATAATTAAAATAGGTAACACTAAAAAGCCAGTAGGTAGATTTAAGTGAAATTCTAACAAATATTTAATTAGTTCAAAACGAAACAGAAAAGATGGAACAGAGAAACGAAAAAAGGAGATAAAAAAGAAGTCAACTAAAATGGTGGACATAAGTCCAGCCACACCAAGAATGACATGAAAAGTTAATGCACTAAATATTCCAGTTAAAAAACTAATAATATTTTCAGAATGGATTTTGGAAAGCAAGGCCTAGCTGTAAGCCGTCTATAAGAAACTCAAGTGAAATGCAAAGACACAGATAGGTTGAAAGCAAAGGGTAAGCATAAGAAATATGAATGTTAGCTAAAGAAGACCTCAGAACAAAAAGTATCAACAGAGATAGAAAGAATTACTTAATAATGATAAAACAGTTCGTCAGAAAGCGGAGTGTCACTGCCCAGCAAAGAATCTACAAGTCATTGGGATTCTTTCTCAGGGTCCTGATTCAGTCAAGAGTATAAAGATGTTAAACATCAACCCAAGGGGCATGGTAAATAAAACTAAGAAGTAAGATGTCACTTTTATACCAAATCATAAATTAGGCACAAAATACTGGTCCCCACAGCACAAAAAGAAGGGGAACCCTGCAGAAATACCATTTCAATCATAATAAACGGGATTGTTCAGGTTGTAGCCTTGGAGGTCAAACTTTTTAAAGTGAGACTGTTTAGTTTTGGTGACAAAGGGTGAAAGAGACACACTCAAAGTTATTATCATTTTAAGCGGAATGGACAGCTTGAACATGGACTCATTAATCAAACCCCAGAACACCAGAGTACCAATTGAAATTGGAAAGTTTTTTTTTTATAGAGCAAAGGAAGGAAGACAGCTATCATGGAAATTCTTACTTTCAAAAAAATAAAACAAGCTGGGGGGAAAAAATGTGTGTTGTGGTGGGATGTGATTTCAATACAGTTTGAGATAAGCTGAGATTCAATTTAAAGAAAATGCACCTGTTATTGTGTCCAGAACAGTACTAGATATGGGAGAAATGTTTAAAATATGGGCCTCCTCATCAAGATTTGTAATCTGAAAGAGTGCCCATTCATGGATAACTAATCAAAATATAATAAGTTGCTAAGAATTGAACACCATAGTTTTAGGCTAAAAAATAAAATAAGTTGCTAAGAGGATAGAGTTGTGTTGGAGGGACAACTCTAACCTTCTAAACTTTTTTGGTGGCATTGTTAGAAATGAAAGTATAATGCATAGACTATGCTTAGGCCTATGTTCCTATTCCTTACATTACCACATTTTTTATTTTTGAGACAGAATCTCACTCTGTTGCCCTGACCCACAGAGGGACGACTCTTCCTTCCACCGCCCTCCACACCCCCCCAGGCAGGGCAGCGCCCGGCCTCAGTGGGAAGTCGAGGCACAGGCTGAGGGGCGGGGTGGAGAGGAGACACAGTCGGGGGGCATTTCGACCTCTCCGGCGGGAGGTCCACGCTGGGCGGGCCAGGGAAGGGCAGGGCTGAGCGGACACTTCCCGGGCTCCCGGGAGGGAGCTTGGAGACGGGCTTCCCACCTCCGGTGGCTGCCAGGGCGGAAGAAGGGAGGCGGAGGCGGAGGGAGAGGCCCTGCCCCTGGAAACCCCCAAGATTCGGGGTGGGAGAGAGTTTGTGGGACTCTGTGCCGGACAGGCGAGAGTCAACGCGTCAGGGACTCAGTGGGGACGGCCAGTGACTCTTAGAGACAGCCTGCCAGACCCAGTGACCTCTGCCCACTGGGCAGTCGCCTCTGGCGCTGGCTCTCTGTGGTGGGCTGCCGCCATTTTGGGCGTCCGCCATTTTGGGCGTCCATAGCCTAGAAACGCTGTGGGCGTGGCCGACCTGGCACCGCCCCTTCTCCAGCCCAGCGGGGCAGGCCCCGCCCCTGACTTGCCCAGCTCCGCCCCACCCACCTCTGCCCTGCCCAGCCCAGCCCCGCCCCTGCCATCCACCTGTGCTTCCTGCCAAATGGACAGGCCCAGGCAGCGAGGGAGGCTGCTTTCTGGGCTGAGACCCCGCAGTGGCCTTGGGCAGGGCTTCTCCAGAGGCTCTGCAGAGTGTACTTCGTACTCACTAGACAAACCCGGCCCTTGGAGGGGTGGAGGAATGACAGTAGCCGCTTCCTGGGCTGAGGCACCCGGTGGCCACAGGCAGTGCCCATGCCCCAGCCAGGCAGCTTGACTTTTCCTCCTGCAGGGCAGACCCCCATCTCTTAGAGGAGGGGAGAAAAGAGAAAAGATGTTTTCAGGGCTGGGACATGTGGCGGTCTCAGCCAACGCCCCCCCTCCAGTGCCCCCAGCCTGGCAGGGCAGGCTACACCCTTGAAGGCAGGGAGAAAGGAGAAAGCTCGCTTTCCCCGTGTGACTGGCATGAATCTGTGGGACCTTGGAACTTAGCAAAAGAGGACAGATTGTTGACTCGGCACAGCGGGTTGGTTTTGATCATCTGATAAGAACATAACACTAGGGCTCATGCTTGATGCCCAGGCCCCTGCCAGTTTGGGGGCTTGTGGTCTGGGAAGGAAAATCCTGGCCACAGTCTTTAGCAATTGCACCAATCGACACCCCCAATCAGGAGCTGCCTCGAAGTGTGGCAAAAGACCCTTGAATAACTTATTAGCAGCTCTCTCCCTAGCAGGAGATCAAGCAACCTCAGAAGTATACGCTCTCAGGCTCAGAGGTACCTGGTGCTTTTCTCACCCCACCTGAAGCTGCAACAGGGCTCAAGTAACCCTTCAGAGTGGCAAGACATTCCCCAAAGACTGGGGCACTTGTATAACCCCATTTTAGATTTTAGAGCCCAATACAAAGGTATTGCAATATGTTGATAACCGACTCCTCCACGCAAACTACAAGCAACAAAAGAGAGTGTAACCCCATAGCCCAGCACGGTGCCTTCCATCCCAAACTAGAGGAGGGCAGCAGAATCACACACGCAAAGTGATTCACCATCTGGGAGCTTAAGCAAGGGGTCCAAACTCACTAATATCCTTTGGCAAGACATGAAGACAACAGGTCAGAAATATAACCCAACAGGCTAAAACGCTTCTAAGGCAATACAGGACCAGAGCGCATCTCCCCAGCACTGTCAATGAATGTCCCTTTGGGGTCTTGGAGTTAAGGCCATAACCCAGCCCCAGCACTCCCAGTTCTTGATAAAGTAGCCTGAAGAGAAAGAATCAGCGAAAGAACACAGGAAATATGAAAGACCAGAGAGAACAGTCACCCCCAAAAGAAAATATTCGATCTCCATTGATAGATACCAACTCACATGATATGATTCAATTAACAGAGGAAAAATTATGAATATGGATTGTAAGAAAACTCAATGGAATTGAAGAGAAAATAGAAACCAAACATAAAGAAACCATAAGAAATGAATAAAAAATTCTCTAAAGACATTGAAATACTATGGAAAAACCAAACAGAAATCTTGGAAATGAAGGAGGCATTCAAGGAACTTCAAAACATAGTGGAAAGCCTCAAGAACAAAATAAATCATACAGGGAAAGAATCTCAGAACTTAGAAATAATGCCTATGTGGTAAACAAATAGGATGAAGAAAAAGAACACAGAAGCAAGACACAAGACCAAAACACACAAGAAATGTGGGATTATGTAAAGAAGCCACATATAAGAATCATTGAGGGAGAAAGAAGAAAATACACAAGGGTTGGAAAATTTATTTCATGGAGTACTGTAGGAAAATACACCTGCCCTGGTCAGAAATATAGCTATCCAGATACAAGAAGCACACAGACTCCTGGGAGACTCAATGTGAGAAGGCAATCACCATGTCTTGTAGTTATTAGGCTGACCAAAGTAAACATGAAAGAAGCAATCATTCAAGCAGTGAGGCAAAAGCAGCAGATAACCTACAAAGGAAAACCTATCAAACTAACTTCAGACTTCTCAACAGAAACTTTACAAGCCAGAAGGGACTAGGTGCCTATCCTTAATCTTCTAAAACTGAATAATGCCCAACCTAGAATTCTCTACCTGGCAAAATTAAATTTCATCTATGAGGGAGAAATAAAGACCTTCCCAGACAAGTAATCACTGATGGAATTTGCAAAGACCAGACCAACCCTACAGGAAGTACTCAGACCTGTATTAACATGGAACAACACACTAGACACTCTCCAAAGTAAAATCGCTCAAGAGTTAAAGTCTAGAACCTAGGACTCCATGATGGCTCAAGAAGTAAAACAAAACAATAAGAATTTACCTAACAATACGAACGGAAATCTACAAAATCTACCTTGAATTTCAATCCTCTCAATAAATGTGAATGGCTTAAACAGTCCTCTGAAAAGACATGGACTGGCAGAGTGGATAAAAATCCACACGTATAGTATCTGCTGTCTACAGGAAACACATCTAACCCACAAAGATGCTTTCAGGTTCAAGGCCAAGGGATGGAAAACAATCCTCCAGGCAAATGGAAGTCAAAAGAAAGCAAGGGTAGCTATACTTATTTCAGATGACATAAGCTTTAAAATAGCAAAAGTAAGAAAGGACAAAGATAGCCACTATATAATGGTGAAAGGGAAGATCCAACAAGAAGAATTAACAACTCTTAATATTTATGCACCACCTCAGGAGCACCCAGTTACATAAAGCAAACCCTGTCTGATCTAAATAGCATGGTAAACAATAACACCAAAATAGCCGCAGACTTCAACACCTCACTGAATGAACTAGACAGATCTTCCAAACAGAAAATAGACAAAGAAATAATGGACTTAAACAGAACTCTAGAACTAAAGGGTCTGACAGACCTCTTCAGAACATTCCCCCCAAATAAAGCTGAACATACATTCTTCTCATCAGCTCATGGAACTTTCTCCAAAATTGATCACATACTAGGCCACAAATCAGACCTCAACAAATTCAAAAAAATAGAAATTGTACTGTGTATCTTCTCTGATCATAGTGGTATAAAATTAGAGTTCAATTCCAACAGAAATACCACTTCACCACTTCACAAAGTCATGGAAATTAAACAATCTATTGTTGAATAACTGTTGGGTCAAGGAAGAAATACAGCGGAAATCAAAAGTTTCTTCAAACTAAATGATAACAGAGAGACAAATTACCAAAACCTGGGGGATACAGCAAAAGCATACCTGATAGGAAAACTAGTAGCATTAAATGCTCACATCCAAAAAAACAGAAAGCTCAGAAATCGACAAACTAATAAACAGTCTGAAGGAATTCGAAAAGGAAGAGCAAATCAACTTCAAACCTAGTAGAAGAAAAAGAACAACTCAGATCAAAGCAGAACTAAATGAAATTGAAAACAAAAGAACTATACAGAAGATCAACAAAACCAAAAGCTGGTTTTTCGAAAAGATAAACAAAATTGACAGCCCTCTTGCTAGATTGACAAGAATTCCAAGGGGAAAGATTTTAATAAACTTAATTAGAAATGAAAAAGGAGAGATCACAACAGACACCATGGAGATACAAAACATTATCTTTGATTACTATAAAAAACTATATGCCCAAAAACTACATAATGTGGAGGAAATGGACAAATTCCTGGAAACATACAACCTCCCTGAATTCACCCAGGAAGAAATAGAAGTCCTAAATAGACTAATTTCAAGCACAGAAATTGGAGCAACAACTAAAAACCTTCCAAAAAGGAAAAGTCCCGGACCAGATAGCTACACTTCAGAGTTTTAACAAACATATAAAGAGGAACTCATACCTATACTACAGAAATTATTCCACAATACTGAAAAAGATGGTATCCTCCCTAACTCATTCTACGAAGCCAATATCATATTGATACCAAAGCCAGAAAAGGACACAACAACAACAAAAAGAAAACTATAGACCAGTATCCCTCATGAATATAGATGCAAAAATCCTCAACAGAATTTTAGCAAATTGAATTCAACAGCACATCAAAAAATAATTCACATACACCATATTGTATTAACAAAGAAAGACAGTCATAATATAGTGGTGAATTTTTTTAAAGCTGGTAATAGAACATGTGTCCAAGATGATCCTGTATTTTTTAATTTATGTGTCCAAAGATCCAAGAAGAAGGTTGACAGTGATTGTCCCTGAGGAGTGTGAATAAGTCCCTCACAATCAGTATACATTCTCCTGCAAATTAAAAAATAATAAAAGGAGGGAAAAATAAATTGACCCTTTCACTGTATGTATTTCATCTTTTTTAAATGCAAATTCTAAACACCTCTTTCTCCTTCATTGTGATTTGGCTCACTCATAATGCAACAGAGTCAAGTAAAATAATTTCTTCCCCTTTAAAGCATATTTCTCCCAGAATTTTATAGCTATTTCCTTATTAATCAACCCAAGTTCTCATACATGTTTCCCTTAAGGTTCAGAAGGCATCGTCTTGCTGGGTCCCAATGACAACAAGAGCTTTTTGGTTCTGCAAACCCCACTCTTCCATGCTATGGACCCAACACCATTATTTTTGTCAAGTACTGTAGGTCTCACCTACTTTTTTCTGCCAAAGGAAGGAAAATGAAAGCTCAGAAAACTCTCCAGTTTACAGAAAACCACAGCATAACTGCACGAACCATGTTCGAAGCAGTAGATTGGATTATCTGTATATTGTACAATAAATGAGTTAGAAATCCACGCCGTAGGTGTGCTGATATTTTGTTGTAAAATTCATGTGTCAGAAGTCTTTGACAAGCATTATTTCCATACTTAAACTGAGCCATGAATCGAAGCCTGAAAAAAGAGCAAAGAGAATATATTCTGTAGTTGTCTCTTAAATTGTGTTACCTACTGATAGTTTTCTACCATGGAAAAAGCAATCCCTCCAACCTAAAGAGATTTCAAGCCAAGAAAACAGGCTCTAATTAAATCACTTATGTTGCATTATATGTGAACAATGCATGTCCATGGCAATCTTTCTACAGAAAAAATTAAATGAAATATATCTATAATTCAAATGTACATAAACATGGGCTACCTCATACATTGCCTGTTGTCTGTCCAAAATAGCTCTGAATGCTAAATATAATGGATTCTTGGTTCAAGTGAGGGGGACCGAAGAGATTTTATAACATGTTTAAACTTCATCCTGATTTCTACACAGTAAGCCTCTCAAACAAGCTAGGAAAAGTCCAGAATTAGCTGTCTTTTGTGCTTCAATACCAACCCTTACACTATCTATTCTTGTAGTTTCAATAATAATTTTCTCATTGTGCCTCAGTATCCCCCATCTTTAACTGCCCACACAAAGTTTGATGGCTTCACATTTTTTGAAAATACCATAGCAATATAACATATAAATCAAAAGCAGTACTAGCAAAGAAGAAATGGTCACCTTGAGCAACTTTCCTTAGCTGCCCACTAAGGTTAGGAATAAGATAGATTTTTTCAATGTGTTAGCAGTGTGTGGTTTTTCTTCTTGTTGTTACTGTGATACAGATTTTTCATCTAATGGTGTATGTTTCATCTTTGCAAAATCTATCTAAATCTTTCAAAGCACTGATCAAGCATGCATTAGACAGTGCATTATTATGTGGACTTTGAGAAGCCAAAAGTATTAGATAAGCTTTAAAAGTTATCAATATTTCCAGTGTTTAACTTCTAAAATATGTTGGGTGCTAACCAAAGTTGACATTTCCTGTTTTCTACTTAACTAAAAGATGGCTCTAGTGTTCCACCCAGTACAACCAGCTTGAACATGTTCACAAACATGTCCCTGAATGCTTAATTTATTAGGAGGAATTGAAACACTGGGTTTATCTGATCATATAATGTCGCTTTAAGGACAATATAACTAGTAAAAATGAGGCCGAAAGAAGCTAAGGGCAGGCCAGGCGCGGTGGCTCACGCCTGTAATCCTAGCACTCTGGGAGGCCAAGATGGGAGGATCGCTCGAGGTCAGGAGTTCGAGACCAGCCTGAGCAATAGCGAGACCCCCATCTCTACTAAAAAAATAGAAAGAAATGAGTCGGACAACTAAAAATATGCAGAAAAAATTAGCTGGGCATGGTGGCGCATGCCTGTAGTCCCAGCTACTCGGGAGGCTGAGGCAGGAGGATCGCTTAAACCTTGGAGTTTGAGGTTGCTGTGAGCGAGGCTGACGCCAGGGCACTCTATCTCGGGCAACAGAGTGGGACTCTGTCTCACACACAAAAAAAGAAGAAGAAGAAGAGAAGAAGCTAAGGGCAGAGCCAAAGCGAAAGAATACACCAAACAACAGAAAGAAGCAATGTTTTAATCTTCCATTTCTCATGTCAAATAACATTTTATTTATTTATTTATTTTGAGACAGAGTCTCGCTTTGTTGCCCAGTCTAGAGTGAGTGTCATGGCGTTAGCCTAGCTCACAGCAACCTCCAACTCCTGGGCTCAAGCGATCCTCCTGCCTCAGCCTCCCCAGTAGCTGGGACTACAGGCATGCGCCACTGTGCCCAGCTAATTTTTCCTATATATATTAGTTGGCCAATTAATTTCTTTCTATTTATAGTAGAGACGGGGTCTCGCTCTTGCTCAGGCTGGTCTTGAACTCCTGACCTTGAGCAATCCTCCCACCTCGGCCTCCCAGAGTGCTAGGATGACAGGCGTGAGCCACCGCGCCCGGCCAAATAACACGTTACATAATAGCTATCAAGTTTTTTTAGACAGGACAAGATCTGGATAATAAAGATCCCATCGAGGTGGTTAAGATGATGCTAGCTACTTGCACAGATAAACTCTGAAGCCTCAGTGGGTTGCCACAAGGGACGTTTATTTGTCATTTGGAGCTCAGGGGGAAGTGAGGAGCAGGAACCTGCGACATCCTGAGCAGGAGCTGTGACAACTTCAGCTGCCAGCTGCCAAAGCTACCCTGAGCGTCCACATCCAGTCACTAGATGGAGCAAGAGAGAGAGAGAGAGTGGCACATCACAAGGGCAGGGCTTCTATCCACATTCTATCATCTCGAACTCAGGACCATGGTCACATCTCATTGCAAAGGAGGCTGGAAGAGGTGGTCTAGCCATGTGCCAAAAAGGAAACGAAGCTGGCTCGGTGAACTGCTACCCAGTTTCAGCCAGAGCACAAATGCACTCTTAACCCCACCCCCACTCAAAAAGAAAAGGAAAAAAAAAAGAAAAGAAACATGGACAGCAGCAACAACTAAAAAGTAATGTTTTCTCCTAGCAGGAGGGCAATTCAGTCTGACTTTTCTAGAACTTGCATTTCTCCAAGCCCCATTCGAGGCCGTGTTCTCACTCTGATATTGCACGGTATGTCCATTCACGTGGCGTTCCATAAAAGGAGGAATGTAACATGTGGAGATTACAGGGCAGAGCTGAAACTCCTGGGGTTTAGTGCTCAGAAGTTCGGGGGCCAACTTGGTTTGCTAATCTGCGGGTCTGTGCTCCCGGAGAGGAGAAGAAGGGGGAGTTCACAATCCACAAACCAATTTGTGTTGTTTCTGCAACACTGCAAAAGTACGGCTCATGAATATGCTAATGAAATTGCAATGAGAATTTTGGCACTATTTCATCTCCTCAACTAGATTAGAGAGCAATAACACTATGAGTTTACACATTTTCAGAAACTGCTGCGGTAGTAGAAAAAAAAATGGATCTGCAATATTTATAATGCAACGAAAATTACAACCGCGCTACAACAAAATAGTGATAATTATTTCATATGTACGTAATAGTTTGCAGTACACACATGCATGCAACAGCTCCTTGTTAAGGTATTTCGCTGCTTTCCATGTTTGTGCAGGGGCTGGGGTTTGGTGTTAATGTGAGTCTATATTTGCGAACGGGCTTGCATCTCTGTGCCTACTTTTAAAGACAGAAAACAGATAAGAAATGCAAATATATTTTATTGGCAAGGCAGAAATCCTCCTTTAGAAGGATTTAGCGTGTTTCTTTGATCATGAAGATAACACCTTAGGGTTCTGAGAACAGAAGGACTCAGAAGAATCTATTCTTACCTTACCTTTATTATCCGATCACTACTGTAACAGCCAAGCTATGCCCCTACACTCTGGACCTGTCCCGTGACCTCAAGCCTATATAAGAGACCATGCATGCATTGTTTTAAGGGAATGCCCTCTTCAACGGAGAAAGAACTGCATAGAAGCCAAGAGGTTGAAGATTGAAAAGTCTTCAACAGCTTCATTAAAGCAGCCCCAAGCCACAATGAGAGATCTGAGCATTCTTTTCAAATGGGGTCTGGACACTTCATGGGCCGGTCCCTCTGAAAATATCAGATACTATATACTCTGCCTCCTCCTTCCAAGTGGAAATTCTCTTTAAGAGTTACAACAGGGCCGGGCACGGTGGCTCATGCCTGTAATCCAGGCACTCTGGGAAGCCGAGGCAGGCGGATTGCTCGAGGTCAGGAGTTCAAAACCAGCCTGAGCAAGAGCGAGACCCCGTCTCTACTATCAATAGAAATAAATTAATTGGCCAACTAATCTATATAGAAACAATTAGCCGGGCATGGTGGTGCATGCCTGTAGTCCCAGCTACTCGGGAGGAGGCTGAGGCAGGAGGATCGCCTGAGCCCAGGAGTTGGAGGTTGCTGTGAGCGAGGCTGATGCCACGGCACTCACTCTAGCCTGGGCAACAGAGTGAGACTCTGTCTCAAAAAAAAAAAAAAAAAAAAAAAAGAAATAAATTAATTGGCCAACTAATCTATATAGAAACAATTAGCCGGGCATGGTGGTGCATGCCTGTAGTCCCAGCTACTCGGGAGGAGGCTGAGGCAGGAGGATCGCCTGAGCCCAGGAGTTGGAGGTTGCTGTGAGCGAGGCTGATGCCACGGCACTCACTCTAGCCTGGGCAACAGAGTTAGACTCTGTCTCAAAAAAAAAAAAAAAAAAAAGAGTTACAACAGGTAAAGGAACATGCAGGGAAGGGTAATCCATAGGCTCAAGGATTTGGAATTTCCTCTGGTCCCTAAAGGATGACGATGCTTGCTGGCTGCTGCTGATTTTTCTCACTGTGCTTCACAGACATACGGGAAAAGATACTAGGGTCTGTTTCTTTTAAACTTGTCTAATCAAGAGAAAACAAATGTTTCTCCAAATCAATGAGGAACAATAACCTTATGTTTGTTAGGAGATGCATAGCCCCCTTAAGTAGTTTTATATACATTATCTCAAGTAATACCATCCATCCATCATATTGGGGCTAGGGACCCACTTATTTAGGATATTAAATACCCCAAAATGATGAAATGATAAGGCCACTTGTATAAATCTCCCATGCTTCTGGTATGTTCGGTCAGTTTGTGGTTTGCAACACAACAAAAACTATTCTGACCAACTCCAGTGACACTTTCAGAGTACCCCTGACCCAGAACGCCTTTCTTGTGATGGTGTTAGCTACTGTGAAATTAAGAAGAGTTTGCTTATAAAGAAGATTACTGAGACCTAGAAGAGGCAATAATTCATGCTGTTTATAAATCATACTTTATGCATTTGTACTTCCACCTTATTTATATTTGTGAGTGCACATCTGTGTATGTGGGTAGATGGATGGATAGCTATGTAAATAATAGAAGACAGACAGATAGACAGACAGATAGACACACCTTAGGAGGGAAAAGAAACAGCCAAAGCGATATTATCTTTGAGTTGGGAGGCATTGTGAGTTCTGTGCTTACTTTTATTGCGATCGTACAACCCATTGCCTGGAGTGATATAATCTTATAAACTCTAGATTGGTGTATAGAAGACTTGAGTTCTAACTCAAAGTCTTTTTGTTTTTTTAATTTGGTAAAGTACGATGCAGTGATGTCAAAGTTCTCTTCCAGTCCTAAACTTCTTTTTTTCTTTTTAAATTTCAGGATATTAGGGGGTACAAACATTTTGCTTACCCTAAACTTCTAGGAGTCTCTGCTTTTGCTCTGCCTACAAGAGACAAGCCCTCTGAGATCACAAACACTTCTCTGTTTCTTTGCATCTCATTTTGCAAAGCTGTAGAACTATTTTATATGTGCCTTACCTATCTCACAGGGACAATCTAAGGGTGTGAGTGTTGCTGCTGAATTTGTCAATATGACATATTTGGGTTGTTATTAGATTAATTCAGGGAGCCTATAATCTAGATAAAAGACGTTAGGAGGAAAAACAATAGCACCAAAAAAAGTCTTTTTTATATGGATTCATTTTCCTTTGACCCTTTTTAGTCTCTTTTCAGACCCACTTTATTTGGCCAAAGCCTTCAGTGGCTTGGTATCGAAAATACCAAGAGAGATTGAAAATTAAAACTACAAAAACTACTAAAGATAAAAGACTAGTATGGGCAGAAAAGGCACTATAGAAAATGCAGGTCTCTAAAAGTAGAATTTTTGAAATTTGTATATCTGCAAAAGAACCTACAAGATTTTATTTTAAAAAGCCAAGAACTTTCAGTTCTAGGCAGATGATAAAACACGTTGCAGATTTTTATTCTAATGAAGTAGAATTTTCTGAAAAGCAGAGAATGTAAATTCTATTGAATGTAATATGACCATTTTAGACTATTTATACTATGCAGTGGTTCTCAGACTTTTCTGGTAGCGAACCCCTTTGAGGATCTAATGAAAGCTATGTACACTCTCTCCAGAAAAATATACACGCATGCAATTTTGCACATAAATTCAGAACCCTACTGGGCCATGGACCATAGGTTAATAACTCCTGATTTACAATGTTACCGCCCTGTTTATAAAGTACCAGAGCTCTCGGATCAGAAGAGTCTGAATTTGTAGGGTCATTTACATACATTTACATACTCTATTCAATCTGCTCTACCTCTATGTTTATAAGATAAATTATTTAGTCTAACCTACTACAATAGTATTCAAATTCAGTAGCAGTGACATGATATACGTAAAATCCTTTAGCGGGTTTTTAAGCCAATCAATTTAATCACATCTCACAACGGAGATAGCATAGCTAGGGACACCCTGGCCACAATGAAGATTGTCGCCTGTGAGCATTCATACTGTGAAGCAGGGCATACCCTGGCTTGGCCTGACCACAAAAAATGTCACAGCCCCTCCTGATATTCTCTGTACCCCATGCAGCCCTAGAATATGATGAAGCTGCCCTTGGTAGTTTATTTACTAACCATCAAAGCTATTCTTTCATTACCTTCAGAATGTAATGGTTATTTTATGAAGGCTCATTAAATTTAATGAGATACAGCCATGTTTATTGCCGTCCTATAAAAGGAGTTGGGGGGGGGACCCATCTTTGCCTCGTGGAGTACCAAAAATAAAACGCTAGCCCTCTCTCCATACTCCCAGCGAGACACTTCAGAATCCAGAAGTCATTCCCAAGAGTCGAAGTTGATTAGAATCATTATCACCAAACTTCAACATGGCATTCGTCACAGTAAGAGCAGCACTCATAGTAATAATAATATCAATAATAATAACAGCAGCAGCATCTGGCTATTGTACGCTTACTGCATGCCAGATATTACCGTGTTTCCGCGAAAATGAGACCTACCCATACAATAAGCCCCAGCAGGATGTCTAAGCACGTGCGCAATAGAAGCCCTACCCCAAAATATCAGCCCTAGTGATGGGCATGGCTATGAAAATCAGCCCTAGTGATGGGCATGGCTATGAAAATCAGCCCTGGTGGTGGGCGTGGCTATGAAAATCAGTCCTAGTGGTGGGCGTGGCTATGAAAATCAGCCCTGGTGATGGGCGTGGCTATGAAAATCAGCCCTGGTGATGGGCGTGGCTATGAAAATCAGCCCGAGTGACGGGCATGGCTGCGCAGCGCATCTGCACAACCCATGCGTGTTGTCACGGGGCAGAAAGGACAGGAGCAGCCCTTCTCATCCGCCCCGTGAGAGCTCTAGTGCTCGACAGGAGAGATCGGGGCCGGTGGCTCTAAAGGAAACAGAGTCGCAAGACATTCAGGATGGGATTCGGGGTCTGGAGAGTGAGGATGATGTTCCAGAAGAAGACGACTTCACTGTATTTGAATCAATGTAGATGGTTGTACCGCACTTAAAAACAATAATACATCCCCTGAAAATAAGCCCTAGGGTGTCTTCTTGAGGCAAAATAAATATAAGACCCTGTGTTATTTTCAGGGAAACAGGGTAGCACATCGCATATTATCTCATTTAATGTAGTGATGCAATAAGACATGAGAAGGCCAGAAGATGCTACATTTTCATGTCTAACCTGCAGCCTGGGGACAGTGTAAAGATTGTAAGGTCAGATAAGGCACCTCATCAGAGCCCTGTAGGAAAAGCAAAGGAGTAGCCCTTAGACCAAAGTACAACCAGAAGGAAACCTAAGAAGGGAGTCCAGATCCTCTCTTAGGGCAAGTTCTACCTTGCAGTTTTACAATCAGATCTCACAAAGCATCTTGCCTTAAAGCTTACCTAAACCAGGAGCATGGTTTAGGTAAGGTTTAACCATGCCACTAATGACCAAGAGCTGAAAAGTAATGGCCAACAGCCACTTACATGGAGTCCAAACGCATGGAACTCCGAAATAGGATTCACTACCTCCGTGGTCTGTCAGATTCGAATGGAAATCTTCAGTTGTCAGCGGTGACTGGGACATCATAAATTTCATATGGCAGCCCCCAGAGCAGATTTTTAGGTTTTACATTCAATACGTAATCATGAAATTCCATGTTGGAAACTGTGATAACTCCAGAATCTGAGTGATAGATATGTTTGTTGTGCTAGTTTTGTCATTCAAAAAGGAATAAAGGAAATTCCATACTGAGCCCTGGCATTAAGTGACTTGTCAACTGTCCTTGCATGCCTCCTCTTAAATGTTCTGCCTTTTTTAACCCTGTCCCAAAAGGTGTCCAGCTTTCTGGGCACTCAAAGAAGGCCAAGGCTATTTAAAAGGGGGGGGGGGACTTCCATTGCCCTCTGAACCCACATTTATTCCGCTGAAAAATCTCCCACAGTCGATAATGAATATTGAGCATCTTGAAAGCAGAACTAGGCGTAAGAGAAGATTGTCCCTGCAAGTCGCATTTCAGAGACCAGCCAGAAAAATAATTCCAGATGAAGAAAGACTAGAATAGAATGTGGATTTTTTTCCCTTCCAAAGATTTAGTTCAGCCTACACAGAGAAAGCAGATGAACAGCTGGATGGAACAAATAGCAAACAATGCAGTGTTGAAGTATGGTGTCTGGACAATAAATCCTGCCAGTCACCAGGAAAAAAAAAAAACAAACTGTAAAGCAGGATGCTATTTGACAATGTCCAACCATTCCAAAATGACACGGAAAGTTACCTTATCCGGGTTTTGGTTGCAGGCACCTACGTGAGCTAATCTGATGCTGTTAACAGTCTACGGGTCAATTTACTAAGAGGCAGAAGTTTCTCTCCAGGAATAACAGAGTCCCCTAAGAAGCTGTTCCTTAGAGAGTACAAATTGTTTTCTTCAGGAGCCTTAAGAAATTGTTCAGTAAATTACTTTTCCCAAGCCCAGATAGGCATCCCGTGATCCGCTCTTACATCTTACTTTGTTGCCAAAAAAGAACTTCCTAATTATGGAGATCAGGAAGGCCATTTGCATTCAGTTGTGGTTACTGGCATCTACACGATGGGACAGTTTGAATTAAATAGCACCCAGGTCATAAATGAAGAAATCAAGATGGAAATAAAAATATTCTATACTCCTACACTGCTGGTGGGACTGCAAACTAGTTCAACCTCTGTGGAAAGCAATATGGAGATACCTTAAAGCAATACAAGTGGATCTACCATTTGATCCAGCAATCCCATTGCTGGGCATCTACCCAAATGATCCAGTGACACTCTACAAAAAAGACACCTGCACTCGAATGTTTATAGCAGCACAATTCATAATCGCAAGGCTGTGGAAGCAGCCCAAGTGCCCATCAATCCAAGAATGGATTAATAAAATGTGGTATATGTATACCATGGAGTACTATTCAGCTCTAAGAAACAACGGTGACATAGCACATCTTATATTTTCCTGGTTAGAGCTGGAACCCATACTATTAAGTGAAGTTTCCCAAGAATGGAAAAACAAGCACCACATATACTCACCAGCAAATTGGTATTAACTGAACAGCACCTAAGTGGTCACATAGGTACTGCAGTAATAGGGTATTGGGCAGGTGGGAGGGGGGCAGGTATATACATATATAATGAGTGAGATGTGCACCATCTGGGGGATGGTCATGCTGGAGACTCAGACTTGTGGGGGGAGGGAGGGAAATGGGCATTTATTGAAACCTTAAAATCTGTACCCCCATAATATGTCGAAATAAAAAAAAATAATAATAATAATAAATAAATAGCACCCAGGTATCAATATTCTCCATGTTTATTTATTAAAGTGTGATGTGAAATAAATACACAACTTCATTGCTCTTAAAAACCGAAGTAGAGGCCGGGCGCGGTGGCTCACGCCTGTAATCCTAGCTCTCTGGGAGGCCGAGACGGGTGGATTGCTCAAGGTCAGGAGTTCGAAACCAGCCTGAGCAAGAGTGAGACCTCGTCTCTACTATAAATAGAAAGAAATTAATTGGCCAACTAATATATATAGAAAAAATTAGCCGGGCATGGTGGCGCATGCCTGTAGTCCCAGCTACTCGGGAGGCTGAGGCAGAAGGATTGCTGGAGCCCAGGAGTTTGAGGTTGCTGTGAGCTAGGCTGACGCCATGGCACTCACTCTAGCCTGGGCAACAAAGCAAGACTCTGTCTCAAAAAAAAAAAAAAAAAAAAAAAAGAAAAAAAAAAAAAACCGAAGTAGATACACACATTTCTTAGGCCCTCTACTTCTAGACTATCATGGTAAACTGTATAAGAAACAACAGCTGGAAATTGAGATAAAACAAGAGTTTGTGGTTCTATAACAGTGTGCAATGTGTTTCATGGTGCAACAGTTTAGAGCCTGAATTTGCATCCAGATTAATACCCCAGGATCATAACAATAATAACACCTACTTCATAAGTTATCCAGAGGATTACATGTGATGATGTAAAATATGTTACATAGGGCCTGGTACATAGGAAGCTCCAATAAATAATAAATGTTGTTAAAATTGGTAAAGGGAAACAAACATCATATTTACAAAAAGTTATTTTTCCCATTCGAAGAAATTAGCTACAATCACTAAGGAAACTTTGAAAAGTAAGGTAAGCTTGTCTATGCTTGTTTAGAAGAAGTAGAGTAAAAGTCTATTCCTGTTTTAATGCAGTGATCTAATTAACCTTTTGCCAGGATTAAAATGACCTTGAATTGGTCTTATGACCTCAAATGCTTAATGTTGTTGACTCTTAAACGGGCTTTCTGGGATGGCCAGAAATAACCTCTGGTGAAATGGGCAAAAAGGTCAAAATCATTGACTTTGTAATAAATAGCAAATACGTTTTGCTTCAGCTGCTTACAGATAAGAAGCAAATGCATAAAATTCATTTGTCAAAGCAGGAACGTAAGATTTTTACATAAGGAACTTAGAATAAATCAAAAAATCCCAAAAAGGATCCACCATTGATTTTTGGTCTCACACCACTTATTTTATACCAGGAAGTGATTAAATTATTCATTTTTATAAACTAACGAAATACATTTCCAACGCACATTAAAATGAAGTAAAGATGAATCTAATTAAACAACACTGATTTATCATCATAAACATTCCTGTCTCAGGCGGAGAAATCACTGAGCTATAGTGAAATGGAAAAGATAAATGTAGCTAGTGAAAATGTCAGAACTGAAGGACTGTATGATTTCTAAAACTCCCTCTTGTCTTACAAATGTTTATGCTTCAAAACCCAGAATTCTAGTGGCATCTTTCATATCATCCTCCAACTTTAGGGTGAGTGGCTTAGCCTATTTTCTCAACAGAATCACCTCTGGAAGATGAGTTTCAAAAGAGAATCCCAACCATGAATAATATTATATTGTCTTCACCATAACCAAAAAATAAATAAATAAATAAATAACAACTACATCTAATTTGTATGCCTCTTGTTGAAATACTGGTAAAGGGTTTTTTTTTGTTTTTTTTTTTCCCCAGACTGTTAGTATAGCATGCTTCTTTCTATTCATATAACTCTAAACTGAGTTTCCTTGGTATGTAAGAATCATAATTACTTCTAATACAGCAGAAGTAGCCATATCTTTTTTATTTGCAAATTCTACTCATCAACACACATGTCCGTTTCCATTTGAAAAAGACTGGCAAAAGGAGAGCATCAACATGAAATTCAACTACACTGTTAATATGTGTGCATAGCTGGGGTCTTTATTCCAGATGAATCAAGTTCAAATGCCTGCCTGTCCAACATTGTTAAGAAAGATTTATAAGGCATCTCCTTATTGAAAATATATCCAGCATCTATCTCCCTCTTCTCTGTAATAATTGTTAAGCTATTTAGTCAATATTTGGCTTCTGTCATACTTATCCACATTATGTAGAGCCACTGTATGCCTCTAATGATCATGTAGAGCCATCACCCCTCTTCATATTGCTCTAAGCTCCAATGTTTACCTCTGCAGTGAGCTCATTCAGTTATCATTTATATCAGTTATCGGTTACAAGCTGATCATTCCAATCACTCCGTCATTAATTTTTTATTGCCCCGGATCATGCCCCATTCTTCAAATAGTGAGTTTCAGAGCCTAAACCATGTCTTCCTGCAAAAAAAAAAAAAAAAAAAGAAAGAAAGAAAAAGAAAAAAAAAAATCAAGCCATAAAATGCCAACTATTTGTAGTACATTGTCATTTGTAATGTCCTAATTATTTTACACAATCAATACCATCAAGTCGCTTTTCTTGGGGACTTTCTGTTTATTTACATTTTATTCCGCACACGTCAGTTTCCATCAAGAGCAAAACCGATTTTCTTGTCTTCCATCTGCTCTGGAGACAACCTTAATTCACCATAAATCTATTTGTGTTCGCTACATAGTCAGACCCAGTTGGTTATGTTGATATAATCCTGGGGCCAAACATGGCTTGCACTACAAAACAAGACTTAAAATGTAACTCAGAACCCTACCCTGACGACGATGATGATCGTGGTGACTGGAGGTGGCGTTTTTTATTTCATTGTTGCTATTTTTGCAAAGAGGTCTCTGTTTATGATGTGATGCATTTGAGCCCAAGCGCATTAGCTGCATTATTCATTGGGTACATTTGTCAGAACATGCATGTGTATAAAGAACTAATGATCCATATTAAATTAATGGCACTATAAAAAAGAAAAATACTCCATACAAGCAGCTATGTCAGAAACCACAGACTTTGATAAACCATAGAAAGGACCTAATCAGATGAAGCATTGGACTGTTCCATCTCCAAAAATTACATTTCTAGAAATGTACTTGTACACAATGTTGGTTTTATTAAAACAAATTAATTCAGTCATTAAGGAATCATAAGGCAAGTGTCTCATAAGTCAGGACCTCCAGTGTAACAAATTGATTAAATGACTGTGTAATAGTCTCTTTAAACAAATCTAGTGTAACAAGTTAATAGATCTGCTCAATTACCATGCTGGGGTGATGAGGGTGTGAGCAACTCTCTCATTAAATCTGGGAGATTGTTCTTGGGAGTTTTTTTCCACTTTTCTCTCTATGTGTTTCCTGCTGTAGTCTGTGCTGTGTTTTGGATTGGAGGCTTATTTTCCGGGCCTCTGGAAATTGATTGTTCTGATGGCAATTAAAAATAAAAAGACTGAATTTGATGCTGCTGGCTTCTCTAGTGTATTTAGCAACTGCTGTTTCAAATCAGTTCTCTCTCTCTCTTTCTTTTTATATATATATATATTTTTTTTTCATTTCAGCATATTATGGGGGTACAGATTTTAAGGTTTCAATAAATGCCCTTTCCCCCCTCCCCCAATGTGGGGCACCACCCATGCCCCCTACTCAGCCCTCAGTTCGAAAATGCCAAAGTCCCTCTCCGATCAGGCTGCAGCTGTCTCTGGTTTGGCAAAATCTGCAGCAAAGCGCTCGAACCAGGGAAACTTGGACCGGGTGAGGGGCGCAGGCAGACGGCACCTACCCTTCTTCTGAGCTGGGAATGACAAGGGACATTTGCTAGCAAGTCTCGGGGCCTTCCTGGGCCTGGATCACTCCTTCCCAACATTCCTACGGAGGGAGGCGGGGAGGGAAGGGCGACCCCAGGAAGTCCTGGAGGTGGGGTGAGGCTCCCGGCCAGGTTGGTGTGGATGGCAGGCGGCCATGAAAGGAGGAAGGGGGCGCCGTGGCTCACGCCTGTCATCCTAGCACTCTGGGAGGGCAGATCGCTCAAGGTCAGGAGTTCGAAACCAGCCTGAGCAAGAGTGAGACCTCCCCAGTCTCTACTAAAAATAGACAGACATTAATTGGCCAACTAAAAATATATAGAAAAAATTAGCCGGGCATGGTTGTGCATGCCTGTGGTCCCAGCTACTCGGGAGGCTGAGGCAGGAGGATCGCTTGAGCCCAGGAGTTGGAGGTTGCAGCTGACGCCACAGACTCTGTCTCAAAAAAAAAAAAAAAAAGGAGGAAGGGGAAAGTGGGGAGGCGACAGAGGGGAGGGTTTAGGCCACAATGGGGAAAACTGTCAAGCTATTTTTGCTTTAAGAAAAGCAGAATCCTCTTGTCTGGTGGATGTTCAAATCCTCCCCATGCCCAGGAGCTCATGAAAAAGCTTCCCTCTCTCTTAACCCCCAAGATGCCACTGAGGCCTGGGGCTGGGACCAGCCAGAATAACTTCTGAGTCCCTACTTCCCCCCCCCCCCCACCAAGATCTGTTGATGCCCCAACGACACCCTCTCGCCAAAGGCCCTGGGAGAGAAAAAAAAATCTATTACCCCACTGCCATTTTGTTAAGTGTTTGCTCCTGCGATGTGACCCTGCCACTTTATCTGTTGGTTTTTATTTTCTGAGTGCATGTTGCCCATATGTTACTCTAATAGTCGCTATAATTCTTGAGCAATGGGGCTCGTATTTTACGGGGCGGAATTAAAAAGAATGCACTTTAATAAAAACCCGAGCAATACACTAATGGCCTGACATTGATGTATTTGCATAGAAATGAATTATACGGGGCCACCCCCCCCCTTGACACGACTTTTAATAAATGATTGAGGAGGTTATTATGAGGATGCACTTTGGGGCGTGTGTGGACAGGTTATTTTAGTACACCCCCATGGCCGAAACGGGGAGCACTAGAGTCCCTCGTACTCCTGTGCCTTGCATCTTGTGACATTTATTGGGGCCTCCCCGTCTCCCTGTGACGATAGCAAGCTGCATTTTATGAACCATCAGGAACGTCCACTGCGGATCGAATCGGGAAATAAAAATTAAAAATGAGCCTCCCCGCCATCCGCCCCCACCCCCATTAGATCTCAGGGTAGTCAATAATGAGCGTTTGATGCCCGGGCCTCACTGCAGAAGTCGCCCAGGGCCGGCCAAGCTCCCGCAGAACCTGCTGGAAAGGCCGGCTGGGCTCTCTCTCTCTCTCTCTCCCTCCATCTCTCCCTCTCTTCTCTCTCTATTCTTCTTCTTTTTTCTCTCTCTCTCTCCTATCTCCCTCTCTCCCTCTCCCTCCCTCTCTCTCTCCTTCTCTCTCTTCTTCTTTTCTCTCTCTCTTCCTCCCTCTATCTCTCCCTCTCTTTCTTCTCTCTCTGTCTTCTCTCTCTCTTCTTCTTTTCTCTCTCTCTCTCCCCTCTCTCTTATCTCTCTCTCTTCTCTCCTCCCCCCCCCCATGGCAAGCAAAGGGCTCCGCAGGGACGACAAGGAACCACCAAGTTAGAAATTGTCACTAGCGGCCAGGCGCGGTGGCTCAAGCCTGTAATCCTAGCACTCTGGGAGGCCGAGGCGGGCGGATTGCTCGAGGTCAGGAGTTCGAAACCAGCCTGAGCAAGAGCGAGACCCCGTCTCTACTATAAATAGAAAGAAATTAATTGGCCAACTAATATATATATATAAAATTAGCCGGGCATGGTGGCACATGCCTGTAGTCCCAGCTACTCGGGAGGCTGAGGCAGAAGGATCGCTTGAGCCCAGGAGTTTGAGGTTGCTGTGAGCTAGGCTGACCCCACGGCACTCACTCTAGCCTGTGCAACAAAGTGAGACTCTGTCTCAAAAAAAAAAAAAAAAAGAAATTGTCACTAGGCCTGTTGGGCGCGGTGTCCCACGCCTGTCATCCTAGCTCTCTGGGAGGCCCAGGCGGGAGGATCGCTCGAGGTCAGGAGTTGGAGACCAGCCTGAGCAAGAGCAAGACCCCGTCTCTACTAAAAATAGAAAGAAATTAATTGGCCAACTAAAAATATATATACAAAAAAAAAATGAGCCGGGCGTGGTGGCGCATGCCTGTAGTCCCAGCTACTCGGGAGGCTGAGGCAGGAGGATGGCTTGAGCCCAGGAGTTGGAGGTTGCTGTGAGCGAGGCTGACGCCACGGCACTCGCTCTAGCCGGGGCAACAGAGTGAGACTCTGTCTCCAAAAAAAAAAAAAAATTGTCACCAGATGCGGATGTCTCGGGGGACACTGTCTGCCGATCCTCGCGGGTCCCCGGATCTGTGGGTCTGTGGGTCTCCCTTTGCACCCGGAGACCCGAGGGTTCAGACGCTGCTTAGACAAAGCACCCGAGAGAGACGATGCACGCACATACCTGCCTGCACGTGCGTCCTTTTGTCCCTGTCCGCGTTGCATTTCACTTTGTGCAGGTGCAACCTGGGGAAATATAAAGAACGACATAAAATGCGCTCGTCACTGGGGGCGGCCCTGCCTCCCCGCTCCCTCTGTCTTTGGGACACCGCGGAAACGCCCTGGCTGGCGGGATCTCCGAGCCAGGGACGCGGGCCCCGCGCGGCCACCGCGCCCTTCCCGCGCCGCCCCGCAGGCAGGCACGCTCCGGGACCCCCGCAGCGCGCGCGGTTGCAAACCGTCCCCTCGCTCAGAAACGGGGGGTGGGGACGAGAATCTGTCGGCACCCCGCGGGGGGGGGGGGCTGCAGCAGGCGCGGCGCGGAGAGGACAAAGGTGTGGGCGGCGCGGGGCAGGGCGCGCAGGGCCCGGAGGCGCTGGCTGCACAGCTGCACCTGCAAGAGAGAGCTCGGACCCCATAGGGGACCCGGTCCCCGCGCGCCGCCGCCGCCGTCCCGGCTTCCCGGCCTCTGCCTGAACAGATGTTTCAGTCCCTCGCTGAGATTTGTAACCGATGTTCGGGACAGCTGGCGCGCGGCGCTGGCAACCTGCAGTCTGTTCTAGAACATTCCTAGTGGGAGCTGCGAGGGAGGGAGGAGAGCTAGGAATAGGGGCGGGGGGAGGTGGGGGTGGGGGGACAATAGGCAGGGGACAAATCAAGGTGCGTGAGTGAGTGAGTGCATGAATATAGGTGCACGTGTCTGCACAGGCTCCTCTGATGTGCAGTTTGCAACGGCTGGAAAATGGTACAGTGTGGCTGCCTTTGCTTTTTTTTTTTTTTTTTTTTTTTTTTTGAAACAGAGTCTCACTCTGTTGCCTGGGCTAGAGTGAGTGCCGTGGTGTCAGCCTCGCTCACAGCAACCCCCAACTCCTGGGCTCAAGCGATCCTCCTGCCTCAGCCTCCCCAGTAGCTGGGACTACAGGCATGCGCCACCACGCCCGGCTGATTTTTGTTTTCTGTGTATTTTAGTTGGCCAATTAATTTCTTTCTATTTTTAGTAGAGACGGGGTCTCGCTCTTGCTCAGGCTGGTCTAGAACTCCTGGCCTCGAGCGATCCTCCCGCCTCGGCCTCCCAGAGTGCCGGGATGACAGGCGTGAGCCCCCGCGCGCCCGGCCTGCCTTTGCTTGTTGAACGCAGTAACAAAGCAAGAGGTGGAGACGACTAGAAACTACTCCCCGGGGGTCCGAGTCGGAGGAGCTCAGAGCAGAGGGCACGCGGGTGTCTACGAAGTGCGAGGTCCCCACGCTCGGGCCTGGCTGCCCCTGCGCGGTGGCTCTGCGACCCAGTCACAGAGGGGCTCGACAAGTTCTCTTCTAGAACCTGCTGAAAAGGCCGCTGCTCTCTGTCCTTTCTCTGTCTCCCAGGCAAGCCCGGGGCACCCTTCCCCGGGCGGGATGGCCCTGTCCCACATGCGACTTAGCCCCGGGCTGGGGGGGGGGGATGCAGACGGCGTTGCTGGGGCTGGATCCCGGGGCCCTTGTCGCCGTCGCAGGCCTCGCCAGGCGTGGGCGGTGCAGGCTTCAGTCTCTGGGGCTCGGTCCGGTTAAAACTCTCCAGGGGACGGGGGACACCCGCGGACACCCCCGTGTCATTTGCGCAGCGTCCGCGCGGGCTCTGGGGACAGCCATACCCAGGGAGGACAGTGCGGTCGTTGGGGTCTCCCCGGGAGGCTTCTGGGGCGCTCTCGTTTCTCCGGGGAGGGAGCCCCAGACTGGTGGCCGCGGCGGGTGGCGCGCGCAGGTCCCAGGGCGGAGGCCCGAGGGCCCCGGGGAGTCCCGGGATGGAGCCTGACCCCAGCGGGAGGGAGCTGGGCCCTGGGGAGGCGACCAAAGCCCTCCACCCCCAACGGGCTCCGCTGGGCCGGAGCAATTTCCCCAAAGGCAGAGACCCGAGACCAGAGAAGGACGCGCGGTGCCCGCCACCCCCGAGCTCTTCCGCATCGCCCGGGGCCTGTCATCCGCGAAGGCAGCCGGAGAATTCGGGGACGAGAGTCCGGTGACGCGCAGAGACGCGTTCCCTGACACCTGCCATCCGAGTGACCGCAGGTACCGGATCGCAGCAGTCCGGTCCTCGCCGGAGAGGGACAGCGGGGCGCAGAGGGGAGAGCACGCGGGAAGGGGGGTCTATAAAAGGAAAGGGCAGGGGGACCCCCGGAAAGTGTCGGCCACGGCTGCCCATGCGCGCTCCAGGGCGACCTTCCAGAAAGATCTGGGACCTGCAACGCCTGTTTGTCTCCGTGGGTAGACTACGGGGTGGGCGATGGAGGTGCCCGCAGACGCGGTAACCCCGAGCTTAACGCCGATAAGCGAAGTAGGGAAGCTAACCGGTCCCCTGGGCGCTGGGCCCAGCCTTTATTTTTTATTTATTTATTTTTTTGAGACAGAGTCTCACTCTGTTGCCCAGGCTAGAGTGAGTGCCGTGGCGTCAGCCTCGCTCACAGCAACCTCAGACTCCTGGGCTCAAGCGATCCTCCTGCCTCAGCCTCCCGAGTAGCTGAGACTACAGGCATGCAGCACCGCGCCTGGCTCATTTTTTCTATATATTTTTTTTAGTTGGCCAATTAATTTCTTTCTATTTATAGTAGAGGCGGGGTCTCGCTCTTGCTCAGGCTGGTCTTGAACTCCTGACCTTGAGCGATCTGCCCTCCTAGGCCTCCCAGAGTGCTGGGATGACAGGCATGAGCCACCACGCCCAGACCTGAGCCCAGCCTTTAAATCCACTCTGTGGACACGCTCTTGCCCTCTCGTTCCCCTTTGCAGCGTTGGATTCTGCCCCCAGAGTGTGGGAACCAGAGAAAGGAGAGACCCCAGCCTGACCCTGCGTGTGGCCTCCTGGGGGTGGAGTGGCAGGGAGGTCTCCTTCTGAGCAGGTGAGAGTGATGCAGACAAAACTGCGTGTTTTTTTGGCCTCTTCATTTAATCAAGACAAATTCCGATGTGTCTCCTTACTACCTTTGTCTGTGGTTGAAAGGGAACATCAACCCTCCCCACCTTTTCTTCGTAGGGCCTCTGGAAGCCTCCACAGACTCCAGGAGGAACTCCGGGCCTTTAGTCTGTCTGGGTTTTCTGCTCACTGGCATGGAAAGTTCTGGAAGATACAGGCCCCCCCCTCTCGCTCCCCACACACACACACAACCTCTTGGGACTTTTGGAGAGATTCTATCAGCCCCTGCCTGTATGTAGGTGTGACTGCAAAGCACATCCCAGACCAGAAAGTCTTTCTGCCCCAAATAGGGACCTTTTGCCCTGGGGAAGCCAAGTTCCCTCTGTCCCTGTTGTCACACCAGCCCTGCTCTTAAAAGACAGCCTCACGTGTGCTAATGTCCAAGTGAGAGAGAGGGGGGTGGGATATGGGAAATAGCGAGGGTTCCATCCAGCTGAATAACCCAGGTATAAACTAAGGCAGCCGGGCTGGGCCACCGAGCCCCAGGACGGCCACACTGTCCCCTACTCTAGTCTCAGCCATGGAAGTCCAGGCTGCCCGAGGCGGTGGGGTGGCTGTTGCCATAAATCAGTTATGGAAACAGTGCTGAAGAACAGAACTTGAGTGATGAAGGCATTGCAAGGGAAAGAACCCGCACCCCTTTTTTTGGGGGACAGGGGTTCCCAAACACCCTGTTGTCTTGGGGGAAAGGGAAGAGAGTGGGGCTAAAAGAAACAGCTTCACTGTAACCTTGGCCAACAGGGTAGGAGGAAGTGGGCTTCGACTTCCACGCCCCTTCCCCACTGTCACCACCCGCAACTGCTACCACCAGGCCTCCAAGGCCTTACACCTCCTCCACGAATCCGAATCCGTTGAGAATAGCCCGAGGTACACGTGGAAGGTGGCCCAGAGAAACGCTTCCAAATCTTAATTAAGACAGAGAAACCTGTAACCCCAGCTAAAGCAGGAAATCCCAGTTAAAACGTGTAGGAGTGAGTTGTAGTAATTCGTATCATCCCAAATTTCTGCCTCGAAGAAAATATTGCTGCAAAGCTAAGTTTGGTATTGCAGATCTTTTAGTGGAGTCGATGAAGAACACGGATCTCTGCTTCTAACGAGTATTTTAAACTGCCAATAAGTCCTCCTCCTTCTGCTTTGTTGCTTTATGCTTCTGCTTTGTTGCTGCTTTGTTGCTTTATGCTTCATTGGAGCTCATGTGCCTTGGAGTGTCGCACATTACGTAATGATTATGCTGAGGATTTTATTTTAAGCTATCCTGTGCTGGGAGCTGATGAACAAATGTACACCTTTCATCCTAGCACTCTGGGAGGCTGAGGCGGGAGGATCACTCAAGGTCAGGAGTTTGAGACCAGCCTGAGCCAGAGCGAGACCCGTCTCTACTAAAAATAGAAAGAAATTAATTGGCCAACTAAAAAATATATATAGAAAAAATGAGCCGGGCATGGTGGCGCATGCCTGTAGTCCCAGCTACTCGGGAGGCTGAGGCAGGAGGATCGCTTGAGCCCAGGAGATTGAGGTTGCTGTGAGCGAGGCTGACACCACAGCACTCACTCTAGCCTGGGCAACAAAGGAGACTCTGTCTCAGAAAAAAAAAAAAAAAAAGGGAGGGGAGGGGAGGGGAGGGAGGGAAAGAAAGAACAAAAGAGAACAAAAAGAATGTCCACCTGGAAATTATAATGGCCCTTCCAGGTAGAGCATGGGTCCCTAGGTGATACAGTCACCTTAAGAGTGCTGACAGCAAGGGCCCTTGAAGTCACCTTACTTTCTATCTCACGGAAGTCAATGACAATGTGCTGGTTGTATATTTGCATTTACAGACCCTGTTCTCCTTGTGATTGTGTTTATGGGGTAGCCAGCCAGGCACTGGGCTTTGCCTCTTGCACTAGAGGGAAGGAAGCCCCATTTTCCAACTGCTTTTGCTGTTTTTTACTGGTCCCCTGGCTTCACTTGGCTTCAGCTATGTTGGGAGGGGTGTGCAAAAGTAGGGTAGCTGGGCAGAGAGGAAGAACCTTCTACCCATCGATTTCAATGGGCAGGTCATGCCCAAGCTGAAAGATGCATGGCCTACGGGAATTTTCCCTCTTAATCAAGAGTCTACCCTCCTGACGTCTAGGGATCTCCCTTTGTTCTTCTGAGGGCTTGCTGCCTCCCTTCCTTTTTTTATCCCAACAAGTCAACGGCAGCTTCAGCACCTACCCCATGCTCCCCTCTCCCGTTGTCTTGCAACGTGGACTCTCTCAAAAGACAAGTCACATCCCTAGTTCTCAACAGAAAGCTTAAAAGGGGCAGATTCCAAACAGCTCAGTCCTAACTTGAAACCCAAGACCCCTTCTCTCCTTCGTGCCTTTTTTTGCACTCCCTGAGTTCTTGTTGTTTTTGTTTTTGGATTCCCCACCACCCAACCAGGCAGAGGTAAAGTTGGAAGCGTGTCTCTGGTCATGTCCAGTGGAGAGAAAATAAATAGAGCCTGTGAAGCCAAATCCAGATTCTCCCTATGTCTGAGATTTCTTTATGGGAAACATTAGTGATGACATGTCTAGCCAAACTACACACCCAGATTTCAGGATACAATGGTCACCTCTTACATTTGTGTGCCACCTTTTATATGTTATAAAGCCCCTTTGCTTTTGAGTTGTGCAATAGCTCTGTGAGGCACAACTTCTTTGTAAGATAACTGTGTAGAGAGAGAGGAGTGGAAACTAGTCAAAGTTCAGGGACTTGCCTCGGGGCCAGGCTACTTACAAGAAGTAGAAGCCAGCAGCAGGGCTCAAGTCTCCTCACTCAAATGAAGTGAACTGGCGCCTCCTTTCTCTCCACATAGTGCCATTCTGGTGGCATTTTCGAAGGACTTTAAGTAATGACCCGAGATGCCTTCCTCAAGAACCTTTACTTTTAATACACTGCCCTTTATGCAGAAAACTACGGTGGATCTATTAGATGCTGTATCAATTATCTATGCTAGCATAGACCTGCTTCCAGATGGCACCCACACTCCTTGCAAATTAGGACCCTAGAGACCTTAGTTCCTCCCCAGGTGGCCCTCTACCAAGTGATGACAACTCTGCCGCTGGCTTCCCCCAGAACAAGTCATCCAAGAGAAAGAGCAAGGAGCGCAAGTCCCACTCCATTCATGAGAAGCAAGACACTACATGGAGCCCACACTCAAGAAAATGGGCATTAGGCTCCGCCTTTTAGAGGAAGAAATATCAAAGAATTTTTGGAAATAGTTCAGAAACCATCTCAGGTAGTTAGGCTTTAAGATTCATATAAAGGAAAATAACGGCCAGGCGTGGTGGCTCATGCCTGTCATCCTAGCACTTTGGGGAGGCCAAGGCAGGAGGATCGCTGGCGGCTAGGAGTTCCACATCAGTCTGGGCAACACAGCAAGACCCCATCTCTACCAAAAATTTTTACAAATTAGCCAGGCATGATGTATTCCTCAGCTACTCAGGAGGCTGAGGCAGGAGGATTGCTTGGGCCTAGGAGTTGGAGGCTGCAGAGAGCTGTGATCATGCCACTGCACTCCAGCCTGGGTGACAGAGCAAGACCCTGTCTCTATAAAAATAAAATAAAATAAATAAAATGTCTTGCTCTCACAACTTCTTTTTCCACTTTCACTTTTCACAACCTTTCCTTGGGCGAGTAACTACCCTGCACAAGGCAGCAGGGCCAGAGCTAAAAGCAACCTGAGACAGGGCCTTGTTTGAAGCTACTGCTGCTGCTAATGGCTAAGACTTTCATAGCTTGCTATGTGCAGCTATTAATTCATTTCATTCACCCAACAACCCTATGCAGTAGGCGCAATTATCATCCCTGTATTACAGCGAGAATACCAAGGCATGGAGAGGTAGAGCCATTTGACCAAGATCACACAACCAGTCAGGGATAGAGCTGCTATTTGGACCAGGCAATCTGGCTCTAAAGCCCTGCTCTAAATCACTATCTGATCTCCCGATGGTGGCAAAAATAGGAGATTTCTCAGACCCTCTCAGTCACCTGGGATCATTTGACTTTAGTAGAAAAATTGACAAATACTTACAGACGAAGGGAAGAGCACAGGAAAGGAAGAAAGAAAATCCAGGGGCAAAAAAAAAAAAAAAAAGGTTTACAAAATTATTTTTAAGAGCTGAAACAAGGGCCAAAGCTGGCAAATGACAACGTAGAGAAATTATGATAAACCCTGGACCGATGTACAGGGCACAGATGAAAAGCAGGAAGACTTGTTGAATGCCTTTGTTTAAAGATGATTAGACCATACGGGAATAACTAAGTGGATGAATGTTCAGCGATCTTAACTTTCTGTGGTCTATACAAGCAAATTTGCCCCAAGCAACTTACAGAGGATTGATAGTTTTTTTCATAATCAATGCATGCCCAAAATAAAACTCTACATTACAGAGGTAAAAGAAACTTACGTGCTGATTTCTTTCCTGAATTTGATAAGTCTTTCTTTATAATAGCCAAATACATAGGACAATTATGCCTCCAATATCTCTTTTGGCTTTCACAAGGTAGACGTGGGCATGATGTTGTATTACAGAGACGGTAGGGTTCTTCCCTAAAAATAACATGCTTCTATTTCAATTGCACAGTAAAAACTCCTTCCTTCCTTACAATGAGGAAGGGATCCATGTATCTTTATCCAAAAGGAGCCCTCATTCAAAGAATACTAAAATAGAAGCTCTGGGTGAGGCTTCTACTTCCAGAATTCTGGGCAGACACAATAGATCTCAAACACCACACCACCATTATGCTCTATTTTTTAAAAAATCTTTAAGTGTGGTATTTAAATGGAAAGGGCTGCTTTGGAGCATCAGAACAAATCATGCACATCCAAACATTTCATCTTTGGGCAGCTCACGCTGCATCAAAGAGGAAGACTGGAGAATGAACCCAGGCCGGCATGGCGACTTTCCATTCGTGGAACAACTCCAAGCCAATCTCTGGAACACTGAAAGCTAAATTTCAGAAAAAATGACCCCACCCCTTTAGTAATCCTACTCTCACCATGACTACTCCCCAGTCAAACTTTCCATTAATAGATTGGGGGGGGTGGATGTGGGGGAGAAGGTTAAATTACTGTGTTTTCTACAGATCTTAAAAAAGACTACATTAGGGAGGATCTCTCTGGCTTGAAGTCGTAAGTGCTACAGAAGAACAAAATACACACGTTCCTGTTAGAAAAGGAAGTGTCATAAAAATTGGTTGTTTTTTTTTTTAAGTCATAGCAATGAGGGAGGAGGAGTACTTTCTTGCATGAATCTGTATGTAGGTGAAAGGGAAGAAATTTAGCAAAGAGAAAGCTGTTCAGATTAGCCTAAAATAGAGTTTGGGCAGATGAAATCTACGGCTTACCTCTGTTGTGATGACATGACCCTATTGTCAATGATTAACAAAGAAGCCACTGTCTCTTTAAACTATTCAGTGCTAGGAGTTCCCAAGTGGAATTTCACCGAGTGTGTGTGTGTGTGTGTGTGTGTGTGTGTGTGTGTGCACAGATCATCAGCTTAAAGGACAACAGCAGTGTGGGTCTCCCCAGGTTGATGCCACTATAATAACATTCATCTAGCACGGCTACATGATTTTAGGCTCCAAAACCTTTCGAAAGCACCCGGGTCTCTGTTCCTTAGTAAAGTATTTCCGAGAATCAGCGGGGCCTCCAGTCCAGACTGCCTGCTCCCGGAGCAAGGAGGAAATTTCCAGAACAGAAGGAATGATTTTTTTTCAATTCTCCCTCTTCCCACCGTCTCCCAAGAGTGAGCTGCAAATGCCAACAAGCTTGGAAAGCTGTTCCGCACACCGAAGCTTCTCGAAGGCAAGGCAGAGCTTGAAGTTACAGAATCCTGAATGTGCATCAAAAAGAAAAATGAATCAACAACTGGGAGAAGTGAGCTTGGACTTCGGGGGACCCTGAAGGGAACACCTGAGAGAGACATTTGGAGAAGGGTGGCCCCCCTTCCACTCTATGTCCCTTCCACACCCTCAATGGCTTCCTGTTTAGGAAAACACACACACACACACACACACAAACTCACGCACAAACACAAGTGAAAGACCAGTTTTACATTCCCTGTCATCATGCACAAACACACACACAGAGAACCTTGTTTTTCTCTTTTTTGTGTTGCCTGTAAACATTTTTTTTTTTAATGTAGTAGTCCCCCAGGCTACCTGCTGTGACTTTTCCTTTTTCCATCATGCCCCCTGTAGCTGTCACGGCTGATTGGCAGCTTTCTTTACTCGTGGTTGTTAATTGCCAGAAAATTTTTGAACCCGGATCAAAAGTGATTCTGATTCTCCACTGCTTGAGCTGCAGTGTTTGTTTCCTCGGCCTGCCTCTCGGCCACCAGGCTAACTAACTGTTAGGGGGAAAAGTGTCCTAGTTGCATGTGAATGGGAAGCAAACCAAACCAAGCAGGATGATGAAAGGGAATTAGGTAAGGTGGCCCCACCCACTCCTGCCTCCCTCCCAGTTTGATGGGGCCAGTTGCAACTGGGGGGCCAGCTGGAGTCGGGGTTGGAAGTCAACTAGCTGGAAACCTCAAGTCACCGCTGCAAGTCAACTGGGAGAAGGAGCAAATAAATGCTAGTGCAAGCTGGCCCCAGAGCCCAGCTCTGGCTGCTGCCCACACAGCTCAGAGAATATCCGTGCTCCGGCTGGTGAGCGTGTACACGCGTCTGCCCTCTGCAGATTTGCCTGTGGTGTGGAATCCAGGCCACCACCACTTCCCACATGCTCAAAATGTCACAGCGAAGAGCTCAGAGGGGAATGCGTCCGAAAGCATTTGTGAGCGGTGTCTTCCCACACTCCTAACTCGGAATCAATACTACCAACCTACTTGCTTCTTGAGAAGAAGCTTCCATCTTAGTTCCAAGTTTTCTGGGACTAATATTACTACTCCTACTATTGATGCTAATATCACGATTATATTTCATGAAAGATGCTTCTAATTATATTGTGTATTTTGGGTTTTTTTTTTCTCTCTCCCTTAGGAAGAAGGAAGAGAGACAAAGTTGCTTGGCTTTTCAAGTTAGAAGGGGTGGGATGAGGTTAAACAAATATAGTAGAAAAGAGGTTTTTTATTTGTTGCAAATTAACAAGTAATAAACTGCAGTTGCAGGATAATAAAGTTGTCCCACCTGCACTCCCAGTTTCCCATAAAAAGGAGAAGAAATAGAGAAAAGGAAAAAGGAAAGGAAGGAAGGAAGGAGGGAGGGAGGGAGGAGGGAGGAAGGAGGAAGGAAGGAAGGAAGGAAGGAAGGAAGGAAGGAAGGAAGGAAGGAAGGAAGGAAGGAAGGAAGGGAAAGAAAGAAAGAAAGAAAGAAAGAAAGAAAGAAAGAAAGAAAGAAAGAAAGAAAGAAAGAAAGTAAGTTCCTTTTGTTTATACCTAGAATTCAAATCACATCACGCCAGGACAGCAAAGCCTACTTTGAAATAGCTGCCTCTTTACAGAACACATACCTGAGTCTTGCTAAGAAGACAGAAATTCAGAAGAGTTTGAAACTTCTTGAGAACTTCCCAAACTAGAGAAAAGAAAGAGGACAGATTTTCATCCTTTCTTTCTGGTTAAACCATGCCATCAGGAATACACTCTACAGCATTTCCCTTCGGGCAACTTCATTTTGTCGAATTTTTAGAATTTTCAGTTTTCACCGCGGTTTATTTCCAAGGGAACAAAACAGACCCAATACATTCTTGACCTAACACTAGCCTGGAGAATCTACTGGAACATATTGATTTTTTTCTCTCTCTCTCTCTCTCTGAACACAAGCTCATTAACCTGAAACACTAAGGAGATAAAGATATTTTGTTGAGCCCAGAACCAAGTGTCTGAAAACAAAAAAAAAGAAGATTTTAAAACACAACCCTCTCTCCGGGGTTCTCAAATTTTTCTTTTCTTTTCTTTCAAATTTACCGGGAGAAACTATGACATCGCTTTCTTAGCCCTAGAGATTTTCGCCTCAGTTAAAGAGAGCTTTCTTTAGCTTCATTTTTCTACAGTGATGTTTAGCAGAATGAGGTCTCCTGTCTTCCCACCGTCTTCTGCAGCCCTTCTAGCTATGGCTACGGAGAGGAAAACAGTGAGCTCCGAGCTGGCCCAGATCCCCGCTCTCTGCTGTAAGCTAACAGCAGAGTGAGCAGCTATCTTGGATATATGGAAATGAAGTCTTCCTGCAACCCCTCCCCACCCCCCCAAGGGACTTCCTCGGAAAAGGAAAAAGCGATCAGGAAGAAATTAAACGACACAGACATCAGAAGCAGCTCGCTAGACAAGTCTTCTCCAAAGAGTGGCTCTGAGTGGTCTGCATTTCTTTCATCTTCTCGATTCGGGAGAATGAGAATGTGACCCTACTCTTAAAAAAAAAAAAATTAAGTAACAGCTATTTCACCCAAGAAACCGATATACCATTGTGTGTGTGTGTGTGTGTGTGTGTGTGGTCTTGACTTTTATTAGTTGAGATCTCTGATGAGATCAGATGATCTGTGCCCCTTTCCTATAAGGAAACAGACGTCTTCAAACTGTTTTGTTTTGTTTTTTTTAATTTGATTTATCCTTTTCAAACAGAAAGTGCAATACATGTAACTGGTCTTGCAAAGGGGGTTTTCTTCTCTTTACAAACCGAATTCCTTATATAAATTAATAAAGGTTAAAGATGCTAATATATCACCATTATTAGCTTTAAAAAGAAAAAAAAAACAATTTACATAGTCTATAGTATTCTTATGATACAAAACACTTCGAATTCAATTACAGCAACTAAACGGATTTTTATGTTTCTGACCCAGGGCGGCTGTAACAACTCCCGCCATCTACTTTAACACGCTTTTTTTTTTTTTAATCAGAAAGGAGTTAAATTAAATACAAGCTATCGTAGCCCTTCCCTCCCCAAAACTTTCTTTAAATCACTAATAAATAGCAACAAACGACTGTGCAATTTCAGAAAGGAGCAGAGAGGCAGGGGGGAGGTGCTCCCCGGTTTCCAAGTCGAGTCTTGGGGGGCGGGAGGGAGCCCAGCGCAGGGGGGAATAGGGCTGAGCAACGAGAGGAAAAGGGGGGAGAGGACAGTGAGTTTCAACAAATGCAAACGGGGACAGAGAGAGCGAGGGGAGGGCGTGGGAGGGGAGGGGGACCGGTGATAACCTTCTATTCTAGGCTGCTCCAATTCAGTTGAAAACAAAACGGGAAGGCGTGGTTGGAATAGCTCCAAAGAAAGAAGAAGGTCCCTCTTTTTATACGAAATTCAAAAAAAAAAAAAAAAAAAAAGCATTTTACATTTTAAATATTCACAATAAAGTAACTTCTAGTCAGTGTCACTCACGGTTTATTTACAAAGAGCCTTCAACAGGTGACTCTAGTCGGCACAGCGGGGCGCGGGGCTGGGGAGAAGACGCGCGTCCCTCCTCCCGGTCCGCGGTGAGCTGAGCGCGCGGTGGGTGGCTCCGGTCCCCGCGCGCCCTGGCCTTGGGTGCGACCCTTCCTTCCTTCGAAGGCACCTCCCGGCGCCCCCTCCCCGGCTGGCCGCCTGCTGGGGGCCCAAAGCCCGGCGAGGTGGGGCGTGGGTGGGCGGGGATGGGGACGGGTGGGGGGCACTGTCGCCCGGGTTGCAGGTGCGCAAAGTACAGCGGTGGCGTGGCGCGTGCGTGCGTCGCGTGGTCCTTTTTCTTTTGCCTTCTTGGCAACCCCCCTGAGTCCCCGTCCCCCGCCTGCGCCCCGCGGCTCCAAGGTTAAAAAAATAGATATGTACATCTCAGAAAGTAGCAAAGGGTCCCCGCAGGCGGGCGGGCGGGCAGGGCCGGGCGCTCCGGGTCCCCAAGGCGCGCGCTGCTGCTGCTGCTGCTGGCGGCCACCGCGCCACGCGCGCTCAGGACGAGCCCTCCGCCTCGGCCGCGTGCAGCAGGAGGCCCCCGCCGCCCCCGCCGCCCGACTTGTGCTTCTTCAGCAGCTGCGTGATCTTCTCGTCGTCCGAGTTGGGGTCCAGGGGCTTGTTGTAGTCGTCGTCCTCCTCCTCGTTCTCCGAGGCCCCCTTGAGCCGCTCCGTCTCCGAGTCCTGCTTCTTCTTGGCCGTGGCCATCTCGGCCGCGTGCTTCTTCCTCCACTTGGTCCTGCGGTTCTGGAACCAGACCTGGGGGGGGAGGGGCGGGAAAGCAGGGGAGGGGGTGACACAAGAGGGGACAGACAAGGGGGATGGGAATTGAACGCGGGTACCCCGAGGAGGAGGAGGAGGCCGGGGGTACCACTTTGCACATCCCGGTTGGGAGCTCCCCATAGGGGTCCCCCCCTCCTGCCTTGGTGGCCCGCCACCTCCCCCCCCACCTTGTCTCGGTGGCCCACTGTCACCCTCCATCGCCCCAGGTTCCCGGAGTGACGGACACCAGCGAACGGACTGCCGTTGCCATGGTAATAGCAAGGCACACCAGAGCACTGAGGCTGCCCGTGAGGGATTCTCAGAAGAGGCAAAAACAAAACTTGGGAACTTAAAATGAGTTTCCCCTAAAAAAAAAAAAAAAAAAAAAAAAAAGTGAGTTCGCTTTCCTGCTTGCTAGTTTGGGGTGGAAAACTTTTCCCCTCTTTATAAAGTCACCCCATAAAGTGGCTGCGATGTGATGATGCCTTATGTACTTTCTCAGATCAAGGAATTTTTAAACAATAACCTGGAGGGTGCTCGCTTTTCAGTGTGATTTGTGGGAATAAGGCACGGTTTTCACCCCCAAATCACTTCCATTCTTTTCACTTTTAGACATTTGTATCGCTTATCTCAGATCTGGATAAATACACAATCACGGTAGGTGAACAATCTCCTTCCCATTTATAATTACAATGTATGATGCAGAGGTTTTTGGGTTTTTTTAAAAAAAATAATTGCAATACAAACACCAAATCAACCATAATAACCAACATAAATGAATGACCATACTTAATATCTCAGTCAAAATCATCACAGTCGTTTTGCTCCAGAGAGTTCTTTTGCTGTCTCTCTCTCTCCCTCCCTTCAATGTTTTTCATAAAACCAAAGTAAAGTGAAAGTTAGAATTATCATGGGTTATTTTTTAAAAAGTGAAAACCTGCCAATGACATTATTTTCCCATACTAGCATGACTATTATTTTAATATTGCTCCTGCCCAAGAAATTCACTTCATGTACAAATCGTTTTGTGCCTACTCATGATGTCCTGACACTGTGTTTGATACACATATTTTAACCTGAAGCATCAGCAATAAGCAACCAATGTCCCAAAGATACTGAATTATCTCTTTATGCTTCTCATCCATTATGTATTTTATCTACAGAATCCAAATCGTTAAGGACGTTGATTTTGATTTTTCTTTTATACAGCCATAATAATTCACTTCTGGCCACGCAGACATATTTACAGTGACAAATGAAGACCTCCGGATTACCGTGGTAGGCTCTGTACCAACCCACTGCAAAAATAATAATTTTAGCGGTGATGGTATCCTAACGGCCACGTACAAAATCACTCCTGAGATGTATTTTAGGATGCTTTTCCAGGGGGAAATACCCTCTAACCAGCAGAGATGGTTAATGTTATTCCCACTTAATTTAAAGAGCAACGATATTAACCAATGCAAACAGACTTATACCCCAAAGAAATAAATATAATAAACTGAAAAAGAAGGATAAAATAGAATACTGAAAATACAGGAAACCATCAGGACGAATTGACCCAGCTGAATCAAAAAATCCCTTTATTTTTTCAGGGGCAGATTTCTAAAATCCGATCCCCTGGAAATTTACTGTACAACTCAATTGTAAGTAAAGCGACATTTTAATTATAAATTCCAGTCATGGACCGTACGATATCTTAAATCTGTGGGCAAATTTATTTTAGACAGAATTCAATCCTTAATACGGTAATAATCTTGTCAATTCATTTGGAAAATCATTCCAAAGTGACTGTGTTCAGCCAAACTAAAAGCGGGCTCATCTTTGGTTAAGTGGTTAGATCCTGTGGCTTTATTTAAAACAAAACAAAACAAAACAAAAAAAACTTGCAAGTTATAATACAGTAGCTCTATAATGATAAACAAAATCTTGCATACCTTTACAAATAGAATAGATAGAAGCTATCTCGCTGGCGCGTGATCTATTCTCCGGGCTGATATTTCGGTAATGCTTTTTTATTCTCTGATAATGGCAAGTTCCCCTAGCACAGGCTGCTATCTAGATTAACCTAATTTCAAAGGCGGGGGCTTGATCCCTTTTGTTCATCCACAATGTGCCCGCCTGCGAGACCCCCACGCCCCTTCCCTGCTCTCAATTTCTCCCCAGCCTCCCGGTACCAGCACCCCCCTCCACCCCAACCCCACCCCGGCTGTCTGTTAGTTTGGGGCGCGCGTGCAAACGCCCGCAGGGCTCCAGGCTCATCCCTCGAGCTTTGCCAGTTCGGCTCACCTTGACCTGGCTCTCCGTCATCCCCAGCGAATAGGCCAAGCGAGCCCTCTCGGGCCCCGCCAAGTACTTCGTCTGCTCAAACGTCTTCTCCAGCGCGAAGATCTGCTGGCCCGAGAACGTGGGTCTCGTGTGTTTTCTCTTCCCGTCTTTGTCCAGCAGGATTGATCCTTGGTCTGCGAGAACCAACAAACAATGCGGGAATGGGGTGGGGGTGTAAACAATAGGTCACAAGCCACCAGCTCCACTGGGGGTGGGACAAACACAGAAGTCCCAGAAACAATGTTTTGCAGGGAAAAGAAAGCTGGAGTCTGGGGCAGACACGAAGAGCGCAGTGGCGCGTCCCTGAGCCTTTTCACGCCCACCTGTGTTTGCACAAGCCGGGTGTGTTCGGAGCAGGAGACACCTTCTGCTCAGCACCCACGTCCGACAGCTGGGGACCCTACTACTGCCGAAGTTTACCGGGCGGGGTCCAATCTCGAGGCCCCATTCCATCAAGGAGGGCCGGAGAAAGGCCACTCTGGCCTCCTGTTCCAGTCGGTGCGCCCTGGGCCCCAGCGCCGCCGTTGCAGGAGGATAACTATGTCCCCCCACCATCCCCTGGCGCCCCCCACTTCTGTAACCTGCCTCCCGGCAACAAAGGGCTCCTTGTGTTCGCACACAAGGGAGCCACATCGCCCCGAAGTCCAACTCCGCGGCGGCCGAGGGGGGAGGAGGAGGGGGCGCAGCCTTTGTTGGCTGTCCCTGTGCGGCCACCAGAACTGACACAATAGCGTCTCCCTGACCCCCCACCGCCAGCCCCCGCAGCCCTGCGTCCCTCCCGGGCTTCCCAAGGGAGCCCCCTTTAGGCTCCCGCAACTTCCCGCAGTTTCTGCGGCTTAGCCGCAAGAAAGGAGATCCAGAGACTTGGGAAAACTTCAGGGACTTGGTGGAAAGCAAAGAACTGAGCGAAAACAGACCCCCGGCTGGGCTCCCCAGCCCCACCTGCAAGCCTGGGAGCCTCCCTGGCGCGGTGACTCCCGCGCCACCCAGACCAGGGCGATCCTGGGGTGACTCGGTGCGGGTCTCTGCGGGATGTCGCATTTTACCCGGTCCGTGTCCCTGCACTTCACTTCCCACCCCTTCCCGAACCCCACCCCCGGGCTGCTCCTTGTGTTATAGGACGTTGGACTCCACAGATGCCGCTACGTGTTCCTGGACCCCATGTGTCCCGCCCGCCGCGATCGAGGCGGGTTGGGCAAGCCAGGCCCGGCGGTGGGGCGCAGCCTGAAGCGCCTGGGCGCCCGCCCTCCTCTAGGGGCCGCCGGCCTGACTTCCATGGGCGACGGGGACCACTGAAGAGGTGAGGTGGGGACGCCCCGGGAGGAGACCTGCACGCAAATACACGCGCTTCGCTCCGGGCGGTGGAGGGCTCGCGGCCGCGCGTCCTCCCCATTCGAAGACAGGCAGCAGCGGGGCCTGGACGGCGCGCGGCCCCGGAAAAGCCGGGGTGCAACGGCCTGTCCCGCCCTCCCCGTTTCTCTAACCCAGGCCGGGCCTGCGGGGGCCGGCGGGGCCGGCTCGGGAGCAGCCGGGCCGCAGAGGGGACCTGCGTCCCCATGTCCACGCGGACGACACGCGCACGCCGGCCCCGCCGAGGCGCGCCCGGGGCTTCGGGAGAGGGAGGCGCTGGGCTGCAGGGACGCGAGCTCCGGAGCGCACGAATCCCGCCTCCAAGGACGCCCGGGTCCCCGCGCTGCCCGACCGCCGGGGCAGCGACAGGGTGGCCCGCCTGGCGCGCACGCCCGGGGACCGCGACCCGAGGGAGCGCGAAGAGCGGGCGGGCGGGCGGGCCGCGTACTCACGCGGGGCGCAGGCCAGGCGCGCGTCCCTCCAGGGCGGGCTCTGCATCACTCCGGGCCAGAAGATGGGCGTCCGGCCGGGCAGCTCGGCCAGCGGCTTGGGGTAGCGGCCCACGGCGGCCACGGCCGCGGCGCTGGGGCTGAAGTAGAGCCCGGGCGGCGGCGGCGGCGGGCTCAGGCTGCCGAAGCGGGGCAGGCCGGCCAGCAGCCCCGCCGGGGACGAGGCGGCGGCGGCGGCCGCGGCAGCAGCGGCGGCGGCGGCGGAGGCGGAGGACGAGGACGAGGAGGAGGACGAGGAGGACCCGGAGGGCGAGGCGGAGGGCAGCGCGGCCCCCGCGGCCACCGGCATGGAGGGCCGGCTCAGGATGTCGTTGATGCCGTGCGGGGTGGCGGCCGAGAGCTGCTGCGGGGGGCTGCCCAGCGACGAGAGCCCGCCCGCCGCGGGGGGCTTCAGGCCGCCGGGGTTGTGCGCGCCCAGGGGCGGGGACGGCGACGCCGAGGCCGACGACGAGGACGAGGAGGAGGGCGGCCCGGCGGGCAGCGGCGGGTAGGCGGCGGGGTACAGCGGGGTCTTCATCTCGGCCATGCTGTGCAGCGCGGCCAGGGGCGGGCTGCTGAGCAGGAACGCGCTCTGCCGGGCGCCCTCCATCGCGCCCACCGCCAGCATGCCCCGGCCGCGCGGGGCGGAGCGCGGGACGGAGCGCGGGACGGCGCGCCCCGCGGGGCCCGGACCCGCCCTGCCAGCCGCCCGGGCCGGGACCTCGGCGCGCGGGGAGTGGCGCTCGCAGCGGGGACGTCCGGGCCGGGCGCGCAGAGCAGAGGCGCGTGCGCCCGCGGGGGTCCGCCGGCCTCCCGCCGCGAGCCCCGGGTGGGACCCCGGGTGGGACCCCGGCTGGGACCCCGGGGGAGACCCCGGCGCCGCCCGCGCCCTCGCTCCGGCCCGCGGCTCAGAGCGCGCCGCTCCCCATCCTCGCCCGCGGGACACGCGCGGCGCCGCCGCCCCCCGGAGCCCGGCCCGGAGTTCCCAAGGCGGCGGCGGCCAAGTTGAGAGTCCCCGGCCGGGTCCGCGCGGCCGTCGGAGGGTGGGGCCGGCTCGCCGTCCTCCGGGAGGGTCGCGGCGCGCGGGGCTCGGGCGTCCCGGGCCGGGACAGGGCGGCGCCGCCGGGCCCCAAGGTCCCCGGGCTGCGCGCGGGCGCCGCCTCGGTCCGCGCGCGGGCGCCGGAGTTGCGGGACGTGGGAGGAGAAGACTCTGGAAAGCGGCGGCCGGGAGCGGAAAGTCCGCCCGTGCGTCCGCTCCTGCGACCCGCCCCGCCGCCGCCGCTCACAGTCCTCCTTCGGGTCCGCTCGCCCCCATCGGGGCCCCGGCAGGCTGCGCCCGCCCGATCCGGTCCCCGGGCCCGAGCCGGCTCCTCCCCGGGCTCCCCGCGGGCCTGACAGCAGCGCGCCGCGCTCGCAGGTACTGACACGCCCGCGCCCGCCCGGGCCCTCTTCAGCGCGGCGCGGGGGAGGCGGCGCGGGCCCGGCGAGAACTTTGCGCGACGTCACTCCCGGGGCGGCCGGCCGCCGGCAGGGGCGTGGCCAAGGCCGCGGGGTGGGGGCGTGGCCGCCGCGTCCAATAGCGCGCCGCCTCGGGCCTCGCGTCACTCTTCCCGGGGCACGCCCACTCGCCCTCTGATTGGCGGAGGCGCGCGCGGGCCGTCCCCGCCTCCTCCCACTTCCTGCCTCCTGTGGGCGGGGCCCCCCGAGGGGGGCGTGGCCTGGCGGGCTGGCGGGCGGCGCGGTTCTCCCCGGCTGGGCCCGCGCCCTCCAGCCAGCCGCCGGGGCGCTGCACTGTGTTCGCTGAGCTGGGCGACGGGAGGGGATGGGGGGGCAGAGCAGAGACGGAGAAGAGGGTATTGCTTTTTAAAGAGAAGGAGCGTGAAAACCCGGCCCTTTTATGGGAAGGCAGCTCGCGGTCTTGGCTTTCTGGCCCCGCCACCCCGCCCCTCCCCCACCGCTCTCACCTCGGGCCGGGCCGGGCCCCGGGGAGAGCCGAGCCGCCAGGGTGCAGGTCTTCCCGGGGAGACCTGGCCTGCTGCTTTTGAAGGGATTAAGGAAAGGCCATCTGGGCTCTCCCAGGGTCGTGCAAATCAATCTGTCGCCCCTTAAGCCCGTCGATGCCCCTAATCCCCTTGTAGGCCGGAGGGCCCTGGTCCCCTCCACCTCTGCACCTCCCACTTTCCCTCTCTGCTCCGTCTCCTTCACTTTGGAGTGTGCATGCCTCGGCACACCCCCCCACCAACCCACCAACCCACCACCACCACCAACACACCCCTGCCAGGGGCCGTTGTCATTTATGGGGTTCACCCAGTCGCTGGGGACGGAGTCAGCCTAATGGGATTTTTTTTTTTTTATCTGTGTGTCATCTGATTGCTTAGCTATGAGCGCAGGGAGGTTTGGGTTTTTTTTTTTTAGCTTTTCTCCCCTTTGATTATTGTTGTCATTTGTTTTGGGGTTCGCTTGGCGGGAGGGTCGCCTACATTCAGGCGGAGACTTCAGGTACGGAAGTGTCTGGGTACCCCCTGGGCAACCGAAGCTTTGGGAAAACCCTCTTTAAGGAACTCTGGTCTCCTGCTCTGGGCGACGCCAGGGTTGTCCCCGGAGGTGGTGGTCGTGTCCTGGCTTCTGGTTTGGGGCAGTGGGATGTTTAGGGTTTAGAAGTTGAATAAAGGTGGGTTCCTTTGTTGTTTCTCTCTGTCTCTGTCTGTCTCTGTCTCTCTTCAGTCTCTGGCAGGTCTTTAAGTTCCCGGCAGGGTCCAACGGTGCTGGCGAGGAGGAGGAAAACCTCCGGACAGTTTGGAGAACTCAAGATGTCAAAGTACTATACCCTTGGGAGCTGTTACAGTTTGGTCACTACCGCAATTTGGATGAGATCATTAAGTCCAAATTTAATGCGCAGAAAACAGGGGGTAAAAAAAAAAAAAAAAAAGAATGCAACCAGTGGCTCAAAACTGAAACGTGAGCGGCACCACGGATGGATGGAGTTTGTCCGTCGGGGCCCAAGCGCTCCTTTGGGTCCGAGCACGAAAAAGACCCGAGGGCTTGATGCGCTTGGAACACCTTCGTTTCCAAAGCGCTGGGTTTTTAAGTGGGTGTCAGTCCGAGCCTGAGTCTGAGACTCAGGGGGAGGGGTGTTTATCTTTGGGCACTTTTATTCTCTTCTGAGATTTAAAAAAAAAGTAATGTCCTTTGATCCTCCTTTTCCTCCTCCACCTTCTTCATTGACTTTTTAAGACTGGATTAAATCCATCATTTCATAGATTTTAGAATCTGGCCTGCGCGAAGGTGAAGTCCCCCGTCAATCTGAATTATGCTAAGGAGTCGGCCAGGACTGTCGCCTCAGAAGACAGCTAATGTGCAGACCCCCTGCACATACATATATATATATATTTTTTTTTTTTTTTTTTTTTGCAGAGATCCAGCGCTGGCCTCGAACTCCCAGCGCCCTTCCACCTCTGCCTGGAGGTTTCGGGAGGATGGTGGCGGGTGCGGTCCAGCCCTGGCCCTGAGACCTGGGCCCCCCTGTGCCTCTTGCTTCGTTGGGAACGAAACTTTCTCTTCTCCTGGCCGCTCCGCCCCGGCGGTGGCTCACACACAACCTCCCTTCCAGCCCGACCCTGCGCCTGGCCCTCCTGCGACCTGCCCAGCCTCCACGCCGCTGCGCTTGAAAGAAGAGGGGGTCCCCAGAGACTCCAACTTCACAAAGCAACGCCCTGGCCTCTATCTCCTGTGAATACTGAGACCCGGGCAAAGAGCTGGACGTCTTTTCCTGTTGCCAACTGCGCATCATCCCATACTGGGGCAGGAGTGTTAAAAAAGAGAGAGAGACGCACAAAAAAGCAGAGATGCAGATGGAGAGATTTTTCGACTCAACTCTCGGGTTATCTGCCATCGGTAAACAGATGCAAAACTGGGTGTAAAGAAGCCTCCACCCTCCGCTTCGATGCGCTTTTCACATGCCCAAATTAAGACAGCAGCCCTGGTTTTGGATCGTGGCAGGGGGACATTCTGGGTCTGTGTACCTTGGTCCCTTGGGGCTGGATCCCCGCACGCACGCACGGGGCCGCGAGTGATCCAGACCCCCGGGGCCTCCTGCCGGGTGCTGGTCCGTGGGTTGGTCGTGGATCATCGGGGTTCGGTCTGGCTCCAGCTGGGAGTGCGGGGGGGAGAGAGGGGGTCACCCCTGTCCTTCGCCACCGGGGAGAGACGCCCGATCGCCCTGCCCTGGGCTCTAACTGCGGGGTTCAAACCGGTTTCTTCGGGACCAAGTCCTGTAGACAAGCTGCAGCAGATGCGGGAGGCCTCTTTCTGGTCCGGGCGGTCTTAGCCGCTGCGTTCCAAAGCCCTTGAGACTCGATTTCCCGCGGGGACCCCCTCCCTCCCCCCCAGCACCCAGCAACGCTTCTTCCTGCGCGCGACCTAATGAAGTTGGGGCTTTTCCAAGCGCGACCCCCCAAGAGTGGAACGTGCAAAACGTGGTCTCAGCGATCCCCGCAATTCTCTACACAGAATATATATATATATTATATATATATATATATTTATATATTACATATATATTGGGGGAGGGATGGAAAGCAGATGGTTTGCATTTTAATTGAAAATTAAACGAAAGCGATTGGGCAAATTCTGAGGTTGCAAAAAAGGGCCGAAAGGGTGTAGGGGCGAAGGAGGCAACGCGCGCGCGCCCTCCACTTTTGAGACTGAGAACAAACCCACAGCCGCGGTCTGTTTTCTGGGCACCGTTTCTAAGCTGCTCCTTCTGTTAGAGACAACCTGCGCCACCCACTTGACCTTCCTACCCTCAGTTTACCCCTTGACTCAGAGAGACGCGCCGAGCCAAGCGCCCCGTTTGAATGCTTCTCTGTTTTAAGTTAAAGGAACAGCCACGAAATGCAAAGTGACTCCCTCACTGGAGGAATTGCAGATGAAACCTCAGCTAAAGGTACTTTACATTGGGGGGGGGTGGGTCAGGGAGGGATGGTGACGGTTCTTCCCCAAATATATTGATGTCAGATGTCGCGATAAACTCAAGTGTAGCTGCAGAAAGTCAATTTCTTTTCTTATTTATTTATTTATTTTTTGAGACAGAGCCTCACTCTGTTGCCCGGGCTAGAGTGAGTGCCGTGGCGTCAGCCTCGCTCACAGCAACCTCCAACTCCTGGGCTCAAGCGATCCTCCTGCCTCAGCCTCCTCCGGAGTAGCTGGGACTACAGACAGGCGTGTGCCACCATGCCCGGCTAATTTTTTCTATATATTTTTAGTTGGCCAATTAATTTCTTTTTTTTTTTTAGTAGAGATGGCGTCTTGATCTTGCTCAGGCTGGTTTCAAACTCCTGACCTTGAGTGATCCTCACGCCCCCGGCCTCCCAGAGTGTTAGGATTACAGGCGTGAGCCAGCATGCCCCGGCCAAAAAGTCAATTTCTATACTCGCAAAAAGGGAGGGAGGGGGAGACGGGATGGAGGAAAGTATGTATGTGTGTATTTCAGGCCAAAAAAAAAAAAAAAACTCTCTGAAATGTGCTTGCTTGAATTGTCCAGATGACTTTTTTAAAATATTAATAACTCCACTTCCCCGGACGATTGGGGCCTGTTTGGGCTGAATGGGGCAGGACAGCTGGGTTTAAGCGAATGTTGTAGAAGGGATGGAGCTGGCTGGTGCGTAGAAATACAAGGAAGAAGGAAGAATGTCCCCGTGCTTGGAGCAACTCAGTCTTGGAGAAAGGACAGTCAGGGCGGAGGGAGAATGGGGTCCGTCTGTCTTGGCTTCCTGTAGACACGGTGGAGTGGGAATTGGACCTCGATTGGACCTTCTTGTGCTGACCGAGAATTAAAGAGATGATTTGGGAAGGATCGAAGTAGAGAGAGGCCAACAAATGCCCTTTGGCAAAGAGCACTATTGTGGGAGTCTGCATTAGGCGTTAGAGTTCTCCCCATAAGCAGGGGTGTAGACAGCCTCACCTCCTGTTCCAGGAATGAAAAGAATCTGGAACCTCAGGCCAGTACCTCCCTCGGTGATCTTCAGAGAGACCATTGCTCCTCTGCAGAGCAGCCCACAACACAGACCAGAGCTCTCTTGGGAGGCCAAGTGCCCTGGAAGAGAGGATCCTGGGAGGTCCAAGAAGATGGAAAATGCCACAATCCAGAAGTATCTGCAATACCAAAACCTGATTCAGAGATGAGAGAGCAAATGCAAGAAAACACCAATAACCTCCTAAGAGAGAAAACAGGTCCTGGAACTTTTAGCAAAACACACACCACCAAAAAAAAAAAAAAAAATAGATATATAAAGATGCAAATGCAAATCTCATTTGAAAATGAAAACAATTCCTCCTCCCCCAAAGCATTTTTTTTTTTTTTTAATGCGGAGAACCATTTGCTTCTGGATAACTCACTTACTTTGAATTTCATTCTGAAATACGGGAACCACCCGTGGAGTCGAAGTGCTGGAAGGAACGTCTGTCGGTTTACAGAATTTCCTTACAGAACAAAGTGCTTGTCCAGTACGATGCACCAGATTAAAAGGTGTCGGATGTGAGCAGCCACGCAAAACTTATACCTGCAGAAAATAAATAATGCTTATTGAACACCTTGGTAAATGGCTCTGTAAACGAGTTCTGCTGAAAGTTGTGGCTTCTGGCTTGAGCGAGTGTGAGTGTGTTGGCGTAGTCCTTTTGGTCGCCTCTCGTGTGTGCATTTCCTTAATGCTTGGGTGAGAAAAAAGTTATTTTATTTGCAAGGCTACAGCGCAGTCTCTTTTAATGAAACCCTGAACGGTTGTCGCCCTCTTGTGGACAGACTTCGCGTTTCACTCTGTCTAGGGAAGACCAGGCTGCAACTGCTCTGTTGAATATTGTTACTGTATTTATTTATTATGAGGTGGTCTGCCTTTGTGCAAACTCAGTGCTCTTTGATTAATATTGCCTTAATTTGAATCTGGAATGCCAAATTCATAAAGTGAAGTGCGGGTCTGACAGTTCTTGCTTTAAGTCAGGTAGGGTAACCCTAACCCTAACCCTAACCCTAACCCTTTTAAAAGGAACATTTTAAATTTTATTTTATTTATTTATTTATTTATTTATTTATTTATTTATTTATTTATTTATTTATTTATTTATTTATTTATTTTTGAGACATTGTCTCGCTTTGTCGCCCAGGCTAGAGTGAGTGCCGTGGCGTCAGCCTCGCTCACAGCAACCTCCAACTCCTGGGCTCAAGCGATCCTCCTGCCTCAGCCTCCTCCCGAGTAGCTGGGACTACAGGCATGCGCCACCATGCCCAGCTAATTTTTTCTATATATATATATATTAGAAAAATTAATTTCTTTCTATTTATAGTAGAGACGGGGTCTCGCTCTTGCTCAGGCTGGTTTCGAACTCCTGACCTTGAGTGAACCTCCCTCCTCGGCCTCCCAGAGTGCTAGGATTACAGGTGTGAGCCACCGCACCCGGCCAACATTTTAACTTTTAAGTCTTTCTCACCTACTCCCTCTTTGGGCTTCATTATTTGACTCCACTGTGAAAAAGCAAATCTCGATGTTTATTGGAATTATTTTGGCTTTCTACTTTTTCTCTCTGATTAGCTCATTTGCTAATTAGCTCATTAGAACATTTGCTCCAGACAGAACATTTGGAAAGGACAGAGAATTATATTTATTAAAAAAAAAAAAAAAAAGCACAGAATCACCTGCAGTTGTATGTTCAGTGGTGAACACTTTGATATTTTTGGCATATTTGCTTGCTAGCTTTTCTCCAGTCTTTAGCCTGTACTTTGTTTTCATGGTTGAGAGTATATGGATTATGTAATATTGTATCCTTAAGTCCATTTTTATTATCCATAATATAACCTTCTTTATCCACTTATTGAAGCAAGAACAGATCTGGCTTGGGCATCTCCTGGATTTAGCCTCCTATGGAGTGAAAACTGCCGTGTACCGAAGGGCCAGGGAAGACCTGGGTTTGCTTCACTCTAAGAAACAGTAATATCTTGCTCAGAGATCCTGGGAGGTTCCAAGAAGATGGGAAATTCTATAACCCAGAAGTATCTGCAATAACAATCCAAGTTCAGGAATGAGGGCAAACTCGAGAAAACACCAATAACCCCCTAGCGAGAAAACCGGTCCTTGAACTTTAGCAAAACACACACCCCCAAAAAACATATATAAAGAGGCAAATGCAAATCTCTGACTCTTCTACTCACCAAGAGCCAGTTCAGATGCTCAGATCCTTTGCCATCAGTTCTTGGAATCTTTTTTTTTTTTTTTTTTTGAGACAGAGTCTCACTTTGTTGTCCAGGCTAGAGTGAGTGCCGTGGCGTCAGCCTAGCTCACAGCAACCTCCAACTCCTGGGCTCAAGCAATCCTCCTGCCTCAGCCTCCCAAGTAGCTGGAACTACAGGCATGCGTCACCATGCCCGGCTAATTTTTTCTATATATATTAGTTGGCCAATTAATTTATTTCTCTTTATAGTAGAGACGGGGTCTCACTCTTGCTCACGCTGGTTTCGAACTCCTGACCTTGAGCGATCCTCCCGCCTCGGCCTCCCAGAGTGCTAAGATTACAGGCGTGAGCCACCACGCCCGGCCCAGTTCTCGGAATCTTAATGACATGATTATAACCACAGTAGCCCACGCTGGATATTCACGGTTCTAAGCGTTTTACAGTATTTAGACCATGTTGCAGCAGGTGTCTTCACAAAAGATGGAATAAGAGCAACAGAGTGGCTTTCACAAGCTTTTATTCCAGAATAATAAAGCCAGAGAATATGATCACACCGTTTCCAGACACTGCCTGAGCCCGGAGTGTCAGGAAGTATATAAGGAAGGAGCTAGGCATATAAGAGGTCTGTCAAGTTCCCCAAAGTTAAGAACGTCAGTGGGCTTGCTTTTCATTTTCTCTCGATGCAGAGTAGTTCTGTGTGCTCATGTTTACAGGGACAGGAAAAAGGGGTGATGCCTGAGAGATGGGTCTTGGGGAAAGCTGGTCTGCCAGGCATGGCATCTCACCTGGCCGGTGTGTCCCTGTGTCTGTCTCTGTCTTGCGTACTGCAGGTGCAGGGACACTATTTGGCCTAGAACTTTCCCACACAGTGGGCCTCAAATTTAGACTTTGGAAGTTGCCTCCAAGAAAAAAAAAAACATGCACATAATCACAGACCATCACCTATACTGACCAATAGGAAGGAAAAGACAATCACCATTCAATTCTAATCCTGTGTCTTATTATCCAACTATGTAGCCTTTATAGGATCTACATTAACATTATTAATAAATCCTATAATTATCCCATGCATAATAACAATGCATAGCTTAAAAGCGCTAAATTGTTAAACAATTTTCATAATCCTATTTCGGAATTCATTTGCTTTTTAATATACCAGGAGCTTCCAAAACATGGAAATAGCTTAGGTCCCTTCCAACCTTTGAGAGGCTCTGATTCTAGGAAATTGGGTGAGTGGTAACAGTTGCTAAGAAGAAAGGAAAGTACATTTTTTTTTTTTTTTTTACAACAGAGTCTCACTCTGTTGCCCAGGCTAGAGTGCCATGACCACAGCCTCGCTCACAGCAACCTCCAACTCCTGGGCTCAAGCGATCCTCCTGCCTCAGCCTCCTCCCGAGTAGCTGGGACTACAGGCATGTGCCACCACACCCAGCTAATTTTTTCTATATATTTTTAGTTGGCCAATTAATTCTTTCTATTTATAGTAGAGACGGGGGTCTCACTCTTGCTCAGGCTGGTTTTGAACTCCTGACCTTGAGAAATCCTCCCACCTGGGCCTCCCAGAGTGCTAGGGGAAAGTAAACTTAATTCCTGGGGCCTGCAGTAGTGGAAAAGGAGGAACAAAGAACTGCCCTGGTCTAAGAAGAGACTTCGGGACTCTTTAGTAGAAAGGTTCTTTTTTTTTTTTTTTTTTTTTTGAGACAGAGTCTCGCTTTCTTGCCTAGGCTAGAGTGAGTGCCGTGGCGTCAGCCTAGCTCACAGCAACCTCAAACTCCTGGGCTCAAGCGATCCTCCTGCCTCAGCCTCCCGAGTAGCTGGGACTACAGGCACAAGCCACCATGCCCGGCTGATTTTTATATATATATATTAGTTGGCCAATTAATTTCTTTCTATTTTTATGGTAGAGACGGGGTCTCGCTCAGGCTGGTTTTGAACTCCTGACCTTGAGCAATCCGCCCGCCTCGGCCTCCCAGAGTGCTAGGATTACAGGCGTGAGCCACCGCGCCCGGCAGTAGAAAGGTTCTTAGGGGGCTCCCTGGCATTGCTGTTTAGATACTACATCACAAATATACTTCTGCTTGAATTATTCTAGTATTTTCAGCACAACTAGTTTTTTTCTTTGCTATGTCCGCATCATCCAAGGCAGGGGTCCCCAAACTTTGTAAACAGGGGGCCAGGTCACTGTCCCTCAGACCATTGGGGAGTGCGCACTATGGGCCCGGGACGAGTCGGCTGCTAAGCAGGACAGGCAGCGGTGGGGTCAAAAACACCCAGCGGGGCCGGATAAATGTCCTCGGTGGGCCGCAGTTTGAGGACCCCCGGTCCAGAGTATCAATTCTCCTTTTCTCTGTAAGGATATAGATTACAGACAGGGTCTCAAGTCAGCCAGGCACCAAGAAGCATAACAAAAACCATTAGGTCTGCTGTTATCCAAGGAGACTGTGAATTACCTGACACTTAAACGGGCAAGAAGGTAACTAGCAACACAAGGCAGTGATTATTAGCTAGCAGACACCAGACCAGTGGCCCAGGCAGTGAGAACTAAGGGCGGAAAGAGAAGTTTCTGGTCAGAGAGAAGGCTACACATGAGACAGAGCCTGATCGAAGCTGGACCCTTTTCAATTTTTGTGTGTGTTTGTGTGTTTTTTTTCCCCCCAGACCGGATATTCTCGTACGCTTTTGTAGAAAGCCAAAGGGAAGAAAATGAAGATGGTGAAGGCAGAGGGGATGATTGAATAAGAAATATCCGAGAGGATGAGATTAGGTGGACAGGTACGCCTGTCTCATGGGTTGGAAGGAACAGGGCAAGATGAGGTACAGAGAAGCACAGACATTTAGGGAGAGAAGAAGGAAGGAGGAAACTTCTCCCAGGTCAATGGGAAACATCCACTCAATGGGAAGATTCGGCAAAGAGTTGGTCATGTGACAAGGGAGAAAATTCAGGGAAGTCGTTGACATAATAATGTGTGAATAAATGAAGAAGAGGGCAATACAAGAATTAATTGGTAATGGTGTGGAGCTATGCAATGGCCCGCACGAGCTTTTGCAGTAGCGGATGGCTGCGATTCCAGCACTTTCTCCAGCAAATCTCTCCTGGGATGGACCCCGGACTGTCACGTGACTCGTAGATGGTGAAAGATCTTGCCAGAGCTGTGCAAACAGGGAGGTTGATCTTTGCATTCTTTTTCTTACCCGTCCACTACTCGGTTTCCCTCCTTTTAGGGTGGAGACGTGGGCTTGCTAGACAGTCAGCCTTCTCGACTTCAGCCTTGCCGTGTCTCAGGCTTTGCAGAAAATGTGATCGTTTTTTTTTGTTGTTGTTGTTATCTGCAATTCCTACAGGAGATATTTTGGAAGCAGCGTATGGCTCTGACCATCTCTTTCTGCAAGTTAAATTGCAGGTCCTATTTCTCGCTTTTATTATGTCAGTACAGTTTAAACAGGGAAGCTGTGTTGTCCTTAATTCGGGACTGCTGACAAAGGAGTCACATTTACACCTGTAGCTCAGGGAAAATACCTATTGTTAATAATTTCAACTGAAGAGCTTAGCATAATGGTGACTTTGGATAGAAATTCTTAATATCCTCTTGGGGGCCAATTATGACTCCTAACTAAAAATCAATTAACAGGAAAGAAGATGAAACAGCATATAACAGCTCTATCATGGATCTTGATCTCCATATTTAATTGACACATTTCATAATTTCCCTCTTAAAGACTCCAAATAATTTACCTGCAGAAGAGAGACCCTGGATATTAAGCTTACACACTACACTGATCACAATGCATAGAATTCTTTTTTTTTTTTTTTTTTAACTAGAAAGGAACAGATTTATCTATTCTGTGTATGACTGGAGCAACCCATTGTGAACTGTCATTTATGTCACTTTGTCCCAACCCTGGCTTTTTAGAACCCTGACTGGCAGAGCAGCACCCACCAATGGGCATTCTTTTCTACCGTTAGGAGAAACTGCCAGTTATATAAACAGACATATTTTCCTGGCCGGAAAATGTTAGATAGGATAGTGTTAGATAGGATCGTCCTACGAAAGAAATATTCAGGCCGGGCGCGGTGGCTCACGCCTGTAATCCTAGCACTCTAGGAGGCCGAGGCAGGAGGATCGCTCGAGGTCAGGAGTTCGAAACCAGCCTGAGTGAGACCTCGTCTCTACTAAAAACTAGAAAGAAATTAATTGACCAACTAAAAATATATATACAAAAAAAATTAGCCGGGCGTGGTGGCGCATGCCTGTCGTCCCAGCTACTCGGGAGGCTGAGGCAGGAGGATCACTTGAGCCCAGGAGTTGGATGTTGCTATGAGCGAGGCTGACGCCACGGCACTCACTCTAGCCTGGGCAACAAAGTGAGACTCTGTATCCAAAAAAAAAAAGACATATTTTCCTGTCAATTGATCCAAATGCATAAAAAATACAGTCACCCAAATGACTACAGATGCCAAGTTGTAAATTTGATTAAATTATAAGTGAAGGGAAGCATCATTCAGGCATGAAGTAGACGCAGCCAAGACCAAGTCCTACTTCTTCTATCAATAAGCAAAGAACCATCGCTGGAAATTTCACCTGAAGCCCTTACGAGAGTCGCCAGGCAGAGTGACGTGATTATATTTCTGGCCCCGACCGATGCCACAATTACTTGAAATACAGTAGGCTTCCACGGAGCTTTATTTTTATAACTAGTATTTTCTCTCTAACAAGGCTAAGATACAGTTCATATCCTGTAGCTCTGTTTAATGTCATAAAGTTAGGCTTGGAATAAATTAGTGCCACAAATGGAATTTTAAGTAAGAGTAAGAGCATTGTTGGTGGGGGAAAAAAAAAAAAAGCACAATGAGGTTCCTGAAAGAGCAGAAGAAAATTCAATAAAGGCAAGTGCACACAACAACACAGGAAAAGGAGAGTAAGCAGTACAAACACAAAATAGCATGGGTCAGGCAGGCAAACGCAACTCAAACAGACGTGTAGACATGCCCTGCCAGGATCACTGGGGCTGCCCAGTGTCCCCAGGGCTGGGGCTCTAGAGCAGAAGGAACAAGCTGGAGTCGCCCGGATAGATCTTTCCCATTTCAAATGGGAGGGAAACTCGCTCTGAATCCCACTGTGAACTTTCCCTCTGTCCAAACCCCAGACTCCCAGCTTTAGAAACTTCATGATATTGTCATTGCAACCAGGTATTCACACACACATAGACACAGAGATGATGTCCTTTAATGTATTCTATCGTCTTCTATCCTATTTCTATCCTTTTATTGTATTGTTGCTAGCCATGTCCATGCAAAGAGAAATTAAGGGCAAAACGCATCTATATCTTGCCTTGTTTTTTATATATTTGCATATGGATAAATATTAATAATAAAAAAAAAAACCAAAACATCCACGAAAACAAGACCTCTCAGTCTTGGAACAAGCCTGTTACAATTCTGGTTAAGTCACATGCCACGGGGTTGGATTATGTGTCCCCTCCCCCCCCCACCCAAAATTCAGATGTTGACATCTTAACCACCCCCCCACAATACCTTCGAATGTGACCTTATTCGGAGATTGTGTTTTTACAGAAGCAATCAAGATAAAATCAGGTCGTTAGGGTGGGTCCTAGTCCAGTATGTCTGTGGTCTTTATAAATAGAGGAAATCTGAGCATAGCGATACACACATGATCTACACAGCAGGATGATGGTATGAAGAGACGTAGGGACAAGGTGGCCATCTCTGGGCCAAGGAGGGAGGCCTGGAGTAGTCTTTTCCTCACAGCCCTCAAAGGGGGTGACCATGCAGATAGCTTGATTTCTGCTTGAGAGACTACCGTGTTTTCTCGAAAATAAGACCTACCCATAAAATAAGCCCTAGCAGGATGTCTAAGCATGTGCGCAATGGAAGCCTTACCCCGAAAATCAGCCCCAGTGGTGGGCGTGGCTATGTAAATAAGCCCCAGTGGTGGGCGTGGCTATGAAAATCAGTCCTAGTGATGGGCGTGGCTGCTCAGCGCATCTGCACAACCCATGCGTGTCGTCCAGGAGCGGGAAAGAACACGAGCAGCCCTTCTTATCCGCCCCGTGAGAGCTCTAGTGCTTGACAGGAGAGATCGGGGCCGGTGGCTCTAAAGGAAACAGAGTCGCAAGACATTCGGGATGGGATTCGGGGTCTGGAGAGTGAGGATGATGTTCCAGAAGAAGGTGACTTCACTCTATTTGAATCAGTGTAGATGGTTGTACTGCACTTAAAAAAAAATAACACATCCCCTGAAAAGAAGCCCTAGGGTGTCTTGTTGAGGAAAAATAAATATAAGACCCTGTCTTGTTTTTGGGGAAACACGGTATAAATTTCTGTTGTTCACCACACCCAGTTTGCGGTACTTTGCTATGTGGCAGACCTAGAAAACGAATGCAACACGCTAAATTAATTTCATGGCTCATGAATGGGTGTTGAAGAGTAGTTTGGGGAAAACGCATGAGGCGTTTAGGAAGCCTGGGAATAGCAAAGGAGGGGGAGCGTAGTGGGAGTCAAGTAAGAGGCATAGTATGGGCAGCCCATGGGCAAGAGCCGTTTCCCCTATACTAGGGAAGAGGTTTTTTTTTTTTTGAGACAGAGTCTCGCTTTGTTGCCCAGGCTAGAGTGAGTGCCGTGGCGTCAGCCTCGCTCACAGCAACCTCCAACTCCTGGGCTCAAGCAATCCTGCTGCCTCAGCCTCCCAAGTAGCTGGGACTACAGGCATGTACCACCATGTCCGGCTAAGTTTTTCTACATATATTAGTTGTCCAATTAATTTCTTTCTATTTATAGTAGAGACGGGGTCTCATTCTTGCTCAGGCTGGTTTCGACCTCCTGACCTTGAGCAATCCACCCGCCTCGGCCTCCCAGAGTGCTAGGATTACAGGCGTGAGCCACCGCGCCCTGCCTAGGGAAGAGTTTTGAGCAAAGGGTTGCATGGCCTGAGATAAGTGTGGAAGGAACCACTTTGTCTGCGGTATGGACGATAAACTGTTGAACAGCAAAGACGAGCAAAGAAGGACCAGCTAAGGAGGCTTGTGGAATAATGCAGAAGAGAGATCAGGGTGGTAACAGTGGAGATGGTGACAGGTAGACAGAGTCTAGGTACATTTTGATGGTAGAGACGACAGGATTTGTTGCAAGGATTCGGATGTGGGTTATACAAACCAGAGAGGATGACTTTAAGGATTTGGCCTGAATGACGAGTGGCCGTTCACGGGATGAGTGGACCGTAGGGAACACCAGGTTTGGAGTTGGGTGGGAAGGTCAGCTATTCAATTTTGGACATGCTAATTTTGAGATGCCTTTCTGACACCCACAATAGTTAAGGAGTAGTTGAATATAAGAGTCTGAAATACATGGGGAGAGGTCTGGGCCGGATTTAAATTTGGGAACATCTAGGCCAGGCGCGGTGGCTCATGCCTGTAATCCTAGCACTCTGGGAGGCTGAAGTGGGAGGATAGCTTGAGGTCAGGGGTTCGAGACCAGCCTGAGCAAGAGCGAGACCCTCGTCTCTACCTAAATTTGGGGACATCTGCATTTGTATGATATTTAGAGCTGAGTTGAGACCACAGGATATTACCAAGATAATGAGCATGGATAGAGAAGAGAAGTATTTCAAGGACTGAAACTGTTAAAGGGAAACAGAAAAATGAAGAGAGATAAGGGGACTGTGGAGTGAAGAAGTCTTGTTTTCGGGGATGTTTTGGGTTTTTTATTAATATTTATCCATATGCAAATATAAAAAAAAAACAAACCCAGGCAAGATATAGATGTGTTTTGCCCTTAATTTTTCTTTTTTTTTTTTCTTTGCATGGACATGGTTAGCAACTGTACAATAAAAGAAAGGAAAAAACTCAAGCTTAGAAAGAGACAGATGTCCTGTCTCCCATCCAAGCTAAGAGGCAGATCTTAATTGGCTTCAGACTTTGAGCACAAATGAGCACAAATGGATTCAACTTTACTGAACTATGTATCGTTTATTTTGTTACAGAAATAAGAGTATCAGGCAACTTGGAAATCAATGAATTGATTTAAATATTATGCAAAAGACGGAGCTATTACTATGGGCACATTTTTATGATTTAAAAATCACATTTCAGCATTTTCCTTATGTCAGGGGCTATGGCAGGGCAGCATTGATTAACACATTCAGACCCAATCATCAAGAAAAAGACTTGGAACTGCAAATTTCTCTTGTAAAAGATGCCTTCTTGGGTCCACACTGAGTTCAAAGTTATTAAATAATGACAGTTGGGCTTGGGAGTTATTTTTTGGCATGTGATTGCTTTTTAACTTTTTATTATGAAAAAAAAATTCAAACCTATGCAAAAGCAGAAAGAATAGATAATGACCCTACCCTCATGTATTCAGGGCCCAGCTTCAGAAATACTAACTCATGGCTAAGTTTATTTCATCTCTATTCCTCCCACTTTGCTCTCTGCAAGCCCTACTCTATTTTGAAGCAAATCCCAGACATCATATCATTTCATCTATAAGTAATTTAGTGTGCATGTCTTTAAAAAAAGAACTATTCAAAAAAAACCCACATTGTCATTTTCATACCTAAAAATTAGAGTTAATTAATTTTATCAAATATTCTTCAGCATTTGCATTTTCTTAAATGTGCTGTATACATGTTTTCACATCTCCTGTAATTTTGTTTGAATCGAGATACTAACCAGGTCTACAAATGGATACATCCTTTTTGAAAGAGACAAATGAATAAATGTAACACAGTTGTGGTGCTACAAGCAAATTACCAGACTTTCTTTATTGTTACAGTATATAGTACAAAATCATTTTTGATTGAAATGGGAATAGTGTATTTCTAAATATAATTCAATAGAGGTTCAAATGAATCTTCCAAATACTAAACGGCATTTTCTCAAACAAAATAAAAAGTGGGGATATGATTTGGGGCTGCCAATTCTAAAGGCACTCACAACTGACATGACAATTTTCAGTTGAAAACATGAAATCCTCTTTAAAAAAATATATTTCTTCTACTGGTTGACTTGGCTTTGTATCATAAACTACAGTCCATGCGTTCTTTCCAGGTGTACTAATATAGGCAGCTTAAAATACTCTTCAGCTCAGTCCAGTGCTAAGAAAGTATTCTCTTAACCCTCCAAAAAGAACCAAAACAAAAGCAAAAGCAAAAACAAGACAAAATATAAAAAAGAATTACACATTAGAGAATTTTGCATAGATAGACTATAACTCTGAGTCTGGATGTTAGGAAAGATTTGACTGGAGCAAAACAGGGAATATCTCACGATAATACTTAAGACATTAAAAGTTAAGCAAGGTGGGAGGGGGAGGAGGGGATGGGTATATTCACACCTAATGGGTGCAGTGTGCACCGTTCACACGCTTGAAGCTCTGACTCAGGTTGGGCAAAGGCAATATATGTAACCTAAACATTTGTACCCCAGTAGTATTCTGAAAAAAAAAAAAATTAAGGACCAAAAAAAAAAAAAGTTAAGCAAACAACTACTTTAAATGTAATTGCACTAATTTACTGTGAACATTTGAGGTCTAACCCCATCCTGTTAAATATGGGGCAACAGAGGCTGAATACCTTGCCTGGGGTCAAACGGAAAGAAAAGGGGTCCCCAAATCCAGACACCCCTATTCCCAGACTACTTTGGTCACAGGGCAGTATGCTCTGGCAGACAGTCCCAAACTGCCAGATTATATGTGATTCCAAGCTGCTGCTTTCCTCTCGTCTCCCTTCCTCCAGGTGAAGCAAGATTTGGGGTAAACCTACAGTCCACCCTCTGTATACACGAGGGACTGGTTGAGTCTGCCCTTGGGTTTCGAGTCCAGCAAATGCTGCATTTTAGATCCATGTTTGGCTGGAAAAAAATCCATGTATAAATAAATGGACCCTTGCGGTTTAAACCCTTGCATGTTGCCAAGGGTCACCTGTACTTCTAAATTTTCATTTGTCTTTATTTCAGTTTTTAAATGTTTATTTATTTATTTCAGCATATTATGGGGGTACAAATGTCACGGTTACATATATTTCCCTTGCCCCCCTCCCCCCTCGAGTCAGAGCTTCAAGCGTGCCCATCCCCCAGACGGTGCACATCTCACTCATCGTGTTTGTATACACCTGTCCCCTGCTACCCACTCCCACCTGCCTGACACCCGACAGATGTCACTCCTGTGTGTCCACTTGGGTGCTGATCCGTCAACACCAGTTTGCTGGTGAGCGCACGTGGTGCTTGTGTTTCCATTCTTGGGACACTTCCCTTAGTAGAATGGGCTCCAGCTCCAGCCAGGAAAACACAGGAGGTGCTGGGTCACCATTGTTCCTTAGAGCTGAGTAGTGCTCCATGGTGTACACAGACCACGTTTTATTAATCCACTCATGACCTCGGACAATGATGTCAGGTATTTTAAATGGCTTGTTTTCATTTCACAATTTAATGTGTCTAATAAACTTTATTTAACTATACAGCCCTATTGATTATTTATTAATAGCTCTTACAATTTCTGCGAAATCCATTTGGCCAAGACAGAATGAAACCCTGGTGTAATTTTCAAAGTTTAGTAAATATTTGTTCTCTCTGAATTATGTGAATGTGTATCTTTTAAAACACACAGCTGTCATATTTATAGTCTGCATGAAAGTATGCCATAATACTTATCAATCTTGATTTCAAGACACAGGTACATTATCAATAAACTGTGACATTTGTATAAACACAGTATTTTGTTACAATAGCTCCCTCTAGTGGACATCCTCACTACTGTTTTCTTTCTTTTTTTCTTTTTGAGACAGAGTCTCACTGTGTTGCCCAGGCTAGAGTGAGTGCCGTGGCGTCAGCCTCGCTCACAGCAACCTCCAACTCCTGGCCTCAAGCGATCCTCCTGCCTCAGCCTCCCGAGTAGCTGGGACTATAGGCATGCACCACCATGCCCGGCTAATTTTTTCTATATATAATTTTAGTTGGCCAATTAATTTCTTTCTATTTTTTATTAGAGAAGGGGGTCTCGCTCTCGCTCAGGCTGGTTTCGAACTCCTGACCTTGAGCGATCCTCCCGCCTCGGCCTCCCAGAGTGCTAGGATTACAGGCGTGAGCCACTGAGCCTGGCCCTTACTACTGTTTTCTGAATGCCCTTCAGAGTTATTGATTTTATGGCTTGGTAGTTACTTGGAAATGTTCTATCATGTAAGGAACCAAAAGTTATGTCACCAAATGGTCTTTTCAGCTCCACATATACTCACAAGAATTAACCCTATCAGCAGAATGGGTTTCAACTGGAAAACAATGGTGTTATGTTTTGTTCTCTCAACTTGAAACAGAAAACATGAAAAAGAACAAAGAATCCAGCAAATATGATTGATAATAAAAATTGTGATTGATTGAGCACTTACCATGTGCTATAGATTCTGCTCAGAAACTACTTGAGTTGGCCGGGTGCAGTGGCTCGTGCCTGTAATCCTAGCACTCTGGGAGGCCGAGGCGGGAGGATCCGTCAAAGTCAGGAGTCCGAAACCAGCCTGAGCAAGAATGAGACCCTGTGGGCATACTCACTGCTGTTTTCTTTCTTTCTTTTTTTCTTTTTGAGACAGTCTCACTCTGTTGCCCCGGCTAGAGTTCAGTGGTGTCAGAGGCCTAGTGTCACTAGAGGTCTCATAGAAAGAAATTAGCTGGCCAACTAAAAATATATATAAAAAACTAGCCGGGCATGGTGGCGCATGCCTGTAGTCCCAGCTACTCGGGAGGAGGCTGAGGCAGGAGGATCGCTTGAGCCCAGGAGTTGGAGGTTGCTGTGAGCGAGGCTGACGCCACGGCACTCACTCTAGCCCGGGCAACAGAGTGAGACTCTGTCTCAAAAAAAGAAAGAAAAAAGAAACTACCTGGGTTATTCAATATAATCTTGGTATTACTTTATGATATTCATGCCATTATTAATCTCATTTTACATTTGAAGAAACAAAGTCTTTGGCCTAAGGATGTACATCTAGCAAATGACAGAGCTGACATTTGAGACCAGGTCAGCTGATCCCAGAGTCCATGCACGCACTAAGCCACTGTTCTACCCTGTTGCCACAGCCTCGGGTTTATTTAGGTCCCCAACCTGGCTCTTCTCATAACAGCAAATCTGTTTACCAGACCATTGTGTTATTTATCCACTCTCGTCTGCTTATGTCACAGAGGGGCCCAACGGCTTCCCGCTGCAGGATGCGGTCCCCTTTCTGCAAACCCGCCTGAGGCTGCGGCTGCCACCCAGTCACGAAGTAGCGGTGACTCATTCCAGAGTTGAGGCAGGATTGGTGCAAGATGGGCCCAAAACAGCCTGTGTGGTCAGGAAGGTCAGAGAGTGCCCAACAGGGAAGACAGGAGCAAGTGACAACAAGTTGGGCCGGGCGAGGTGGCTCAAGCCTGTCATCCCAGCACTCTGGGAGGCCGAGGTGGGAGGATCGCTCGAGGTCAGGAGTTCGAGACCAGCCTGAGCAAGAGCCAGACCCCCATCTCTATTATAAATAGAAAGAAGGCCGGGTGCAGTGGTTCACACCTGTAAACCTAGCACTTTGGGAGGCCGAGGCGGGAGGATTGCTCGAGGTCAGGAGTTCGAAACCAGCCTAAGCAAGATGGAGACTCCATCTCTACTATAAATAGAAAGAAATGAATTGGCCAACTAAAATATATAGAAAAACTTAGCTGGGCATGGTGGTGCATGCCTGTAGTCCCAGCTGCTCGGGAGGCTGAGGCAGGAGGATCGCTTGAGCCCAGGAGTCTGAGGTTACTGTGAGCAAGGCTGACGCCATGGTACTCTAGCCTGAGCAACAGAGTGAGACTCTGTCTTGGAAAAAAAAAAAAAAAAGAATACAGTCGCTTGAGACAAATCCGACGAATGTCAGTCTGGTCATCTAAGCCTTTCGACAGAGGCGTTTGGAAGGAAAGAGTGGTGACAGGGCCATGCAGAGTGAGAGGGGCTGGGTGCAGGTGGCCATCCCGATCTCCCCTCCTGCCACTCACTTAGGGACGAGGATCCACGCAGGAGGCGGGCAGAGCCGTTCTGGCACGTGAGACATCATTCCTTTATTCACATAGAAAATAATTTAAAACTTGCAGAAAAAAATCGCAAAAATAAAAATAGTGCAGGCCGGGCGCTGTGGCTCACGCCTGTAATCCTAGCTCTTGGGAGGCCGAGGCGGGCGGATTGCTCAAGGTCAGGAGTTCAAAACCAGCCTGAGCAAGAGCGAGACCCCGTCTCTACTATAAATAGAAAGAAATTAATTGGCCAACTGATATATATATAAAAAATTAGCTGGGCATGGTGGCGCATGCCTGTAGTCCCAGCTACCCGGGAGGCTGAGGCAGAAGGATCACTCGAGCCCAGGAGTTTGAGGTTGCTGTGAGCTAGGCTGATGCCACGGCACTCACTCTAGCCTGGGCAACAAAGTGAGACTCTGTCTCAAAAAAAAAAAAAAAAAAAATAGTGCAAAGAACACCCAAATGTCCTTTATGCAAACCCACCTATGAACAGTTTATGCTCTCTCGCATGCTATTTGTTTATGCAAAATATGTATATATTTATTTGTTTAAATTGTGGCAAGATACACAGTTACCATCTGAACCATTTCATTTATTTATTTTTTTGACCAGCCTGTTTTTATGATTTTTATTACTACAACATGCTATCCTCACCTATCATACCTGAGAAATGTGATCATTCCCAGAAGTGAATTTTCCAGAAGACACACAAACACTGACAGGTAGTAGACCTTTCGACACGGAAATACACTTTCAGACCAACTGTATTTAACATGTTCCTGATATTTCCAAGAAAATATAAGGAACATGACAGTCTATTCTTGATGATTCTGGGTGTTTTAGGAGCCCAATGCTCTACACGATGACTTAAGTGATCATGATTGCTTCCCTTGGATGTCACTGAGGTGTGTAAAGCCTTTTGTGTCTAAATCTCAGGACCCCTCACCATGGGCCCTTCTGGAAGAGATGCACACCATCCAGACTGCTGCCACCATGGACTCCAGGTGACTGCTGGGCTGCCCAACTCTCCGATTACCGTGTTTCCCCAAAAATAAGCCCTCCCCATACAATAAGCCCCAGCAGGATGTCTAAGCACGTACCCAATAGAAGCCCTACCCCGAAAATCAGCCCTAGTGGTGGGTGTGGCTATGAAAATCAGCCCTGATGATGGGCGTGGCTATGAAAATCAGCCCTAGTGATGGGTGTGGCTATGAAAATCAGCCCTGGTGGTGGGCGTGGCTATGAAAATCAGCCCTAGTGATGGGTGTGGCTATGAAAATCAGCCCTGGTGGTGGGCGTGGCTATGAAAATCAGCCCTAGTGACGGGCGTGGCTGCAGCGCATCTGCACAACCCATGCGTGTCGTCTCGGAGCGGGAAAGAACACGAGCAGCCCTTCTCATCCGCCCCGTGAGAGCTCTAGTGCTCGACAGGAGAGATCAGGGCCGGTGGCTCTAAAGGAAACAGAGTCGCAAGACATTCAGGATGGGATTCGGGGTCTGGAGAGTGAGGATGATGTTCCAGAAGAAGACGCCTTCACTGTATTTGAATCAATGTGGATGGTTGTACCGCACTTAAAAAAAAATAACACATCCCCTGAAAAGAAGCCCTAGGGTGTCTTCTTGAGGAAAAATAAATAGAAGACCATATCTTATTTTGGGGGAAGCATGGTACTACCTGTGCTTCCCAAAACATCTTCCACCTTTTCACTCTCTTTCTATCAAACCACTGAAATCTTCCTCCCACCCCAACCAATCCCCCAAAATAGCTTTGCCACAGTCTCCTATAACCTCCTGGCTGACAAATCCAATGGATACTTTTCAGTCCCTGCATCACTCCATTTCTTGGCAACATTTAGTGACTACGCATCCCATTCTTTCTGGAACCACCTCTTTCCCAGCTTTAATAGGTCTAAACTTCACTGATTTTTCTATTTCAACACTTACCTCCTTCTCCATCTCCTTGGAGAAATGTTCTCCTTAGAAGAACATTTTCATGGGAACACGTTTCAAAGTCAAGTATTCCCTTAATGTGCAAAATAGTTCCTTAAAACGTACCTACATGGCTCCTGCTAAAATTAAAGGCCACTTTTTCTTAGTGAAAATGGATGAGTTCAGGCCGGGTATGGTGGTTCATGCCTGTCATCCTAGCACTCTGGGAGGCCGAGGCGGGAGGATCCCTCAAGGTCAGGAGTTCGAGACCAGCCTGAGCAAGAGCGAGACCCCATCTTTACTAAAAATACAAAGAAATTAATTGGCCAACTAAAAATGTATAGAAAAAATTAGCCGGGCGTGGTGGCGCATGCCTGTAGTTCCAGCTACTTGGGAGGCTGAGGCAGGAGGATCGCTTGAGCCCAGGAATTGGAGGTTGCTGTGAGCTGGGCTGATGCCACGGCACTCCAGCCTGGGCAACAGAGTGAGACTCTGTTTCAAAAAAAAAAAAGAAAGAAAGAAAATGGATGAGTTCATTCAGCAACACTCACAGGGCGACTCACTAAAAATCACAGACTCAAACATGCGTATGTTGGAAGTGGACTTGGCAGTCAGTCCGGCCTTCTCATTTTAAAGACACAGTAACCAAGACACTCTTTCTCTGCATTATTGTTTATCAGAGTGTATCCCTTGAATACATGTTCCTCAAGATGTTAATAAACAATACACATAAAAGGGTTCCAGAAATAAATTTGTGAAATAAATTTTATATATATATATATATATATTTTTTTTTTTTTTTTTTTTTTTTTGAGACAGAGTCATACTCTGTTGCCCAGGCTAGAGTGCTGTGGCATTAGCCTAGCTCACAGCAACCTCAAACTCCTGGGCTCAAGCGATCCTCCTGCCTCAGCCTCCCGAGTAGCTGGGACTACAGGCATGCGCCACCATGCCCGGCTAATTTTTTCTATATATTTTTAGTTGTCCAGCTAATTTATTTCTATTTTTTTGGTTTTTGAGACAGAGTCTTACTCTGTTGCCTGGGCTAGAATGCCGTGGCATCAGCCTCGCTCACAGCAACCTCAAACTCCTGGGCTCAAGTGATCCTCCTGTCTCAGCCTCCCAGAGTTCTAGAATTACAGGCGTGAGCCACTGCACCCAGCCATAAATTTCATATTAAGCAGGATTATTTAGAAGGAGACTTCTCAAAGCTTTGCACCAATATACTATTATATTATAAATCCAGGAGAGAGAGCAGAATGTCCCAAAAGTATTTGACCATAGAACCCTAATTGTAGCACAAAGATCACAGAGCCATATGGCTTTTTTTTTTTTTTTTTTGAGACAGAGTCTTGCTTTGTTGCCCAGGCTAGAGTGAGTGCCGTGGCGTCAGCCTAGCTCACAGCAACCTCCAACTCCTGGGCTCAAGCGATCCTCCTGCCTCAGCCTCCCCAGTAGCTGGGACTACAGGCATGCGCCACCATGCCCGGCTAATTTTTCCTATATATATTAGTTGGCCAATTAATTTCTTTCTATTTATAGTAGAGACGGGGTCTCGCTCTTGCTCAGGCTGGTTTCGAACTCCTGACGTGGAGCAATCCGCCCGCCTCGGCCTCCCAGAGAGCTAGGATGACAGGCGTGAGCCACCGCGCCCGGCCCCATATGGCTTTTGTTCCAAGACTGTCTCTACTAACTGTGTCATCTTAGACCAGTTACCTAATCATTTTATACATCAGTTTCTACATCTGAAAAGTTGGGATAATGAAGGTGCCTACTTTGTTGGGTTGTTGGGGAGATTCCACGGGTTAACTCGGGTGAAATGTTGGCAGCAGTTCCTGCCCCGTAGTAAAACACCAGAACAGGTGTTGCGGTTGCTATAGTACTATTTTTGTGCTGTTGCTATTCCACTTGTCGTTATTTTAACGTTAACATCTCATGATCTGCAAAAGATGTGGCAATGGGAGAAACTCTGCTCTAGGTCCGTGTTGACCTGACCCAGCGGATCTTAAAACAAACAGATCCTCATCTCTTCCACCTGAGATTCTGATGCAATTCCTCTGTGATGGAAACCAGGAATTTGCATTTTGAAAAGCAGCTCAGATAATTCCTGTGATCACTCAGCTTTGGGATCCATTAACCCCACGCATCTACCAATCCTCTTCATGCCATTTTTTTACACTTTTTTTTTTTTTTTTAACCTAAGACTTGTATTTCAAAACTCTCAGAAACTTTTTCCCTCGGCACGTGAGAGCTTTGGGAATTTAAGGGGAGATGGGAGAGATGGGCTAGAGTCCCGGCATGTCTAGTGGCTTTGTCTACGGCACTACTGATCCAACCAGTCTGTTAACAAACCACTTGTTCACTGCAGTGGTTTAATGTGGGTGAGGCATTCCAACAGGGTTATTAGGGTTATTCTCATGGTCCAGAACAGTACAGAGGAAGGCAAGAAAAAAAAAAAAAAAAGGGAGATCAGTGGTACAGGAAAAGACAAAAATAAAATAATTGGCACAAAAGATAAATGCATTTCACTGTTTTTTAAAAGATATTTCCAGTGTCCCTGCTGGAATGGACATGCTATACTGCTTTGCAGTCCCAACAGCAAGGAATAATAGCTGACTGCTATCCCAAAGTCCCACCCACAGAATGAACAATGGCATCTTTGGATGTTGGCCCATCCAGGCGAAATATGGCATGCCAGTGCAGTTCTGATTGCATGGCCCTATTGCATGGCATATATTATATTCTCTTCCTGTGTTTAAGGCCAGTGGTGTTTATTTTGCTGTTCACTATACAGCTTTTGATTCTTCCCCTTGTCGAAAAGTATAAGCTGTTCCACCGAAGTCCATAAACCGCTGAAAGGGTTACAGGAAATAGGAGAAAGTGACCCATTTCCAGGCTCGCTTGTCCTAGTTATTGCGAAAGGAACGAAAGAACACCAAGGAGACTTTATGGCAGTTGCTCAACTGGAGTAGACCAGGCTACTGCCCGGTCCACCCTAGTGACATCAGACAGCCTTTCCCCACCAGGTGAACCAGAACACCCTGAGTCCCTTGTGTGGAGACACAGGTGACTTGGTCCCTACCTTTCAGGGGTCTAGATTATCTGTTATTCTCCTAATCTTGGATAGAGGCAAATAGATTGACTTCCAAATGTTACCTGTCCTCATATGTCCACCAAGAGAAATGTCATGATTCTTCGAAAGATTGGTTTCACACTGTTACGCTGTTCTGTAAATTGTAGATGGCTTATTTTAACATACTGCAAAAAGGAAATCGGTTGGGGTACTTAAACACTGAATTGACCAACATTACTCTGATTCCAAAAATGTTATCTATCTGCCAAGCATAATGCATTCATAGAAGCTCTGAAAAGAATTGCCCTTGTTTCTTTATGGAGTTAAAATATCCATATATAAGCTGGGCGCGGTGGCTCACGCCTGTAATCCTAGCACTTTGGGAGGCCGAGGCGAGCGGATTGCTCAAGGTCAGGAGTTCGAAACCAGCCTGAGCGAGACCCCGTCTCTACCAAAAAAAATAGAAATAAATTAATTGACCAACTAAAAATATATATATATAAAAAAAAAAATTAGCCGGGCATGGTGGCGCATGCCTGTAGTCCCAGCTACTCGGGAGGCTGAGGCAGTAGGATTGCCGAGCCCAGGAGTTGGAGGTTGCTGTGAGCGAGGCTGACGCCACGGCACTCACTCTAGCCTGGGCAACAAAGTGAGACTCTGTCTCAAAAAAGAAAAAAAAAAAAATCCATATATAATCTACCATCTTTACTGTTTTTAAGTGTATAATTCAATGGTAATGAATTTATATTCTTTACATTTATATTCTTTTTTTCCCTTCATCACCTCCCCCTTGTTTTTTTTTTTTTGTTGTTGTTATTTATTTATTTTATTTTTATTTATTTATTTATTTTTGAGACAGAGTCTCACTCTGTTGCCTGGGCTAGAGTGCCGTGGCGTCAGCCTCGCTCACAGCAACCTCAAATCCCTGGGCTCAAGCGATCCTCCTGCCTCAGCCTCCTCCCGAGTAGCTGGGACTACAGGCATGCGCCACCATGCCCGGCTAATTCTCTCTGTACATTTTTAGTTGGCCAATTAATTTCTTTCTATTTTTAGTAGAGACGGGGTCTGGCTCTTGCTCAGTCTGGTCTCGAACTCCTGACCTCAAGCGATCCTCCCGCCTCAGCCTCCCAGAGTGCTGGGATGGCAGGCGTGAGCCACCGCGCCCGGCCCTCCCCCTTGTTTTCAATGATATTTTGTTATTGTGTTAATTACATGGCCCAGCAAAATGAGTGCTTAGTTGTTAAATTTCATGGAGAAGCAAGTGTCATTTTTAAAGGATAAGTGGAATGGAACCCAACATGGAAGGGATGTCACTGGTTTTAGCTGATGTGGAATTACTTTATCCCCTGCAAAGCTTACTAACCAGAAGGTACTTGAGAGTTATTATATCGAATAGGATGCCATAAATATCTGTAAAATAATGGATTTTTTTTTCTCCTGAGCGCACACATCTTTTCTCTCTCTTTTATTCCTAATGCAAGGGTAAGCAGAAAGGGACACTTTTATCCAGCCACTCCACGTGGGCTCTCACCCAATAAAAGGGACACAGACACTAAAGAACGATCATACAAAACACTAAATATATCATTTCCCATTAGCACAGCACACCTCCCATTCCTGGTAGCGGAAATGAGGCCATGCTAATAACGCCGGAGCCCAGTAATGGGAGCATAAAAATTAACACACATCACTAAGACGAGTTTCGGGTTTCCAAGAATCAACCTCATTCTCTTTTTCAACTGGTAGAAGGTTCTAGAAGGCTCAACTGGTAGAAGGTTCTAGAAGGCTCCCGGCGAAAGAAGAAGGGAGAAGAGCGTGTGGTTAATTTTAGGTGTCAACTTGCCTAAGCCACTGCGCCCAGACACGTGGTCAACATCACTCCAGATGTTTCTGCGAAAGTATTTTGTTATAGGAGATTAGCGTTTACAGCAGCTGGCTTTGAGCAAAGTATCAACGGTTGCACTGCATGAGGTAGATGGACCTCATGGAATCAGTGGAAGGACTTTATGGAAAAAAATTGACCTCCCCCGGAGAAGAGAGAATTCTGCCAGCCTACTGTTTTTGGACTTGTACCACGGCATCGATAATTCTTTTCTGACCTACAGCCTGCCAGCCTACCCTGCAGATTTTGGACTTGTCTGTCTCCTCCATGATTGTATGAGCTAAGCTAATTCCTTAAAATCAATCTCTCTCTGTCTCTTATACACACACACACACACACACAAATTGTTTTTAATACTCTGGAGAACCCTAATATAAATAGGAGGGGTTTAGAAAGTGATTTCCAATTCTAACTAGATAATATCTTGAAAAAGACAAAACTATGGAGACAATAAAAACATCAGTGGGCCGGGTGTGGTGGCTCATGCCTGTCATCCTAGCACTCTGGGAGGCCGAGGCAGGCAGATTGTTTGAGCTCAGGAGTTCGAGACCAGCCTGAGCAAGAGTGAGACCCCTGCTCTACTAAAAAAAAAAAAAAAAAATCGAAAAAAATTAGCTGGACAACTCAAAATATATAGAAAAAATCAGCCGGGCATGGTAGTGCATGCCTGTAGTCCCAGCTACTCGGGACGCTGAGGCAGGAGGATCGCTTGAGGTCAGGAGTTTGAGACCAGTCTGAGCAAGAGTGAGACCCCCGTCTCTACTAAAAATAGAAAGAAATTAATTGGCCGACTAAAAATATATAGAAAAAATTAGCCGGGCATGGTGGCGCATGCCTGTAGTCCCAGCTACTCGGGAGGCTGAGGCAGGAGGATCGCTTGAGCCCAGGAGTTGGAGGTTGCTGTGAGCAAGGCTGATGCCATGCCACTCTAGCCTGGGCAACAGAGCAAGACTCTGTCAAAAAAAAAAAAAAAAAAAAAAATCAGTGATTGTCACAAACAGGTAGAACACAGAGGATTTTAATGGCAGTAAAACCACGCAGTAGAATACTATCATGGTGGACACATGTCATTATACATTTGTCATGACCCGTAGAATGTACACCCCAAGTGGACCCTAATGCAAACTGTGGCCTTTGGGTGATAATTATGTGTCACTATAGATTCATCAGTTATGACAAATGTACCACTGTGATGTGAGGTTAATGCCAAAGGGGGCCATGTTTGTGTGAGAACAGAGGGAACATGGAAACTCTGTACTTCCTGTTCAGTTTTGCTGTGTACCCTAACACTGCTCTAAAAGATGAAATCTAGTTTTTTTAAAAAAATGTGATTCCTCTTAATAAGCTTCTACTATGAAATTTTTTCAACAGTACACAAGTAGAAAGAACAGAAGGAATCCATCAAGCCGGTTGAATAATTATCAACACATGGCCAATCTTGTTTAATCTATACGCCCACTCACTTCCCTCCGCCACCTCCACTGGATTATTTCGATGCAAATCCACTTTGTCAAGCCATGCCATCAAGTCAGATTCACCTCAAGGAGCTGAGAAAGATTGTCACCAAGCGTCGGGTCTCCAAAGTCATCTCCATTGTCTTCCTCATGCTCGTCGTCTAAATACTTTCAGTCCATAGCCAGTCACCTAACCATGTGACTTAGTTGGACATGCATTATTTTATTGCGTTTCGCCTTTAGACTTCTTCCTTTTGCGTCTAAACGTTTTTGGATCGTTTCCCCCTAAATCCAAGGTATTTCCATCTTTCCCAACCTCCAGGTTTAATTTTACCCATACCCTGTAAGCAGAATGTGTTTGTAAAAACTGGGAAATATCGTGACCTTTGACAAAGCAAGTGATCTACAAAAGTTCTAGAAAAAAATAATAAAACACTACAAAGGTATTATCGATGGACTTTTTTTTTTCTCTAAATTTTTATTTATTGATTTATTTTTTTTTTACAGCTTGATCCTCTTGTGAAAAGGAAAGAATCTGAAGATGAACAAGTCAATTACATTTCCTTTAAACAGCAATTAATCCTCATTACAGAGAATAACAAACAAGATCTGTGGTACATTGTCTTTGGAAAGATCTTTTGAAAATTTTTCTTCTAAAAAAAAAACAAACTATAATTCTCTCACAGATCACATATGTCTCTTTTAAAGGACTATACAAGGCAGCTAAAGTTTATTCACAAAGCCCCACGTTGCAGTTTCATTGAAGTAGATAAAATACACGGAAGTCCCCTCATGAACGCATGTTGCACATCTTCCCTTCGAGAACAATCGCTGCTTCCCTATCTATCTCTACGTACAAAATCATCGTGTTGACAAGAGCTGGCACTTTATTCCACAGTGATCAAAGAAAAAATTCATCATCTTATTAGACCAGTGATTTTTTTTCATTTATCAACTGGAGAGTTTATTTTCCTTTTTAAAATTATCGATGGACTTTCAACAAGCGTTAAGAAGTAGAGCTCATGATTTGTATTATCATATCACCCTCTGGACCAGGACGTAGCTTCGCGGGCAGGGTTCTCATTGATGGCTCAGCAAGCTGTCATGAAGCACAACTTGGCCAACAGTCCTAGAATGCTGAAGTCAGTGACCCGAGCTTCCTCCGGGACCAGCTAAGTAACTTCATATGATATGCTTGGGAACGCTGACAACAATGTCACTCGACAGACAAGGGCAGGGCTGGGCATTTCCTTTTGGATAAATATTATTGCAGGTCATATTGCAATAGGCGTCCCATTTAAGCCTGGTGTCTTTAATACCAAGTTATCACCACCGCCTGCAGAGACTCCACTAAAACTCCAGTGAAGACGTTTAAAAGCTAGAAAGCCGAAATAATAAGGACACTAGGAGATGAAAAACAAAGAAAGAAAGAAAGAAAGAAAGAAAGAAAGAAAGAAAGAAAGAAAGAAAGAAAGAAAGAAAGAAAGAAAGAAAGAAAGAAAGAAAGAAAGAAAGAAAGAACAATGAAGAAGAGAGCCGATGAAATGTCAATAACATTTTGGAAGCTGGCAGGCAGAGAGGGATGAATAATAGCGGATGTAGTGGACAAGAGAAAACTGAAATTGCATCGGCACCAGGGAAAAATATCCATTAAAAAGTGAGATATTTCCACGCCTGTCATTCTAGCACTCTGGGAGGCCGAGGCGGGAGGATTGCCCAAGGTCAGGAGTTTGAAACCAGCCTGACCAAGAGCGAGACCCCATCTCTACTATAAAAAAAATAGAAAGAAATTAATTGGCCAACTAATATATATAGACAAAAATTAGCTGGGCATGGTGGCACATGCCTGTAGTCCCAGCTACTCGGGAGGCTGAGGCAGGAGGATCGCTTGAGCCCCGGGGGTTTGAGGTTGCTGTGAGCTAGGCTGATGCCACGGCACTCTAGCCTGGACAAGAGAGTGAGACTCTGTCTCAAAAAAAAAAAAAAAAAAATGGTACCCCCACCTAGCTACTAGTATGCACCCCCTCTGATCGTGTAGGTAGAAAACCTCAAACCCTATTTTGGTTTGCATTGCCTGGTGCTTGAGGGAAGTAGAGGAAGTCTGGAATAGAGGATGGGACTGGTTGTCTACCCCATAGCAAAGCAGATCGAAGAATAATTGCCAATTACAGTCTGGGCTGTGAGACCTTTGTATTATATTAAAAAAAAGAAACTTAGCTGGCATTTCATTCCTCCATTTCCCTCATCCAAACAAAGGTCTAGCAAGTGCACTATACTAATCAACATCTCTTGGCTGGACACCGTGGCTCATGCCTGTAATCCTAGCACTTTGGGAGGCTGGGGTGGGAGGATCCCTTGAGCTCAGGAGTTCAAGACCAGCCAGGGTGACATAGCTAGTCCCTGGCTTCACACACACACACACACACACACACACACACACACACACACACACAATATATTAGCCAGGTGTGGTGGTGCATGTCTGTAGTCCCAGCTACTCTACTGAGGAGGTTGAGGCAGGAGGATCGCTTGAGTCCAGGAGGTCAAGGTTACAGTGAGCTATGATCACGCCACTGCACTCCAGCCTGGGCAATAGAGTGAGACTCTGTCTCTAAAAATAAAATAAAAAAATAATAAAATAAAATAAAAAATAAAATAAAATAAAATAAATAAAATAAAATAAAAAAATAAAAATAAAATAAAATAAAAAATAAAATAAAATAAAAAATAAAATAAAATAAAATAAAAAAATAAAATAAAATAAATAAAATAAAATAGAATAAAATAATAAAATAAAATATAAATTGACACCCCCCCGCCGGCGGGGGGAAGGGGCCACTGGGAATGAGTCGAGCTGCCCAGGCTTGAAGCTGTGTGAGTCTGGGAGTGTCTCCGTGGAAGGGACAGTGTCAATGGTGAGCTGGGAAACCAGTGACGAGCAGGTGGATCACAGACACCACCAGACTCCCCAAAGCAGTCGCAGATGTGACGCAGCCAGATGGAACCAGCTGCTTGAGGAACTGCGTCACAGAAATGTAGAATTGGTAGAAAAAATTCCTGCCTGTGATCCAGTCCTAAAGAGTTGTGCTTGGGAACATGCTTATGATATACTATTAAGTAAAGGGAGAAAAAGATTAAAATGCAGTGTGTGGATACAGTGTGTGTGCATGTGTGTATAATATATATAGTATGTGCATATATATGTGTATATATATAGTATATATACCAAAAAGACTAGAAGAAAGTATGTCAAAAGATCAGCAATGGTTAATCTGAGGTTGTTGTGAGATTTGGGGGTGACACCTCTTTTCCTTTTTTATGCTTTTCTGTATTTTCCAAACATTTCCCAGTGGGTATGTATTAGTTTTTATAGCCAATATTCCCTGCCTTTCACTTTTCCAAGAGTTTTCCAAGATCCCATGGAAATCCAAATCCTGGAAAAAGAATATAATCGTCCTACAGGGTAAGGATTAATAAACAAACCCCATCAAATTCACTTCCATTTTGGCCAGGAGAAAAACAAAATCAAAGTAATAATCAACCTAACAACAGTAAAACAAGTAACCCTTAGGCTGTTGGCGTCTCCTTTCATCTCACCCGCTCATGAGGCACTTGATTTGTGGGCTTTAGTTCTTGGCTTCGATAAGGATCTTTAAAATTGTTTCTGGGCAAGTCTTGAGATCATGAGATTGAGCCAGCAGGGTAGTGAAAGTGGAACTCCAGAGTCCAACAATTCTTATTTTTGTTCCTCCTTGACTCAGAAAGCTGATACTCTCTGTGTTTGGTCTTTTCTTTTGAAATTGCAAGGCTCAAAAAACAAGAAAAGAAAACTTTTGCTGATACACACATTGCAATGAGCTTGGAGAATTTAGGCTGTTATTACCTGCTTTGAACTTCCTCCTTGAAAGAAATACTGTTCGTACTTAAGGATTTTTCAGAGCAGCAAATTATTTGCGGCATTGTGTGAGCAGCTTGTGAAAACAGGAGGGACAGTGTTTAAGTGACAACATCGTACTAGATGCAATTAAAATAACACCTTTTTTTTTGCCCTGCTTCATGTCTGGGCATCTGTAGCATTGCACATGTTTCATAGACACATGTTTAAAAATGTTTATGGCACTATTATTTTAATAACTTAAAAATCAGGCCGGGGCGTGGTGGCTCACGCCTGGAATCCTAGCACTCTGGGAGGCCGAGGCGGGCGGATTGCTCAAGGTCAGGAGTTCGAAACCAGCCTGAGCAAGAGCGAGACCTAGTTTCTACTATAAATAAAAAAGAAATTAATTGGCCAACTAATACACATAGAAAAACTTAGCCGGGCATGGTGGCGCATGCCTGTAGTCCCAGCTACTCGGGAGGCTGAGGCAGGAGGATCACTTGAGCCCAGGAGTTTGAAGTTGCTGTGAGCAAGGCTGACGCCACGGCACTCACTCTAGCCTGGGCGACAAAGTGAGACTCTGTCTCAAAAAAAAAAAAAAAAAAAAAAAAAAAATCAGGGGAAATCCCAAAATGTCTATGATAGGGCAATGGAATAAATTATGGTACATTCACCATGCACATATAATAACTTAAAAGAATAAGGAATATGCTTATAAACTAACACTAAAAGTGCTCTATGCCATAATATTAAACAAAAAGTATGTTACACAGTGTTATATATAATGTATACAGGTGCGCATATACTTAGATAAGCATATAAGGGCATAGAAAAAGATCTTCAAGAAAGTTCAGCAAACAGTTAACAATAGTGCTTATTTCTAGGGAAAGAAATATGTTTCCAGGAAGATGGAAAGTGGACTTTATATTACTAGACACTCGAGATAATACTGTATTAACTTTTTTTTTTTTTTTTTTTTTTTTGAGACAGAGTCTCGCTTTGTTGCCCAGGCTAGAGTGAGTGCCATGGCGTCAGCCTAGCTCACAGCAACCTCAATCTCCGGGGCTCAGCGATCCTTCTGCCTCAGCCTCCCGAGTAGCTGGGACTACAGGCATGTGCCACCATGCCCGGCTATTTTTTTTTTTTTTTGTATATATATTTTTAGTTGGTCAATTAATTTCTTTCTATTTTTGGTAGAGACGGGGTCTCGCTCAGGCTGGTTTCGAACTCCTGACCTTGAGCAATCTGCCCGCCTCGGCCTCCCAAAGTGCTAGGATTACAGGCGTGAGCCACCGCGCCCGGCCTTGTATTAACTTTTTAATTTCATGTGTAATCATTTGTAGCTGTCTGTCTACCTATATCTCACCTAAAGTGCCTAGCACTGTGTTTTGACATTGTTGGTACTCAATAAATATTTGTAACAAATGCAACATGAACAGATGAGTATCTACTGAATGAAAACAGACATGCTTTATTACTGTGGCTACAGCACAATTTCCAAAAAGGTAAGATCACAAATCTCATACAAATATAAAATGGACACATATCAAAGACTGTATTTAATACATTCATTAATGAGGGAGTCAGATATATTCAAATTGGTTCGAATGGGATTTTGACTTAAAATGGTTTATATCAGACAAAATTCACCTACATTGCTATGAACAAGAACTATGGGGCCGGGCGCGGTGGCTCACACCTGTGATCCTAGCTCTCTGGGAGGCCGAGGCGGGCGGATTGCTCGAGGTCAGGAGTTCGAAACCAGCCTGAGCAAGAGCGAGACCCCGTCTCTACTATAAATAGAAAGAAATTAATTGGCCAACTAATATATATACAAAAAATTAGCCGGGCATGGTGGCGAATGCCTGTAGTCCCAGCTACTTGGGAGGCTGAGGCAGGAGGATTGCTTGAGCCAGGAGTTGGAGGTTGCTGTGAGCGAGGCTGACGCCACGGCACTCACTCTAGCCTGGGCAACAAAGCGAGACTCTGTCTCAAAAAAAAAAAAAGGACTATGGGCATGATTATCAGTTTTCCACAAATAACCTTTTTTTTTTTTTTATTTCTACAGAGTTGTAAAATAGCCTATTTGATCAAAGACAATCAAAGATGCATTACCCCACCTGGGTGCATGGTGCAAGCCTGTAGTGACAGCTACTTGGGAGGCCGAGGCAGGTGGCTCTCTTGAGCCCAGGAGTTTGAGGCTGTAGTACAGTACAATCACATCTGTGAATAGCCACTGCACTCCAGCCTGGGTAACATAGTGAAACCCCATCTCTGGAAAAGAAAAGAAAAACAAAAAGCTCCATCCCCCCTACAGATTCAGATCATGCCCTGCAAGTCCACTGGGCATGCCTGAAGTCCACTGCAAAGATAGCCAGAAACCTGTTTTGCTCACTTCCAAAACTTTGTCACTTTTTCCTGCCACTGCTACGTTAATATTCATCTATGTTCTTGGTGTTCTAAAATATTTATGAATCTCTTTTTCAATATTTGTCACTGATTCCACGGTTCTGAATAAATTTTTTATTCACTCATGCTGTTGACAAGATGGCAAAGTGACAAAATGATCTAAATTTGCTTTGCAAGTAAGGTAACTCATAGCTTTGCCTTATGAAATCTCAAAGTGTCTTTGCATAAGATGTTTTCATTGCTCCCCTAATCTCTTCCTCAATCAGACTGAAAATAACTTGGCAAAACCTAATTAGAGTGCATCATTTTGACATTTGTTCCCTAAACACAACGGTATAGCACTCACACTCTGCGTGGTATGTTAGTAAGAAAAACAAAACTTACTGAGGCACAGAGGGGTTTAGCTACTTGACTAAGGCCAGTAGGTGGCAGAGGTGGGACCTGAACTCAGGCTAGCTTCAGCATTTATGTGCTTGTTGTTTAGAAATTAACTTGTTTCTTTCTTTCTTTTTTATTTGAGACAGAGTCTCACTCTCCTCCCGAGTAGCTGGGACTACAGGCATGCGCCACCATGCCCGGCTAATTTTTTCTACATATTTTTAGTTGGCCAATTAATTTCTTTCTATTTTTAGTAGAGACAGGGTCTCACTCTTGCTCAGGCTGGTTTCGAACGCCTGACCTCGGGCGATCCTCCTGCCTCGGCCTCCCAGAGTGCTAGGATGACAGGCGTGAGCCACCGCGCCCGGCCAGAAGTTAACTTGTTTCTGCTACTATTTATTTGCAGGACATGTTGGACCAGGCAGAATTTGAAGTATAAAAATTGAGGTTTTAATCCCAAATTTCTTCTGTAAACTTTTACATCTGAGCCTCAGATTTGTTTTTTCTTGTAAAACAGGAATAATAATGTTTGTCATGCCTACCCTAGATGAAATGAAATAATGAATGTGAAAGTGCTCTGGAAAGTTTTACGTGAGGAATTACTGCTGAAGCTTTGAATGGGTGTGCCGGTTAGGATATAGCTTCAGCTGTGTACGATGAAAATGTTGCTTAGAGTAAATTAGGTCACAGTTAGAAGGCAGAGGAGCTGTCACTTGATCCCAGGTTGTGGGTAGATAAATCCCATACTCCTAACTATACTACCACACTGTCTCTTCTGACACAGTTGGACAGCGCATGCATCCTTGTTTTCCTGTGCAGTTTCGTTAAAAATAAGAATGTAAACATAAATTGTCCTCCAATCTTTTCCTTTTCACAAAACATTTCTCTGGGAGGCCTAAATTGGAAATTGCTGCCTCCAACTTACAAACAGAGCTGACACAGGGCAACAGAGAAAGGCAGGCCAAGCCACAAAAGGCGTAACACAGGTATCCAAGCAACCGGAAACCCTTGGCTGAGAAAGATTTCTTCTTCCCCTGGCAAGCTGGGGACATTCCAGCCAGGCGCCTTGGAGCCTCTGTTGTGGAAAGCAGCTCCGATCCCCCACACAGGAGGGACATGATTATCGGCCAGGGAACATTCTGAGGGCGCTCAGGGAAGAGTGATAACAAGTCTCTCCACCTTATTCTCTTACTACATGAAGGAACATCTCTCCATCTTATTCTCTCATTACTTTGGGCGAAAGAGAAGGTAAAAAGAAAAAATCTAAAACAAAAAATCATATAAATAATAAATGTTAACACTCTCTCTCTCACCTCTCTAGCAAATCCCTCTCTACGAGTTAGAAATAATTCCAAAACGACTCAAGTGGAAAAATCCTAAAATCAACCGAGAAGTGTTGGCTGGGTACTGTCCCCTCTGTGATTAGGCTCATACACAATGACCTTCAGCAGGGTATGTTCTAGCAAAAGGAACAGGGCAGGCCTCAGAAGTCACACACCAGATTTTGTGTCACCCAACAAAAATACAGTAACTTTAGAGAACATAAGTTCCCTGAATGAAGAAAAAGGTAAAAAAATAAATAAGAAAAAGAAGAAAAAAAAAGACATTGAAAAAGGCTGAGAACACAGAGTTCAGTAAACCAGTTGTGGTTGAGTATATTGTAATATATCTTAAATAAAACACAGAAGTCATTTCTCGAGCCCCTTTTAATGCATAGGAAAATCAATCTCTTTCTCAAATAAAGGGAAAAATGAAGAAAAATGGGCACACATATATATATATACGTCTAATATAGACTTTTTAAAATTAAGAAACCATAGAGACTACATTCATGAGCTGTACAATGATGTTTTGGTCAACAATGGACCACATATACAATGGTGGCCCATAAGATTGTAATGCCATATTTCTACTGTATTTTTTTCTGTGTTTAGATTTTTTTAGAGACACAAATACTCGCCACCGTGTAACAATCGCCTACAGTATTCAGTGCGGTGACACGCTGTACAGGTTTGTAGCCCAGCAGCAACAGGCTATACCCCACAGCCTAGGTGTGCGGTAGGCGACACTATCTAGGCTTGTAAGTACTCTCTCTATGCTTGCCAAAAGGTGAGATTGTCTAACACCACATTTCTCAGTATATATCCCCATCAGTAAGTGACACGAGACTGTATGTTCCCCTTGGGACGCTATTCCTCTGACACCCATCCATGTCTTCATTCACTTCTTCAACAAACACTGTCGACCACACCAGTGTGGGGGTTGGCACTGTGGCCAACAGCTAGACCTGCCCTTTCTGTCACCCTCCCTATAAGGAACAAAGGATGATGACTTCTCTACGTCTTTTTTTTTTGCAAATGAGGCGACCCAAACTGCACCCACAGTTGTAAAGATTTCTCTGGTGAGACAAAAACGGCTGTCCTTGTGTTCTGCTTCTCCACGCTTCCCACTTTGACTTTTGTGTTTGCTCGTCTGTCGCTAAATCTTCCAAAGACAGGAGTTGCCTAGTTTTCACTGTGTCCCCAGTGACCCTGAGTCGTTCACGCTGTCGATCTGTTTCTGTTAAGAATGCTCTCCTGAACGCGGTCCTGTTTGTCTGGGTGAAGGCTGGCCTCTTCTTTCTTGTTGTCATTTGTCACCTTGTCGGTAGTGATCAGGTGGCAGGCACTCGCCCTGAAAACTAATCCCCTTCTACCAGGATTTGGAGCGGCATTAAGGCGGACCCTGCGCCCTTCCCGTCGAGCCTTGGCAGCCCGAGGTCCACGTCCACGGGTGCTCGGAGGCCACCGGTCGCACCCCACGACGTCCCGGCCCCTCTCGGTCCCCAGGTGGCGGATTCCGTGGCCAACCCCGTCGGCCGGGTCGCGCCCGACGCCCTGCAGGGCGGGGAAGGGCGTCTCCTGCCGCCCGGGCGGTGACGGCACAGGCCAGGAATGCCGCGCGGCCGCCGCGTCCGTCCCGCCCGACGGGTTTCTGCTCCCGGCCGCCTCCGGCCCCGCGACACACCGCGCGGCCGTCGAGCCTGTTCGCAGGGGTGGCACCCGAGGGCTGTCTGTCGGCGTAGACCAGCTCCGCGCCCCGCCGCGTCCGCACGTGCCCACCTCTCACCTGCGGGCTCCGCGCCGCCCCCACCTTTCGCCCGGGGCCCCCACCTGTGTGCGCGCGCGCGCAGGGGCGCGGCGCAGTCGCGGGCCCGGTGACGTCACCACCCCGCGAGGGGGGGGCCTTGGGGAGCCGCAGGGCAGCGCGGAGGGGCGGGGCTTGGGAGCCGCAGGGCAGCGCGGAGGGGCGGGGCTTGGGAGCCGCAGGGCAGCGAGGAGGGCGGGGCGGAGCGCAGAGGGGCGGGGCTTGGGAGCCGCAGGGCAGCGCGGAAGGCGGGGCGGAGGGCAGAGGGGCGGGGCTTGGGAGCCGCAGTGTAGCGCGGAGGGGCGGGGCTTGGGAGCCGCAGGGCTGCCCGGAGGGGCGGGGCAGAGCGCGGGGGGCGGGGCTTGGGAGCCGCAGGGCAGCGCGGAGGGGCGGGGCGGAGCGCGGAGGGCGGGGCCTGCGGCGCGTGACCGGCTGCGGGAGGCAGGAGCCCGAGCGCGGAGGAGGTGGCGGCGCCTGGACCTGCGGACGCCGGGCCGGGCCGCGGGAGGCGGGGCGGGGAGTGGCCGGCGCGGGCAGCCGGCGCCCCTGGCGGCTAGCGCGGCCCCGCGTCCTCCGGCTCGCTCGCTCGCTCGCTCGCTCCCCGCGCCGGCGCGCCTCCCACCTGGGCCCGGCGTGCAGACGCGCACCTGGCAACCGGCGCCCGCGTCCCCGCCGCCCCCGCTCGCGCCGCGCGCCCGCCGGGACCCCGCCGCGCCGGCCTCGAGCGCCCGCTCGTTGCTGCCGTTTCGGGGGGCCCGGCGCGGCTCCATGGTGCGGGCGCGCTAGTAGCCGCGGCGCCGCCGGACGCCCAGGGCGCGGCTGCGGGGCGGCTGCGGGGCCCGCCGGCCAGACCCGGCCCGCGGCCCCGGCTGCGGGCGCTGGAGGCCGCCACGGCGGCGCGGGAGCGCGAGATGCTGGAGCTGCGGCACCGGGGGGCCGGGCCCGGCCCCGGCGCTGCGGGGGCGCCGCCACCCCGCGAAGGAGAGGCGGCCGGCGGCGACCACGAGACCGAGAGCACCAGCGACAAGGTGAGTGCGGCCGCGGCGGGCGCCCGGCCGGTGCGGGCTGCCGGGACGCCGGAGGAGCGCGAGGGGGGCCCGCGGGGCGTCAGGTGAGGGGTGCGGGCTGTCACCTGGGGAGGCGCTTCCTCCTTGCGGGGCGAGCGGGGGCGAGGGCGGCGACCCCTGGCGACGGCGACGCGTTTCCCCGGGTGACCGCGGCCGCTGCCCTGGGCACCTGGGCGCTCACCTGGGCTGCAGGTTACCTGCACACCCCCCCCCCCGCGTCGGTCCCTCCTCGTCCGGGACCTGGGGACCCACGGTGCAATCCCGACGGGGCCTGCCACCCCGCGCCTCGTCTCGGCGGAAGGGACAAAGTTAGCGAGGACCGAACTGAAGACAGGCCCCCGCGGGGCTCACCTGTTACCGGATCCCGGAGGCTCGGCTTCTCTCGCTCACCCCAGCACTACTCTCATTTCCCCTGTCCTTTTTTCAGTGCAGTAGATTTGGGAGGTTTGAGGGTGTCACGCACGTGACGCGGTTGTCACCTTCCAGCTGCCTTTGAGTACGAGGCAGACAGCCGGTGCAGTCCTTCTGCCTACCGGTAGATTTCATTTAACCCGGCACGTTAATTCATGAGGGTACTTCGCTCCCTCTCTGTCGTGTAGGTTAGCCTCGTTCCACGTTTGAGAATAATCTAGAAAAAGAGAGTTCAGGCGTATTCGGCAGTGCACGAACTTGCAAGCAAGAACTTCAGAAGGAGTTTAGTTTTATGACCTTATGGACTGCATGGTTTAGGAAATTGGGCCAGATTGTTTTATAAAATTTTTTTTTATATAAAATTTCATTTTATTTGAGAAGCCCAAAACACTTCACCTGTTTCTAGAAGCATAGAAGCATTCTTTTTTTTTTTTTTTTTTTTTTTTTGGAAGCAGGTGTTGCAGTTTGACTTAACACAAGTGAATTGCCCAAGGTCAAGCCAGTGTCTTTTGAAACTAGAACCTGAGTTTCCTGATTCCCTTTCTTCTGGTTTATATATCCTTGCAAGAGACTCACGGGGCAGTTTTTTTTGATTTGCAGAGGGTTCCGACTGAAAGTTAAAGATGAACTTTAACCCAAGTTACGAAGCCCTAATACGAACATATCACCTGGTAGCATGAAATAGTAAACCTAACAGTGATTTCAGGACTGGAACTTTAGAATCAATGGGATAACACTTTTTTTTCTCCCTTACCCTTTTTAGCAGGTGGAATACCATGAGTCTGTGATAGAACACATGTGTCAAGGAATTGCACAAAAGTATAACAATTTCCAGCTGCTGAAGGTTGAGGTTACAAAGCTAGAAACAGTGGGCTGAGAATGGTTTTTGTGAAAACTGCCTTAGAAACTAGACCCAAAATAGAATTAATTAGGGATTTGTTTTGTTTTGTTTTGAGCACTGGTCTAGTTTAGAATCAAGGAAATACCAGCTTCTCCCTGTTGACTTCCTTAACTTGACAAAGCTAACAAGCTTTTATTAAGAGGAAACATGTTTAGGAAGCCCTGTATAAAATAACCTTTGTGTTTTGTTGTTGTTTTTTTTTTTTTAAACACCGTAATGTATTTAAAATGGAAACTACTTCTGTGGTGTGATTTGACTCAGAACTGTTGTCTCTAGCCCTCTGGGACTGGCTTACCTCGCTGCATATTTATTTATTAATGCTTGGTTTTCATTAATACATGCCCAGCTGTGTCTTACTTTCTGAAAAGTAGATGTTGGTGTATGTAACCAACTGTTTTGTTGAGATTTCTTAGAGAAGGATGAACATATTCAGACATTATCTCAAGTACTGCTGTACTTTTAGAGTTTATCATAAGGACCTCTTGACTTGGCAGGCTTGGAGATGTTGAACTCTATCCTCGGTCTCTCCTTTCTTATTGGGGTGTGTGTTTGAATGCACCTGTATTTCCAGGTCAAGGGCTATTTTAAAATCAGTTTGCACTTTGGAGGGTGGTTAATAATTGGGCCTGTTCCAACTCTTGAAGTGCCTTTCTCTGTTGGAGTTGCAGTAAAGGCCGAACTCTTGGGGAGTTAATGAAAGAGCGGAGGAGGTGTATTGTATTTTGCAGTTACTGTACACTCCCATGCATTGCCATTCGGTCGTCTTTTTATAATGGTTTTTGTTAACGTGACATTCCCAGTGTTCTGGACTGGAGGCTTCCGCTGAGAGAAGGCTCTGTGCTTCTGGAGAATTAGCAAGTGAAAAAAAAAATGCTGCTTACCTGCAGGGCAGTGTTCCCAGTGGTTAAATGCCACAGGAATGGTGCTTAAACGATAACAAGGACCACCCAGGAGGATCTATACGAGTTAGATTTATTAGCAGTACGTACAGGCTCATTTTTAGCATAGAGAGGGCATAATTGGACTCTACCTGGACATTACGGGAAAAAGCTATAAATTGTAGGCCAGGGTTGAAGTGGGAATTAAAAGATTCCTGGGGATTCACCAGGTGGACAGGGTGGGGGAAGGGCATTCTAGGCAGAGGACGTTCAGGGCTTTTTCTTGAGTCAGCACTCTAGGGCACAGGGCTGGAGGTGCAGCCGAGCAGATAAAGAGGATCCCAAGAGCTAAAGGAGGAGGGATTGCTAGGGGATATTTTCAGTAGTGCTTAGGCACAGGGGCTGAGACTTACAGCACTGAGTTTATTAAAAGCAAAAGATCTGGGAGGCCGAGGCGGGCGGATTGCTCAAGGTCAGGAGTTCGAAACCAGCCTGAGCAAGAGCAAGACCCTGTCTCTACTATAAATAGAAAGAAATTAATTGGCCAACTGATATATATAGAAAAAAATTAGCCGGGCATGGTGGTGCATGCCTGTAGTCCCAGCTACTCGGGAGGCTGAGGCAGGAGGATCGCTTGAGCCCAGGAGTTGGAGGTTGCTGTGAGCTAGGCTGACGCCACGGCACTCACTCTAGCCTGGGCAACAAAGCGAGACTCTGTCTCAAAAATAAATAAATAAATAAATAAAAAGCAAAAGATCCTAGTAGAAGCCAAGTGTTGGGTGGAGGAAATTGAGGGGTGAAACATTGGTAGTTATTGTCAGAAAGTGGCAGTGAAGGAGGTGGGGGGGACCACAGGATGGCAGCTAGAATGGACAGGAGGATGAAAGGAAGATTTTTCTTTCCGAGGGAGGGGAGATGTGTACTTGTATGAAAGCCAGTGAGTGAAGATGCTGGCAAGGATGGGCAGGCCCTAGAAAAAGGAAATCAGACGTGGGGTAGGGAATTAGATTATTGGGGTGTGCAAGGAAGGAAAAGAGGGGTGTATGCCCCTTCCTTAAGAGGAGAAGGAATGGAAGGTGGCTGTAGAAACATTTCGAAAAGCAGAAGAGGGAAGAGCAAAGTGTGCTTGGTGCCTTTGATTTTCTCAGCCAAGTGGGAACCTGAGTTCCCAGTGAGCTTCAAGGAATCTTAGAAGCGACTTAATTCAACCCAATTCTTGTATATATCGTTAAGAATAATAAACTTGCTCTGAATTATAATTGTTTTGTGCAGAATGAGCCTAGAGCAGGTGGGCAGTCACAGGCTGGGACTGTTCAGGAACCTCATACCAAGGATGACTGGCACCTGTTTGGATTGTCATTTGTAGGGCATATAATATGAAATGAACGAGAGGCAACTATGGTAGAACAGTGTAGGATTATCCAACTCAGTGGAGACTCAGCTGAACACAAATTTGTTGAGTCCCAAATTAGCATAGTCCTCAAACTCCTTAAACTCAGGAGCAGTAACAGTCGTAATAATCAAAACTTGTAGAATGACTTAGGGTTCACGTGGAGTACTTTCACACCTTCATTTACTTTTCCCAAGGACTATCTGCATTAAATGAGGAATATCCTCATTTAATAGCTGAGAAGAAAGGCAATGGGGGTGACCTAGGCCTGGTGAAGGCCAGAGGTGGAGGATGTAATAAGGAATCAGAGAGTGAGCTAGGCCAGGACCGAAGAGGCTAACAGCGGTGTAGGGTCTGCAGGGGATGGGGTGGCGAAGCTCTGATGGATCGAGTGGGCATGGGGGGATTGAAAGGGAGAGCCAGGGCCTGAATCATGCAAAGGTCAAGCGAAAACTTCCCCGTCACCCACTGAAGGTTGGCTGAAAAATCGGCTGACACAAGGAAGCTTAGTGTAGGGTGAACGGCATACAGATCTATCAACGTGCATGGGCGGGGTGGGGGAGGGGGTACCCCCACCTCCCAAGGGAGTCTACAGAAGCTGGGTAATTTGTAAAGAAGAGAGGTTTATTTGTCTCACAGTTCTGCAGGGAGCTTCCACTCATGGGGAAAGCAAAGGAGGGGAGCCTGCGTGGGCAGGGACCATGGGGTGAGAGAGGAAGGAAGGCAGAGAAAGAGGGAGAGGCACCAGGCTCTTCTCAACAACCTGTACTCTTGAACTCACTCCTGCAAGAAAAGGCACCAAGCTATTCACCGGGCATGCAGGTGGGGGGGGCACCCTGATCACTCTCCCGCCGGCCCCCACCTCCAACTCTGGGGACCAGATGTCAACGTGAGACCTGGTGGCAAGCTCGAGTCCCCAGGAATGGTTGAGTCATAGTAAAGAAACAGTTGAGTTCTAAAGTCACGTTCATGTAGACAGGAAGCTGTGGGAGGGTGAGGGGAGGTAGTCTCTCATTTTAACGTGTGTTTTGTAAACACACTATTTTCTAAAGAATAGTATGGCAGCATTAATTAGTGTCACCCCATTAATTTTTACTTACTGTCTATGATCTTGACTTTGAACCACTCATTCTCTTAATGTTGAGAAGTTTCACTGTAGGATGTCAGCCAGCATGTTAAGCTTTGGGTGTGTACCCCAGTGAGGTTTTTTTTTTTTTTTTTTTGAGACAGAGTCTCACTCTGTTGCCCAGGCTAGAGTGAGTGCCGTGGCGTCAGCCTAGCTCACAGCAACCTCCAACTCCTGGGCTCAAGTGATCCTCCTGCCTCAGCCTCCTCCCGAGTAGCTGGGACTACAGGCATGCGCCACCATGCCCGGCGAATTAATTTTATATATATATATATATATATATATTAGTTGGCCAATTAATTTCTTTCTATTTATGGTAGAGACAGAGGTCTCGCTCTTGCTCAGGCTGGTCTCGAACTCCTGACCTCGAGCTGTCTGCCCGACTCGGCCTCCCAGAGTGCTAGGATGACAGGCGTGTCAGTGGGGTTTTTTTTTTTTTGATGCTGTCCTTCCTATGAAGGAAGAGGCCAAGGCACAAAACAGAATTTAAGGAGTTTAATCGAGCTGCGGTGAGGACAGCTGCCTGGGACAGACCTGCAAGTTGCCCTGGGGAGTGCTCCTCCGCTTGGCCTTAGTCACAGGCAGGTTTTTAAGGGCAAAGGGAACAAGGAGTGGGCAGACACAGTGCATTGTTGGACTGTCACGTGTGAGTGAGGGTGTCCAGCGTGTGGCACTTTTGCGGCCACCTGGTGTCAGCCTGGAGTCCACCTAGCAAGTGGCTTCCAGAGGTATTTAGCTCAAGGGGAGACTGACATGTGACTGCCCTCACATTTTAAATCAGACTTGTGGGGGGAGGGGGGAAAGGGCATTTATTGAAACCTTAAAATCTGTACCCCCATAATATGCCGAAATAAAAAAAAAAAGAATTTTCATCTAAAAAGCATTCTTAGCAATTAAATCAATTTCATTCCTTGATAAATTACCATACAGAAGATTAAAATCGATTTTAGTTCTTAAAAAAAAAAAATGCTTCTCTGGGCCTGATAATAAAAAGGGGTTTTAGATAAAAAATTGTCTTTTCTTTTTTAATGCAAAAATATTTTGTCACAAGTGTTCTGCGGAAAAGTGGGACAGTTTAAAGTAGTCCTCTGGAAAATTATCTCATAAAGAAAAGTTATATACGCACATACAGTATGACTGTGTGTTTGTGTGTATGCATTTTTGTAAAACAGACTTTCACATGTTTTTTGTTTTTTTTTTTCCATGGGTGACACAGATAAATATGGGAGTTTGGTGTGTTTGTTTTCCTTTAGCTATTTTGTGTTTGGGGGGTGTCTTTTCTAAAAATAAAGATTTGAATTCGGTGCAAGGAAAATAGGTCATTTGGGAAATTATGAACATATTTCCTGAGGCTTGGTTTCGTTCTTTGCATTCAGTTAATGCTTGTCTGGTGCCAATTATAAGCAAAATACTACTTGACTGGTCACCTTTTCTGTGGCTCTTTTATACTCTTTGGGAAATGAGGTAGTACCAGGATTTGTTTGTTAATTCAACAGCTAATTGTAGAATATACTAATATCTGGCATTGTAGCCTTTCACTGCATAGAATAATGGTAAGAAAGTAATTTATTATTGTAAAGTAATTTACAACTCGCAAAACACTAGCTTATACCTAATAGCAATTTGAATATCTTAATAATTGTGAGGACAAGGGAGATAGTTTACACCTGAGAAAATTAAAATTTGACAACCTTAGATGCCCTGCTCAGGATCACACAGTGTTTGTAGCTGGGGTGCACCCTAAATTTTCTGCCTAAAAAATTTAAAGGCTAATTTAGGTCTGTGGCCCTAAATTTATAAAATGGATTAAAACATTTACTTAAATTTTTTACTCTGTTATTGCTTTGTGTGATTTTGGAGTAGTTTTTCCTTTCTGAATCTGTGAAATGTTGGCATTGGATTAGAAACTTTTAGCTGATGGAAACCTGTAATTCCCTAATTTCAGGCACCTGGATTTTGAAACAAACAAAAAGAATGTTTTGAGTTTTTCCTTGCTTCCTTTATGATTGATTAGGAGAAGAAATCATTGGTTTTTATTTCATTTTATAGCTATTTACATACTGATTTATTTGGTTGGGAAATGTTCCAGAACTTATTTAATGAGAATGACATCACATTTTTGTAGTAACTCCAGGAACGGAGAGGAACTAGTGTCATCACAACCAGTTGTTTTGTGATCATTCCTGAGGTGTGCCAGGGTCACCATCTTTCTAAATGTTTGCTTATTTTCTTTCTTTTTTTTTTTTTGAGACAGAGTCTCACTTGTTGCCCAGGCTAGAGTGAGTGCCGTGGCATCAGCCTAGCTCACAGCAACCTCAATCTCCTGGGCTCAAGCGATCCTCCTGCCTCAGTCTCCTCCCGAGTAGCTGGGACTACAGGCATGCGCCACCATGCCCAGCTAATTTTTTTCTCTATATATTAGTTGGCCAATTAATTTCTTTCTATTTATAGTAGAGACGGGGTCTTGCTCTTGCTCAGGCTGGTTTCGAACTCCTGACCTTGAGCAATCCGCCCGTCTCGGCCTCCCAGAGAGCTAGGATTACAGGCGTGAGCCACCACGCCCGGCCTGCTTATTTTCTTATCCGCAAAGAGAAGTCAAAGTTATTTTTCATGTCATGCCATTGGATGTCTGTTTGCTTAAGACTTTGTCAGAACTGCTAAGATTTTCAGCTTTCTCTTAAAATATAAAGTTGAAAGGCGCAGGATGGGGAAAAAGAGTCCAGTCCACTGTGAAGAGCTCACACTTGTGGAAGCTTGCTTGTGGCTGCTTTTTTGCAAACTTGGTTTTTTTTTTGCAGGAAAGCAGTGTTGCTTTTCTGCTTCCTGGCCGTGGCTGCCATTCCCCTTATTTGCTGGGACCCGTGGCCAGCTTGTAAGAGCTTTACGTAAGGCGGATCCAGGCAATCTGACTTCATCATCTTGCTGGCCCAGGTGGAACCAAACACCTGGGCAATTAAGGTTGGGCTCACCGCCACATTCCTTCCTGTCCCAGGCAGGTTGTTTCCAAAACAGTTGTGGGGCTGTGGGGCAGTAAATATTCAGCCCACCTGACACTTAACATTTTGTCTCGATATATAAAAATCCAGATCTGGGAAAACAAATTAGGCTCATGTCTCTCTCCAGGTTGTGGTTTTATTTTCTTTCCACCTACTTACTGTGCTCGTACTTGGACTGTCTCAGGGTTGAGGCTTTGAACAGCTCTGTGGGACACTATTCAATGTAGACAGTGTCCCCTGGAATTCTGCATGTAGTAGTCCCATTTATAATAATCTTTTTTCCTTTTTTTTTTTTTTTTTTTTTTTGAGACAGAGTCTCACTGTGTTGCCCAGGCTAGAGTGAGTGCCGTGGCATCAGCCTGGCTCACAGCACCCTCAGACTCCTGGGCTCAAGCAATCCCTCCTGCCTCAGCCTCCTCCCGAGTAGCTGGGACTACAGGCATGCGCCACCATGCCCGGCTCATTTTTTTCTCTATATATTAGTTGGCCAGTTAATTTCTATTTATAGTAGAGACGGGGGTCTCGCTCTTGTTCAGGCTGGTTTCGAACTCCTGACCTTGAGCGATCCTCCAGCCTCGGCCTCCCAGAGCGCTAGGATGACAGGCGTGAGCCACCGCGCCCGGCCCTATTTATAATAATCTACACTGCTTTTAATAAATATGGAAGTGATACAAAAAATATGATGCTACGCGGAACACCTGGGCACCCACTAGCCAGTGACCTGGCTGGCTCGTCCTCGCAGAGTGAGTCACGACTCGAATTTCATATCTTTCGTTTCCTCCTTTCTCTCGACTGATAAGCTTACAGCACATGTTTGTGTCCTTGAACAGTTTGTTTAGCATAGAGGAGTGAAAAATGGCTCCCCTGCAGCCTTCTAGGTTTTTTTTTTTTTTTTGGCTGGGCTACAAATTAAATTGACATAAGCTAAATTAACAAGAGAAAAAGACATATGTAATTATGTACCTAGGCATGGGAGTCCCGCAAAACATGGCACTCAAAGAAGGGCCCAGAAGATTGGAGTTTATACAGCACTCTGAGCCACTGAGAGGCCAGGAGGGGGCACAGGGCTTCTGTGGGGTGTGGCCGCAGTGACATACGGGAGGTATGGGGAGGAGGTGCGTGGTGCATAAAGGTTGTCTTGTTACGCAGATAAAATCTCTCTGGCAATAAAAGTCGTCTGGAGCAGGCGACTCTTCCTCATACAGATGACTGACTAATGCACATTTCCTTTAGAGAGATAAATTCCTTTTAGAATGGAACAGCTTTCCAGCGATATTCCCCGTTGTCTGCGCTTTCTCAGAGTTATGAGCTAAAAAAACATGCCCAAAGGAGTGTATTTTGGAGTGGCCCGTTTGGATTTTCCTGCAGTCATATTTTGGGGTGGTGCGTCCTGAGCCGCAAAATTAGTTTTTAAAATTTTTTTTTGCTTTTTATTATAGCTTTTTAATAGTATGGTGAAGTTAGAAGATCAGCACAACTAGCGTCAGGGTATCCAGGACTTAAAACGTGTAGCGATTTGTTGAGATTTGGGTGAATTTGCCTTACCCTGCGGCACGTGTACCCCTGTCCCCCCATAGCAGGAAATACGGAAGGAGACAAGCAGGCTTGGTGTCGGGGAGAGAGGTCGGTTTGCTTGAATTTCAGGTGCAGCCGGTGGGAAACCCGGCTGGAGCTAGCACGCTGGGAGCCAGAGACGCAGGTTTAGGGGGTGTCATTGGTGTGACTGGGGTGGAAAGGAAGCTACACAGGTGTGCAAGATCACCGGGTGGTGGTGGGAGGACCCAAGATGGAAATTTGAGGGTCATCACGTTTAAAGTATAAGCCCGAGAAAGAAAGAGTTTCTAACTTCTAGGTTCTCCAAACCAGGCGTCCTCAAACTACCGCCCTCGGGCCACATGCGGGTGTTCGTGCCCGTTTGTTTTTATTTTGCTTCGAAATAAACTATATGCAGTGTGTGCATAGGAATTTATTCATAGTTTTTTTTTTTTTTTAAACTGTAGTCCGGCCCTCCAACGGTCTGAGGGACAGTGAACTTGGCCCCCTGTTTAAGAAGTTTAAACAGGACCCCTGCTCTAAAGGATACAAACCAGAGAACAGAAACGCAAGTAATGTTAAGTTAAAAGCAGGGGACGGCTTTGTGTGGAGGGTGGGGTGGGGGAGGGTTATGGCCAAGTGGGCTTTGAAGCCGCCCGCCCGCAGAAGACTTTAGTGTTTTGAGGAGCACGGTTTGCATGCTAAGCCCACAGCCCTTAGCGTTTTGCAAGCGAGGAAGCTGCTGCCTCAGTTTCCCTTGCGGCGAAGTGACTTGCCCTCCTCCGTCACCCTGCCAGTTAGGGTGTGGAGGTGGAGCTCGTGCTGGTGAGCTCCCGATCGCTCGTCCTCGGGGCTCCCTCTGTAATATGGTGACATCGCCTTAGAGAACCCCTTCCTAGTCACCATCTCCACCGCCACTCTCCGCCCCGCTCGACACTCTGGGTTACTGAAGGTGAAAAAAAGAAAGTTTGGCAGGGAGGAAAAAAAAAAAAAAGCGATGCATTCCATTGTTCTAGGTCCGGGGTCCCCAAACCCCGGTCTGTGGCCTGTTGGTAATGGGGGCCACACTTAGCGGCGGGTGAGTGCCCCCTGAGTGACCAGGGGTGGCAGTAAATTCTCACGGGAGTGCAGACCCTCCTGTAAACCGTGCACGTGGGGGATCCAGGTTGCGTGCTCCTTTCGAGGACTAATGCCTGACGCTCCGAGGTGCAGCGGGGTTCCCGATGCCGGCGCTGGGGAGCGGCTGCAAACAGAGACCGTCATCAGCAGGGAGGTGGAATATAACGCGCTGGAATCATCCCCCCGCCAGCCCGTGGAAAAATTGCCTCCCAGTGCAACCTGGTCCCTGGTGCAAAAAAAGGTTGGGGACCGCTGTTGCTGTTCCAGATGTCAAAGCCCTCCGGCGTGCTGGACTGACGGCAGGTGCCCTGATGTTTTCCGAAGGGACGTCCCGTCTGGTGGCTTATCAGCGGACATCTCTCTGCGTAAGCTGCTTCGGGGCCAGCTGACTGTCATCCTCTCGCAGCGGGAATTCAGCCTGTGTCTTCCGTTTGTCGTTTTTCGGTGCAGGGACGTTTAATTTCGTAATCGTTTGATAAGCACGCTGTTAAACTAAAATGTATTATTTCTTTGCAAAGCTGAAAATACTCCCCACAGGCTGAGATTTTATTTGGTGAGCCACCTGATGAGGAATTTAGAAGACTCGATTCAGCACAACAATAGCTTACCACTTGCTGAATTTACTAAGTCGTGGGCGCCATGCTAAATGCTTCATCTTTACAGGGCGAAGAAGCAGTTAAAAGGGGTGATGGCATTTGCCAGAGTTCTGGGACTACTAAAGGCCCAGTTTGGGTTGAGATTCTTCGGTATTCCAAATCCCCAGGCACCTTTTATTCCCAGGATTAGTCCTGGCCTGGCCCGGTGCTGTGCTCGGTGCTCCATCTGCGTGTATGTCCTCTACCTGGGTTCGGCTCCCTTGCTCTGGTTTTCTCCGTAAAACTCTCTCTTAAGGTGTCTGTGTGTTTGGCGCCCTTTAGTAAGATTTACCAGGGTGGGGTGGAGGGAATGCAGGAGAGGGGAGGATATGGGAGTAGAAACTGTTATATGACAGACGAACAATTTCGAACTGAGCATCGCATGGCATTTCTGTTCTTAAAATCGCCTTGAGCACCCCATCCCTGGAAATCTTTGTCTAAAGGCCTGCCACCCCCAGCCACCCCCTGCACATACACGCAGCTCTGGTGCAGGCTCTCTCGGAAGGCAGTTTGGGTTTTAAGTGACTTTTTAAAAAAAATCTCGGCCGGGCGCGGTGGCTCACGCCTGTAATCCTAGTACTCTCTGGGAGGCCGAGGCGGGAGGATCGCTCCACGTCAGGAGTTCGAAACCAGCCCGAGCAAGAGCGAGACCCCCGTCTCTACTATAAATAGAAAGAAATTAATTGGCCAACTAACATATATACAAAAAATTAGCCAGGTATGGTGGCACCTGCCTGTAGTCCCAGCTACTCGGGAGGCTGAGGCAGGAGGATTGCTTGAGCCCAGGAGTTTGAGGTTGCTGTGAGCGAGGCTGACGCCACGGCACTCACTCTAGCCTGGGCAACAAAGCGAGACTCTGTCTCAAAAAAAAAAAAAGTAAAAAAAATCTCACCACTGAAGCAAACGCTTTTGGTCATAGTTCACCTATTGCTAAAATAGGAATATCTGTTCGACCCGCTTCATTGGGATTTTTCTCTCAAGGATCTAAAATAAAAACGATGGAAGTTGATGCTTGAAAGCATTAATACGTATGAAATGCTGTGTTCGTGTAAGATATCACTCTTATTATTGATGCTGTGATTGTAATCAAACCAAAAAAGGGACTGTGAGCAGCTGATGAGAATCTACATGGAAATAACACCGTGTTCTTCCAGTAAAGTAGCAAAACAATACATAATTGATTTTTTTGGGGGTAAATTTCTGATTTTCAAAGCGTATGAGCTTCTTTCGTGTCTTTGGTTTTAAAGCGATCCTTTATATAGATAGATTTTAGTGAAGATGAACTTTCCTAACGAAAGTATAACAGTGCTCGGATGTTCAAGATGAGTTAATAGTTTTTCTTTCTTTCTTTCTTTCTTTCTTTCTTTCTTTCTTTCTTTCTTTCTTTCTTTCTTTCTTTCTTTCTTTCTTTCTCTCTCTCTCTCTCTCTCTCTCTCTTTTTCTTTCTCTTTCTTTTTCTTTTTCTCTCTTTCTCTCTCTCTCTCTCTCTTTCTTTTTCTTTTTCTTTTTCTTTTTCTTTCAACAGAGTCTCACTTTGTTGCCCAGGCTAGAGTGAGTGCCGTGGCGTCAGCCTCCCTCAAACTCCTGGGCTCAAGCGATCCTGCTGCCTCAGTCTCCCGAGTAGCTGGGACTACAGGCATGCACCACCATGCCCGGCTAATTTTTTCTACATATATTTTTTAGTTGGCCAATTCATTTCTTTCTCTTTATAGTAGAGATGGGGTCTCCCTCTTGCTTGGGCTGGTTTCGAACTCCTGACCTTGAGCAATACTCCCGCCTCGGCCTCCCAGAGTGCTAGGATGACAGGGGTGAGCCACCGTACCCGGCCAGTTGTTTCTTTTTTTCAGATTATGTAACTGAAATTTGACACACTGAACAATAAATAAATGCCTTGGCAAATGTGCTTTTTTAAACATTATTTTGCAACGTGATTTATCTCTTTTTTTTTTTCATTTTAGGAAACAGATATTGATGACAGATATGGAGATTTGGATTCCAGAACAGATTCCGATCTTCCAGAAATTCCACCATCCTCGGATAGAACCCCCGAGATTCTCAAGAAAGCTCTATCTGGTTTATCTTCAAGGTATGATTGGATGAAGATGAATATACGTAGGTGCATAAGATAAGCTTTGAGGTTATCCTTGTCCATGTAATCAATTTGACTTTTTATAAGTTTTGGAGCTATGGGAGAGAGGCTTATACTTTTTGACCACCTAATATATGAGTCACAGTCGTAAGTGCTTGACACACATCTTCTAAGTCTTTTCTTTTTTTTTTGTATATATATTTTTAGTTGACCAATTTCTTTCTTTTTTTTTTTTTTTTTTTGAGACAGAGTCTCGCTTTGTTGCTCAGGCTAGAGTGAGTGCCGTGGTGTCAGCCTCGCTCACAGCAACCTCCGACTCCTGGGCTCAAGCAATCCTCCTGCCTCAGCGTCCCGAGTAGCTGGGACTACAGGCATGCGCCACCATGCCCGGCTGATTTTTCTCTATATATTAGTTGGCCAATTTATTTCTTTCTCTTTATAGTAGAGATGGGGTCTCGCTCTTGCTCAGGCTGGTTTCGAACTCCTGACCTGAAGCAGTCCTCCCGTCTCGGCCTCCTAGAGTGCCAGGATTACAGGTGTGAGCCACCACGCCCGGCCAAAATCAAGGATTTTGAATCTAGAACCAGACTGTCCTCTGTTCTTCAGTGCGTTGGTTTTTATTTTCCCCACACATGCTCTGTTTTTAATTTAGTGCTTCTCTCCTCGAAAGATGATTTTTGTTTACAATGTCAGCAGATATATATATTATATTTGAATATGTGTTAATTTTTTTTTTTCATTTTTAGGCTTTTCTGTGTTAATTTTTTATATGCTTAACTTTGTATTAGGTATTCTTGGGAGATTTAGAAGAGTCATTTAAATTAAAATAAGGAAATTACGTCTTTAATCTTCTTTGGAGAGGGGAATTTTCTTTTTTTTTTTTTTTTTTTTGAGGCAGAGTCTTGCTCTGTTGCCCAGGCTAGAGTGCCGTGGCATCAGCCTCACTCACAGAAACCTCAAACTCCTGGGCTCAAGAGATCCTTCTGCCTCAGCCTCCTGAGTAGCTGGGACTACAGGCATGTGCTACCATGCCTGGATAATTTTTTCTATATATTTTTAGTTGTCCAGCTAATTTCTATTTTTTTAGTAGAGATGGGGTCTCACTCTTGCTCAGGCTGGTTTCGAACTCCTTACCTTGAGTGATCCTCCCGCCTCGGCCTCCCAGAGTGCTAGGATTTAGAGGCTGAGCCACTGTGCCCGGCCTAGAGAGGGGAATTTTTATGGGAGAAAATATATCTATATAATAAAAACCAGGTAGAATGTTGTCTTCAAGGCTACGTGCAGTGCCTCACGCCTGTAACCCCAACATTTTGGGAGGCCAACGTGAGAGGATCGCTTGAGGCCAGGAGTTTGAGACCAGCCAGGGCAACATAGTGAGACTCCACCTCTACAAAAAGGTTTTTTTTTTAAAAAAAAATTAGCTGAACATGGTGACACATGCCTGTAGTTCCAGCTATTTGAGAGGCCGAGGCAGGAGGGATCACTTGAGCCCAGGAGTTCAAGGTTGCAGTGAACTGTCACTGCACCACTGCAGTCCAGCCTGGGTGACAGAGTGAGACCCTGTCTCTTAAAAAAAAATAAAAAAGCATTCTTCAAGGGCCCAGTTTTCGGTTACCATGGAATTTTGGGATAATATAAAGTGAGTAGCTTCCCTGTTTAAAATCTCAGGTTCTCAGCCACTACCATTCCCCGAAGCTCAAAGGCAGCCATGAGAGGTACAGCTGGACGTTGGCAGCACTCACCTGGGGGGTGATTTCTGATGACTTATTTTGTGTGTGGTTCTTCAGAAGAGCTGCTGGATAATTCTGAAACTGAGAGTCAGCTACACAGAGGGGCTAAATATCCATGCAGATTTTATATAGACAGGACAGGATCATTATCCTGTTGACTGTGGTCCTTTATTTTTCTCCGATTAGACTTGTGATCTAGCCTAATTTCCTAATCCATTCATTAATACACAGTTATATCTGTAAAGCTAAATGGAACCTTTCAGCCATAGCATTTTTTTAATAATTTTTTTTGTAGAGACTGGGTCTCACCGTGTTGCTAAGGCTGGACTCCAACTCCTGGCCTCAAGCGATCCTCCCACCTCAGCCTCCCAAAGCGCTGGGATTATGCACGGGAGCCACTGTGCCTGGTGGCCGTAGCATTTTTGACTCTCCACCCATTTTTTAGTTTAGCCTCTAAGCTCGTCGTCTCACAAGAAACTTAAGAGTCTCCGTAGTTTGTTAAACAGTAAAGGGAAATAGAGTTGGGCGGGTTCAGTTTGACTGCCTCGTGAAAAACTGTGGAAGCAAGAAGAAAAGTTTGTGGACTTAATCTTTTGGCACTTTTAGATCTTATTTATTTTTTTTTTTTTGAGACAGAGTCTCACTTTGTTGTCCAGGCTAGAGTGGCGTCAGCCTCGCTCACAGCAACCTCAAACTCCTGGGCTCAAGTGATCCTTCTGCCTCAGCCTCCCGAGTAGCTGGGACTACAGGCATGAGCCACCATGCCCGGCTAATTTTTTATATATATATCAGTTGGCCAATTAATTTCTTTCTATTTATAGTAGAGACGGGGTCTCGCTCTTGCTCAGGCTGGTTTTGAACTCCTGACCTTGAGCAATCCGCCCGCCTCGGCCTCCCAAGAGCTAGGATTACAGGCGTGAGCCACCGCGCCCGGCCACTTTTAGATCTTTGAGCGCAGAGATGACATGATAAAAAGGGTATTGAAGAAGAGTGGTTAGTGGAAAGTATCTAAACTGTATAGTAGGAGAGTGTTTGAAAGCGAGGACTGCAGTCAGTATCTTATATGTGGGTGAAGACAGCTGATATTTCTGCCAGTAAGAGAATGAGGACCCTAGGCTTGAAATACAGTACGTATGTGCTACTAGACATTAAACTGAATCAAAATCTCTTACCGTTTCAATGCTGTCGTTTGAATGAATGAAAACCAGGTAAGTCTTCAAAACAGCAACAAGCGTAGATTGAGAAATCGTCATCCGTGCACAGGCGCATTCGGAAATCGCCGTGTGCGTTTGAATCAGTCTGGTTTTTTTTCCCTACGAGGACTGCCAGCGTTGTGTGTGGCACATGACACAAGCAGTGGCACTATGTGCAGGTGCGCTGGGGGTGAGGGGCGAGGTCCTGGCGTGGGCGGGCCGGGGTCCCTTGCAGGGGCGAGTCGAGGTCAGATCAGTTCTCCGCGTGGCAGGAACCGGCAAGGTCCGCAGAGCAGGGACGTCCTGGTCCGCAGAGCAGGGAGGGGTCCCAGGATGAGAGAGTGATTCTCTTACCCGAGATTCCGCCCCTCATCGGGGAGGGCCGGCAGCACGTTTTGAGCAGTGCGGGGAAGGGTCCTCTCGTGTGTCCTTAGCCTCGGTGACCGACCTCTGGGGTCACTGGCGCCTGGCTGCTTTATTTCCCTGGGATCGCACCGTGCTTTTTCCAGCTTCAGTTCCATCTCGTCTCTCGTCACTGCTTCTCATGGCCAGGCCGTGCCATCTGCACCGTCCTAGCTCTCCCACCCACCTTGACCAGCCTCACTCCCCGGCCTCACGATCCGTCCCCGCTCACATTTAACAAAAATAAAATTGAATTTCTCTCTCAGTTGAGTGACTGTTGTTTGTTCTTATTACATAAAGCGAAGTAGGAGAGGCTTAAAAGTCCAGCAACTAACTCAATACTGAAACCATCACAAAACCTTTAAAAAAAAAAAAAAAAAAAGACACATCGAGGCCGGGCGCGGTGGCTCACTCCTGTCATCCCAGCACTCTGGGAGGCCGAGGCGGGAGGATCGCTCGAGGTCGGGGGTTCGAAACCAGCCTGAGGAAGAGCGAGACCCCGTCTCTACTAAAGATAGAAAGAAATCACTTGGACAACTAAAAATATATAGAGAAAATTAGCCGGGCGTGGTGGCGCATGCCTGTAGCCCCAGCTACTCAGGAGGAGGCTGAGGCAGGAGGATCGCTTGAGCCCAGGAGTTGGAGGTTGCTGTGAGCGAGGCTGACGCCACGGCACTCACTCTAGCCCGGGCAACAGAGTGAAACTCTGTCTCAAAAAAAGAAAGAAAAAAGAAACCACACATTAAACAAACACTAACTCTGCAAACGTTTTCTTTGTAGGTGGAAAAACTGGTGGATTCGTGGAATTCTTACTCTAACTATGATTTCCTTGTTTTTCCTGATCATCTATATGGGATCCTTCATGCTGATGCTTCTGGTAAGTGTGTTTCACGTTTCCCTAAGTGTCTCTTGGCTTGTTTTTCATCAGCGTTTATCTGATAGATTGAATTAATTTAACCATGTCACACACACAAAAAAATGATGGCAATTCAAGACCGGGTGACAGCAAATTTAGTTTCTTTAAAAGCATCTTCTAGGCCGGGCGCGGTGGCTCACGCCTGTCATCCTAGCACTCTGGGAGGCCGAGAAGGGAGGATCGCCCAAGGTCAGGAGTTGGAGACCAGCCTGAGCAAAACAGAGACCCCGTCTCTACTATAAATAGAAAGAAATTAGCCAAACAACTAAAAATAGAAAAGAATTAGCCGGGCATGGTGGCGCATGCCTGTAGTCCCAGCTACTCGGGAGGCTGAGGCAGGAGGATCGCTTGAGCCCAGGAGTTGGAGGTTGCTGTGAGCGAGGCTGATGCCACGGCACTCACTCTAGCCTGGCAACACAGTGAGACTCTGTCTCAAAAAAAAAAAGCGTCTTCTAGTTCATGGACCGATCTGAACGAATCTGTTCTGTTTGCAAAATGACCGTTCAGAGTGTTGGTGCAGGTGCAGGGGTGGGGAGGGTCCGCAGGTGGCAGGCGCAGGGGGTGGGGAGGGCCCGCAGGTGGCACGTGCAGGGGGTGGGGAGGGTCCGCAGGTGGCAGGCGCAGGGGGTGGGGAGGGCCCGCAGGTGGCACGCGCAGGGGGTGGGGAGGGTCCGCAGGTGGCAGGCGCAGGGGGTGGGGAGGGCCCGCAGGTGGCAGGCGCAGGGGGTGGGGAGGGCCCGCAGGTGGCACGCGCAGGGGGTGGGGAGGGCCCGCAGGTGGCACGCGCAGGGGGTGGGGAGGGCCCGCAGGTGGCACGTGCAGGGGGTGGGGAGGGCCCGCAGGTGGCACGTGCAGGGGGTGGGGGTAGAGGGATGTGCCTGGGAGAGGGGAGTAGGAGCCATTCTGGGGTTTGGGTTTTGTAGTGTGTGTGTGTGGGGGAAGCCCAGCAAGCCATGAAGCTAAACAAGTATGTCAAGCTGTCCATGCGTCTAGCAGGTCCTCCAGGGCAGTGCTGGGGGTGCGCCAGGCACTGCGTCGGTCCTGGGGTGTGGGACGCTGGTCCCCGTCTCTGCCTTCCTGTGGCTTACTATTTACACCTTAAAATACTTTTTTTTTTCTTTTGTTTGGAGACAGTCTCACTCTGTTGCCCGGGCTAGACCTCCTTGATCTCTGTCTGCTCTTGCTCACCTAGAAATGTGTTCACCCTTCTGTCTCAGCGGCCTCCGCCCTCCACGCTGAGGGCTATCCACAGCTCATGAACTTATGAGCAATATGACATGATTTCCCTTTTGTTTTATAAAACAAGAAGTTTGGGGTTTTTTTTGTTTTTTGTTTTTGAGACAGAGTCTCACTCTGTTGCCCAGGCTAGAGTGAGTGCCGTGGCGTCAGCCTTGCTCACAACAACCTCAAACTCCTGGGCTTAAGCTATCCTCCTGCCTCAGCCTCCTCCCGAGTAGCTGGGACTACAGGCATGCGCCACCACGCCCGGCTCATTTTTTCTATATGTCTATTCGTTGGCCAATTAATTTCTTTCTATTTTTAGTAGAGACGGGGTCTCGCTCTTGCTCAGGCTGGTTTCGAACTACTGACCTTGAGCGATCCTCCCGCCTCGGCCTCCCAGAGTGCCAGGATGATGGGCGTGAGCCACCGCGCCCGGCCAAAAGAAATAGTTTTGCAGTGAAACTAGACTCCACGATTAAATAAAATCCCATCAACTCCTGGAACCACCTAAAGTGGCTCTTACAAGCACCGCAAACCTCCTTCACTTTTCTTTTCTTTTTTTTCTTTTTTTTTTTTGTCCCAGCGTTAATTTCGTGCTTCCTTGGGGATATCCAGGTAATGGAAATGGGCGGGGAGTGTCGTTCTCTGTCCTGTTAATTTTGCTAACATCTTTAAGTGCTTTTTTTCTGACTTGGAAAGCGGGCAGGGCAGGACTTACACGTGAGGGCGGAGGGCGCGGGTTCTGAAAGCCAGGCGGGCAGCTGTCCGGGTGCAGTTCCAGAGAGAAGGGCTGCCCGTGGTCTGTCGCTGGGCCTGCCGAGAGCTAAGGTGGCCACCGTGGCCCCGGGGGACTCGGGCATCTCAGAAGCAGGTGCGTGCAGAGCTCTGCCCGGTGCTGTGCGCAGAGGAAGGTCCCTGCGGCCCTGCGGATGGAGGGACCTTTGGGTGGGTGGGACCTCGAGCAGTCTGTCGGGTGGAGAGAGCACTGCGACCAAAGGTCCCAGGGGTGGCTAGGTGTGTCAGACAGAGGTGTTTTACCTTGAGCCACAGGGCCTTGGAACCTGGAAAGATGATTAGGGATCAGATTCTGGGAGGCCTTGCAGTGCTGTGAGGAGTTGGGGTTTGATTTGGGAAGCCCCGAGGAGCCGTTGGAGCCGCTGGGGGTCATCTGAGTTGTTATATTCTCCTTTAGAAGAAAGATTCGTGTGAGATGCTGCAAACCACCAGTACCCTAGACACACTGGCGCAGGCTGGTTCGGTGGGCTCCCCTGCGATATCTCACTTACGTTTTGCTCCAAACCAAACTGTTGAGTGTGATGACTAGGGCAGGAACTTGTGGATAAAGACTATTTTTTAACCACTCCGTTAATGACAAAATCCAAACCGCTTTTAAAGGTATGCGTGCATACATTTGGATTCTGATTTTTTTTGAGACAGAGTCTTGCTTTGTTGCCCAGGCTAGAGTGAGTGCCGTGGCGTCAGCCTCGCTCACAGCAACCTCCAACTCCTGGGCTCAAGCGATCCTCCTGCCTCAGCCTCTCGAGTAGCTGGGACTACAGGCATACGCCACCATGCCCGGCTAATTTTTTGTATATATATTTTTAGTCGGCCAATTAATTTCTTTCTATTTATAGTAGAGACGGGGTCTCGCTCTTGCTCAGGCTGGTTTCGAACTCCTGATCTTGAGCGATCCTCCCGCCTCGGCCTCCCAGAGTGCTAGGATGACAGGCGTGAGCCACCGCGCCCGGCCTGGATTCTGATTTTTTTTTAAAAGAGAATCTTAAGCATGCTTAAAGTACTCGGGCTTTGAAAATGTTTTTCTACTATGATTTTATTACTAGTTATTTGCTTTGATTGGTGAGTTTAATCAGAGAAGAAAATAAGAATATTAAAGATCTGGAGTAGATGTGAGTTATTGCTTAAGTCTATTGTATGTACCCACACGTGCATACATACGTGTGTTACATTTACGTGATATTTATGTGAAGGGAATATGGATGAACACACACAGTTGGTACTCAACTGGTACTACTTTTATGTATTTTTTTAAAGTCTTAACTATGTTCATATTCCTAGCTAGATCCTTTATATTTTGAGAAGCACGCATCATGCCTAGTTTGCATTTGCCTTATAATGTCAGTACTCAAAAATGACTAATTCAAGATAGTTTTATTAAAAACTTGCTTCTAGGAAATGATAGTTACTGTTTTAAGATGGAACGCTTACTCATGTTCCCTAAAAGGAGCCCTTTTCCTTTAACCTTCTATTTATAGTTCTTTAGTTGTTGTAGTCACAGCTTGGAATCACACTTTCTGAGTGATGGTGTTACTAAAGTGTATTTTTGATTTAAAGGTACATATGAACATGTAGAAGAGATTGAAAGTGTTTTTTCCCCCCTTCCTTCTTAGAAACTGGTATGATGATTAAGTTTTAAGTCATGACGGGCCGGGCGCGGTGGCTCACACCTGTAATCCTAGCACTCTGGGAGGCCGAGGCGGGCGGATCCTTTGAGCTCAGGGGTTCGAGACCAGCAAGAGCTAGAATGCTGTCTCTACTAAAAAAAAAAGGAAATTAGCTGTACAACTAAAAATATATAAGAAAAATGAGCCGGGCATGGTGGCGCGTGCCTGTAGTCCCAGCTACTCGGGAGGCTGGGGCAGGAGGATCGCTTGAGCCCAGGAGTTGGAGGTTGCTGTGAGCTGTGATGACTGCAGCCCTCCCATCCCGCCACCCGTTCTGCTTCTGCATCCAGCCATTTGGCTACTGCCTGCGCCCTCAGTAACTAGCAAAGAGTAGACACTTCTACACTGGTTATTGTTTGTAAGGCTCTTGAAACACTAATCGTACCTACCAGCGTCCATTGCCGCCAGTATCGACGGCAATCGAGTAGCGATTTCTGTGTCGTCACCCAGTCCTGGGAGATACACATAATTGTTTCAGGATTTTTTTTTTTTTTTTTTTGAGACAGAGTCTCGCTTTGTTGCCCAGGCTAGAGTGAGTGCCGTGGCGTCAGCCTAGCTCACAGCAACCTCAAACTCCTGGGCTCGAGTGATCCTTCTGCCTCAGCCTCCCGGGTAGCTGGGACTGCAGGCATGCACCACCATGCCCGGCTAATTTTTTCTATATATATCAGTTGGCCAATTAATGTCTTTCTATTTATAGTAGAGACGGGGTCTCGCTCTTGCTCTGGCTGGTTTTGAACTCCTGACCTTGAGCAATCCGCCCGCCTCGGCCTCCCAAGAGCTAGGATTACAGGCGTGAGCCACAGCGCCCGGCCTGTTTCAGGATTTTGACTCTAGTGTCTCGAATTTCCTGTTTTCCGTTTTTCCGGGAGTTCCGTATTAATTCTCCTTGCAGGCTTTAACTAAAGAGCATATAAGTAAAAATACATGCTTTTTAAAAAATGCTTTTTTTTTCCCCCTCTCCAGCCAGTAAAATTGCATACAGTGCTAATGGCTGCTCCCTAGCAAATGTGTTCATGGACATCGCGTTAGTCATTCGGTGTTTTAAAAGCCCTCTGGTTCTATAAATAGCGTGGCTTTGCCACTTACCATTGAGCACTGTCCCCATTCTGTGATTGTGTGCAAAGATGATTTAAACAGCAGCATTTAAATTTCCTCTTGTCTTTGTATGACAACGCATCTGTGACTTTTCCCTATCCGTACTGTTTATAGTAGTTTGGTGTAATTTTTTTTTTGATCATGTGGCTGAGGGAACACATTTACTTTTTTAAGTGTGTGATTGGACATGTGCTAATAATAGATATCATGGGAACAAAAGCTTAAGAGTGTCCTGAACCGGTAGGCTTTGGGAAAGCTAATTTGTGAAAATCTTAAAAAAGAAATCCTACTTTAAATGAAAGTAGATCTTCAGGCAGAGTCTGGTAAGCTTTTTCTGTAAAGGATCAGATAGTAATATTTTAGGTGTTAAGGATCTGCATAGGTTCCTGTCACATGATCTTAGGTTTGTTTTTTGTTTGTTTGTTTTTTGAGACAGAGTCTCACTTTATTGCCCAGGCTAGAGTGCCGTGGCATCAGTCTAGCTCACAGCAACCTCCAACTCCTGGGCTCAAGCAATCCTCCTGCCTCAGCCTCCCGAGTAGCTGGGACTCCAGGCATGTGCCACCATGCCTGACTAATTTTTTTTTCCTATACATATTAGTTGGCCAATTAATTTCTTTCTATTTATAGTAAAGACAGGGTCTCGCTCTGGCTCAGGCTGGTTTTGAACTCCTGACCTCGAGCAATCCTCCCGCCTCGGCCTCCCAGAGAGTACTAGGATTACAGGTGTGAGCCACCACGCCAGGCCTGGTGGTTTTTTTTGTTTTTTGTTTTTTGTTTTTAACTCTTTAAAAATACAAAAATCCATTCTTAGCGTGAGGGCTCTAAAAACCAAACCTTTGGGTGTGCCCTCTAGAGGCTGAAAAGGTCAGTCTGCCATATTTACAAAGATTCCGACCTCTTGGTGTTCACGATGGTAAGTGTTCGACTTGTCTGTCATTTGCTCTTTGAGTCTTCCAATGAACTTAAGCCAAACGCTGGATGTGACGCTACGTTCTGAGAAGTCGCCTTCACCCAGATCGGTGGGTTCTGGGCGTGAAGGACCGCTAAATACAGAGCATCGAGAAGGGATTCATGAATACAAGCCCGTTTAACAGGGCACGTGTTTGGGACACTGTGTGAATAGAACTGCGTGAGCTCACAGGCCGAAGTGGCTGCAGGTGTAGAAGCTGCTTGTGATTTGCCAAATCAGCACAGCTTAGATCAGGCGTCCTCAAACTACGGCCCGCGGGCCACATGCAGCCCTCCAAGGACATTTATCCGGCCCGCCGGGTGTTTTTGCCGCCGCCGCTGCCTGTCCTGCTTAGCAGCCGGCTCGTCCCGGGCCCACAGTGCGCACCCTCCAACGGTCTGAGGGACGGTGAGCTGGCCCCCTGTTTAATAAGTTTGGGGACCCCTGGCTTAGATGGACCGGAGAGCAGCCGGCTTGGGGAGAGTGGGCACGGCCGGTAGGATGAAAAGACCATGCCCAAGCGCTGGGTGATTGGGTAGAAGATGTTTTAACCGTTTGTATGGTTGCAGGTAAATGCATATGCTGCGAGTGGAGTTTCGCACGTGATCGTTTCCCTAGGATTTCCCCAGAGACATGATGGACAAACTTGGAGAGAAAGATTCTCCCTTGAGAAGGAGGATCTCAAGATGTGAAGCGGTGATGGGGGGCAAAGTTTGGTCAGCTGTGACCAGCCAGACCCGACCCCTCACACTTTACACCCCAGGGCCGCCCCCTTGGGGAAGGATCTTTCCGACGTTTTTTTTTTTTTTTTTCAGACAGGGTCTCACTCTGTTGCCCAGGCTAGAGTGAGTGCCGTGGCGTCAGCCTCGCTCATAGCAACCTCCAACTCCTGGGCTCAAGCGATCCTCCTGCCTCAGCCTCCTCCCGAGTAGCTGGCACTACAGGCATGCGCCACCATGCCCGGCACATTTTTTCTATATATATTTTTAGTTGGTCAATTAATTTCTTTCTATTTTTGGTAGAGACGGGGTCTCGCCCAGGTTGGTTTCGAACTATTGACCTCAAGCGATCCTCCCTCCTCGGCCTCCCAGAGTGCTAGGATGACAGGCATGAGCCACCGCGCCCGGTCCTTTCCAATGTTTTTGAATAAGACAGCATTTGCTTTCCCCTTTGGGGCATGGCATTTGATTTTAAAGATACTGAGTATTGCATTTTTGCTACTGGCCTTTTAGAATCATTAAAAATTGGTAGATGAAGGTTTTTATCTATCAGTGCGTATAACAAGAAGCTGCTATATTAAATGATCAAGCGCAAACGTAAACATTGAGACACGTATTAATTATCTGAATGTTTTCTCTGGGTTTCAGGTTCTGAGCATCCAAGTGAAATGCTTCCATGAAATCATCACTATCGGTTACAGAGTCTATCGCTCCTATGATCTGCCGTGGTTTAGAACACTGAGCTGGTAAGTGAGCTTGAAGCCGTTTCGGACACGAAAATCTGGTTTTTTTCTAAAGTTTGTATAGGAAACATCCTGCTCAGTCAGTATCCACGCAGTTTGTCAAATAGATTGGTTTTGGAGAAAGATAAATTTAAAAAAATGTAATTGAATTTTGAAAACAAGAATATCACCTTTATCTTTCCCACTCCAACACTTCTTTCACATCTCATATTTCAGTCTCTGTAGAGATGTCTGTGTTGAATATTACACCATTCTTGTCCTTTTAAAAAAACTAACCAGTGTATTGGACAGTTTTTATAGCCTTTATAATTATGATTTTAGCAAAAATTTTACTAATGATTTTTTGCTTTGCTTTGCCTTTTTTTTTTTTTTCTTTTTTTGGGACAGAGTCTCACTCTGTTGCCCAGGCTAGAGTGAGTGCCGTGGCGTCAGCCTCGTTCACAGCAACCTCAGACTCCTGGGCTCAAGCGATCCTCCTGCCTGTATGATCTTTTGCTTTATTTCCCCCCAGTTGACATGAGAACACACAAAATACTGTATATGTACAAGAGCTTGTCGTTAGGAAGAAGAAAATCACTAAACGATTTTAACATGTAAAGTTTTATATCTTTCTAAACATTTCGGGTATAGTTTCTAGCTATCAGGGAAACATGGTAGTATTATAGTTTATATTTAACCTAAGTGGCCATGCCGTCTCATACAGTTGCGTTGATTAGTACCAGCAAGGAGCCAGTGTTTCTTAGTAACAGGCAGGGGGTTCAGAATAGTCAGAAAGAAGTTTCTTGTTTTGGGAGATAGCTGATTTTTTCTTCCAGCAGGTTTCTTTACGAGTGGCAAAGTATACAAGAAACGTTGGGTAGATAAAATAGTTGGAGAGTGATTAAATGCCAAACCAATGCAGGATTGATTCTGAGCATCAAAAAAAGGAAAGATGAGTCAGGCTGGGCACCAGTGATTGTAGAAGCCTTCATAGAAGAGGTGAGATAGAAGCCGATTCTCGAAATAGGCAGACTTTGGGTAGAGAGAAGAGGATTCTGGGTAGAGACGAGGATTCTGGGTAGGGAATAGGATTCTGGGTAGGGAATAGGATTCTGGGTAGAGACGAGGATTCTGGGTAGAGAAGAGGATTCTGGGTAGAGAAGAGGATTCTGGGTAGAGAAGAGGATTCTGGGTGGAGATGAGGATTCTGGGTAGAGAAGAGGATTCTGGGTGGAGAAGAGGATTCTGGGTAGAGATGAGGATTCTGGGTGGAGAAGAAGATTCTGGGTGGAGAAGAGGATTCTGGGTAGAGACGAGGATTCTGGGTAGAGACGAGGATTCTGGGTAGAGATGAGGATTCTGGGTAGAGAAGAGGATTCTGGGTGGAGAAGAGGATTCTGGGTAGAGAAGCAGCGCCCATCAGTTTCTGAATGTGGGACAGATGTCCCGTTTACTACAGACGGTGTGACATTCCTGACCCTCCTGAGCGAGCAGAAGGCATTTATTAGAGAATAGTGGGCAAAAAAGTTAGATTGGTGGGCCGGGTTAGGCCCCGACTGCCTTACAGAGGAGTCAAAGACAGTCTCCACTGTAGGAAAATGGAAAAATCGTAAGGCAGTTGATGGAAATGAGAACGCTTGCCCTGTACTTTGGAACACCGGGTATGACAGCATCAGCGAGAACCGGAGGGAAACCACCCGCTTTCCTCTGCTGTGGCCCTCCCGGCCAGCTTGGGCTCGAGGATGAGGCGCTGAGGAGCTGGAAGGCAGTGTTTCTCAGCCTTTTTTTCCTGGCTCACACGCAAGCTCTCATCAGCACAATCTCAGCGGGTTCCACTTCTTCCTCGAGGCTGGGGGCTGTCTTGGTGGAGGGACCCGCTCCCACTGCCACCCCTCAAGAGTCACTGCTCCACTGGATCCATCCAGAGCGTTGGAAGACGGGAGAAAGATAGCGACTGTGTGCAGGGCAGTGGGGAGAGGGTTTGAATTACCTCTTCCTCCTCTCCCTCCTCATCTTCTTCAGGGCAGGTGGGGATTGGTCTCAAGACCTCTCCTATTAAAAAGCGTTAGAGTCATGAGTAGTTGGGAGTTAATTTCCCTTGTAATAATGTGTGCATGTGTATATACCAGGGGTCCTCAAACTTTGTAAACAGGGGGCCAGCTCACTGTCCCTCAGACCGTTGGAGGGTGCGCGCTGTGGGCCGGCCTGGGACGCGTCGGCTGCTAAGCAGGACAGGCAGCGGCAGCAGAAACACCCGGATAAATGTCCTAGGCGGGCGGCATGTGGCCCTCGGGCCGTAGTTTGAGGACGCCTGGTATATACTCACGTACACACCAAAGGTGGGGATTGTATGCGTGTGGAGTATTTTCTACATTTTCTTAATTATCTGTCTCTGGTATTAGAATTTGAGCTAAATAAAGGCATGAACTATATTCAAGAAATTCTTGTCATTAAGTTTATGATTAAGTTTAGGCCGGGCGCGGTGGCTCACGCCTGTCATCCTGGCACTCTGGAGGCCGAGGCGGATCACTCAAGGTCAGGAGTTTGAAACCAGCCTGAGCAAGAGCGAGACCCCGTCTCTACTAAAAATAGAAAGAAATTAATTGGCCAGCTAAAAATACATAGAAAAAATGAGCCGGGCATGGTGGTGCATGGCTGTAGTCGCAGCTACTCGGGAGGCTGAGGCAGGAGGATTGCTCAAGCCCAGGAGTTTGAGGTTTCTGTGAGTGAGGATGATACCATGCCACTCTAGTCCAGGCGAGAGAGAGGGACTCTGTTTCAAAAAAAAAAAAAAGATTAAGTTTATTTATTTTTATTTTTTATTTTTTTACTATTACCTAGGATTAAGTTTAAAACAGGAAAATAACATTTTGGTGGAATATATCTTGAGTTGGTTTTCTGAACTTGGTTTTGATCTTTGTGTCATTAAAATGTAGAGAATAATTCTGTTGAGTTTGAGGGGAAGGAAAGCCTCAAATATAAAAAAGCTAATTGTTTTTAAATTATAGGTACTTTCTACTGTGTGTAAACTACTTTTTCTATGGAGAGACTGTAGCTGATTATTTTGCTACGTTTGTTCAAAGAGAAGAACAACTTCAGTTCCTCATTCGCTATCACAGATTTATATCATTTGCCCTCTATCTGGCAGGTAAGTTAAGGAAAATATTCTATATTGATGTGTAGCTAACTTATTTTCATATTTATTTTTATTTATGTTATTTAAATTCATAGCATCCTTTATTTGTTACGTTTTATCCCAGCCCCTCTTTTTAATTGTTTTCCACATATAAAGCTGTTTCTTTCATCATGGTCTTAAATATTAATAGCAATTATTCCCTAATGGTGGTTTAAAAAATGTATTTAATAGTCCCTCCATGTATTTGAAAAGTTTCTTTGTAAGTTGTAATAAGGAAACTTAAATACGTAGTGATTATTCACCAAATATAATGTACAAAGAAACTTTCACATGTATGTTGCTTTTATTTGTCCCTGGCAAATAGAGCTTTTTTGTGTAGAATTAGAGTAATCAGTTTTCTTTACATGATTTATTATATACAACTTTGTTTATAGTATGCTGTGCCACGTGTCTTTATGATTTGAGATTAAAAATGATATTCTTAGAGTAATGTTAGAATAAAGAGATTTCTTTTCCATAAAATTTACCAGTCATAAAAAAAGCAACTCTAAGAAATTGTTTTTAAAATGTGCTTTTTATTAACAAAAGCCAGATTGCTTGCCGTGCGTGGTGGCTCTGGGATGTCAAGGCAGGAGGATCGCCTGAGCTCAGGAGTTCCAGACCAGCTAGGCAAGAGCGAAACCCTGTCTCTACTAAAAAAAAAGAAAAAGTTACCCGGGCATGGTGGCGCATGCCTGTAGTCCCAGCTACTTGGGAGGCTGAGGCAGGAGGATCGCTTGAGCCCAGGAGGTTGAGGTTGCTGTGAGCTAGGCTGACGCCACGGCACTCACTCTAGCCTGGGCAACAGAGTGAGACTCTGTACGCTTCCCCTCTTCTCCCCACAGAAAAAGCCAGATTGCCGTTGACTATGTGAGTTAATGTTGGCATATTTGATTAAATTATCTGTGCCTCAATTTCTTTGTAAACACTTAGAGCAGTACCTGGAATAATTTTAATATTTGTTGTCATGTGTTTTTGAAGAGTAAAACACGTGTTCTGCATCTATCAAAACACCTTTGGGGCATTTTTTCATGATATGGAATCTTGAGTGTTTTCTGTCACTTAACCAAACCAATGAGCTTGATTTATTTTGTTAAATGTAAGGTGGATTCTGGGTGAATTCTTTCCTGTTATGGGAGAGAAGAATATAGTAGCTTCTTGGTTTATGTTTAGAGTGGCAAGATTTTTTTTTTTCCTGGCATTTTGAGCTTCCATGATAATATTGACCAGAAAGCGGGTCTGTGGTGTCTTCTGTTACTGAACCCAACAATTTTGCTTTATTTCATGTGCTTTATTTTCTTTCGTAGTTATTAGAATTATTGCTAATTATTTAGAAACATAATTAATAATTTAGAAATTATTATTAGAAAACGTAATTATTTAGAAACAATTGTGATTACTTAAAATATAAGTCATTTGTTATCATGAGTATGTGTACATTAGTTTTAAAAAATCATTTTCAAAAGAATTATAGATAAAAGCAACCCTTTATTCCGCCACTTTCAGATTTTTTTTCTGCTTTCCTAAGATAGCTATTTCTTAATTCATTTTAGGCATTATCTATTGACTTCTTATTATGACCTCTCCCTTCTCCATACTCGGATTCAATAGACATTACCTGCATGATAGTCGTTACTGATTTTTGTATGATGTGAGGATTGAAAAACATGCTGTAGATACACTTGATGCGTTGGTACAGCAATTAAATTTTATTTAATTGAAATGCAAGATCTGTTTTCCACGTCCACGTATCTCAGCCAGGGACTGATTCCTTGCAATAGTGCGAGGGCTGTTCATTGACCACGTGCCGTGGGATCAGGCACTTTGGAGAGTACAAGATTGTTGTTCCCCTCAAGAAACTTAAAATGCCTAATTGCACGTAGTGGGAGAGAAGGCATCCGAGTAAGTCAGTAACAGAGGCCTAGGTATGACAAAGGAAATCGGCTTTCTTGGGCCCTGGGAGTCTCCCATTCTGTGCCAAATCGCACTACAAGCACGTTTTTTTTTTTTTTTTTTGTTCTTGGACAGGTTTCTGCATGTTTGTGCTGAGCCTGGTGAAGAAACACTATCGTCTGCAGTTTTATATGGTGTGTATTGACCCTTATTCCGTAATCATCAAATGTAACAAAAACCTAAATGTGCTAGTTCGTGTCTTGCCCAAGTAGGAGGGGTGTTTCACTCGCAGATGACCACTAAATATAAAAAAAAAAAAAACATTGAAGTTGAAAAGTTTGTGAGGATTTTAAAATTTTAGCTGCTTTTCAAAGCTTCCCGAAACCTTTTTCTTTGAATAGTTTTTGAAACGCTATAAAGTATTGGGATTCTGTAAATTTACAGAAATTGGAAGAGTTTCGTAGTCTCCCCGGGCAGTTCCTAAATCTGGTAGACACCTACTAGGTTGTTCTATGGAAAGTAACTATGTTTAACTTGCTCTTAAGCATGGAGCATATGAAGGCAGCAGGGCGTGTGTTTTGTTGGTGTAGTTATGGTTAGTCATAGCATTGCATAATATCTTCTTGGCACCAGGTATTTTGTTCAGCGTGCCAAAGTCTATGCTTCATGAAGTTTATCACTGCACACAATGGACTTTTCTAATTTCCTTAAACTGTCACTAATTATAAGAACGGATACTGCAGTGCAGCGTTGAGTAAGGCCTGCTTTGGAAATGCACCGTGTTTTCTATTCTTCGTGCTTTGTTTTTCCTCCGTCAAGACGTTCTGCTGAGCATTAGTGCTGGGAAACCGCAGCTGTCTCTCACATTTTCTAATTCCAGAGGATGTGAGAATGAAGAGCAAAATTTTTAGTGAAAATCTAGAAGCAATCAAGACAAATTAGAAATAGAATCGCCTATGAGAATATAAATTGTGCCTAGTGGGGAAAAAATCATGTGTGCATTTTGAAGCAACCAGGTAAAAGACAATTGGATCTTTTCAGCTGGTTTGCTGCCGTGGGAAACAGATTTATTAAGAATACATCAAGGCCGGGGCGCGGTGGCTCACGCCTGTAATCCTAGCACTCTGGGAGGCCGAGGCAGGCGGATTGCTCAAGATCAGGAGTTCGAGACCAGCCTGAGCAAGAGCGAGACCTCGTCTCTACTATAAAGAGAAAGAAATTAATTGGCCAACTAATATATATATATAGAAAAAATTAGCTGGGCACAGTGGCTCATGCCTGGAGTCCCAGCTACTCGGGAGGCTGAGGCAGGAGGATCGCTTGAGCCCAGGAGTTGGAGGTTGCCGTGAGCGAGGCTGACGCCACAGCACTCACTCTAGCCTGGGCAACAAAGCGAGACTCTGTCTCAAAAAAACCAAAACAAAAAAAGAATACATAAAAATTCCAAGAATTATACAAAGGCATTTTATGAATTTCAGTAAAAATTATAAGACTGGTATATGGAAATGTTAGCTTCTTTTTGTTTACATTCTACTCATACTGATTATGTTACAAGTCACTAAAGTGGCCATGTCTCAGGCTAAATGGCTTTGATGAGACACAAAGATCTTTGAAAATTTGAAATTGAATACATTCGTCGAACAGACCTGTTACAGGCAGTTGAACCCTGTTGGTTTGAATCATTTGAAGTTAGAAATATTAATAAATCTTTATGAGAGAAGGTTACCATAATAAACTCTGAAAGCAAGTTAATTTTTAGCATTTTTCATAACTGCAGAATGCCGCCAGAATGAAGTGTTCTCTAAATGCTGTAACAGCACCGTACAGCACCGTACATTTCTCATCATTTAAATCTAATGATTCAGGATTATGGTCTATATTTGTGTGTGTGTTTTTTTTTAAATTTAGGAGTATATCTGTTATTAGCATTGTTTGTATATAAGTTAAGATGACTTGGCTAGATGTTCTCATTATTTTAAGGTTCCAGCAGGTAACAAAATGAACGTCATTTACTAACAGCATTTACCTACTATGACCTCACCTTACAAATTTGGGCCGGAAGTCAGGGTAGAAATTTGTGTCCCAAAGTCACTGTTGCTTCTTCGGCTGGGCTGATGAGTTGTGTTCACTAATTTTTGTGTTGTTGGGCTATTAACAGTTCGCATGGACTCACGTCACTTTACTGATAACCGTTACTCAGTCACACCTTGTCATCCAAAATCTGTTTGAAGGCATGATATGGTAAGGGAACAGTATTACACTGCTTTGTATTTATGTCATAGCACTTTTAAAGCTCTTTTTTTTTTTTTTTTTATTACCGTGGGACCGTGTCTTAACAGATTTCTACTAAAATGCGCTGTGTTTGTTGTTGCTGTGTTCTGTTAAAATGTCTTTACCGTCTGACAACTAAAAACAAAAATGCTTCATTAACAAGTAGAAGCTTTTATTCGGGTTCCAAATAAAGTACATAACGTTCCCCATATATGATCGTCAAGTAATTAATTACATCTTCCGGTGTTAATAAACTTGGATGTGATTTTTTTACAAAGGATAGACTTTAAAGATATGTTAAGATACTGTATACATGAAATACAAAGGAATGTGAAAGTTTGCTTGTCAGTGAACAGTGCGCTGGAAATACATTTTTCTCTAGGTGGAAGTTGGGTAGTTCTACTTCGCTTTCATGTAAGAGTAGTTTTCCAGATTTCAAATGTGTGGAGTTACCTGCTCTGTAGCAGTGGCTTTGCATATTCAGAAAGCATTTTTATTAAAAATCACAAAACTTAAAAATTATTTGGAATGGAGAAAAAGCTTAAGATTAAAACAATCTGACCATATTTTTCCCACATTGATTTTAAACTGATTGATTAAAGTCTTTTACAGTTGATTGGTTTTTTTTTTTTTTTTTTGAGACAGAGTCTTGCTTTGTTGTCCAGGCTAGAGTGAGTGTCGTGGCATCAGCCTCGCTCACAGCAACCTCACACTCCTGGGCTCAAGCGATCCTCCTGCCTCAGCCTCCCGAGTAGCTGGGACTACAGGCATGCGCCACCACGCCCGGCTTATTTTTTTATATACATATCAGTTGGCCAATTAATCTCTTTCTATTTTTAGTAGAGACGGGGTCTCGCTCTTGCTCAGGCTGGTTTTGAACTCCTGACCTTGAGCAATCCGCCCGCCTCAGCCTCCCAGAGAGCTAGGATTACAGGCGTGAGCCACCTCGCCCGGCCAGTTGATTGGTTTTATCAAGTTAAATTTTATTCCCTTGACAGGGTTGTGTTTTTTACCAAGGGATATATGTGTTTGTGCAGACAACTGGAATCGCTTTAATATTGTCTTCCATATATTGTACAAACTTTTAATCAATAGGAACAGTTACTGAAGTAAGTAGGTTCTGTACAATTAGTAGAGTTTAATGCAGTCATAGCTAAGATACAATTAAAATTAATAATAGGCTGCTTTTCTGAAGGTAATCTTTCAGTCTGTCTTTTTTTTTAAATTGTAACTTGCTCCTCATACAACTAAAATTTGAGCTGGACACGGTAGCTGATACCTCTAATACCAACCAGCTGCTTGGAAGGTTGAGGCTGGAGGATTGTCAGAGTCTGACCTGGGTAACATAGTGAGACCCTGTCTCTAAAAACAATTTTTTAAAATTAGCCAGGCATAGTGGCGCAGGCCTGTAATGTCCCAGCTGCTCAAGAGGCTGAGGTGGGAGGATCACTTGAGCCAGGAGTTCAAGGCTGCAGTGAGCTATGATAGCACCACTGCACTCAAGCCTGGGCAACAGAGAAAGACTATGTCTCTAAAAGTTAAAAATAAAAAAAAAAACCCTAAAATTTAAATGTCTGTAACTATAGAAATTGATCATTTAGTATTTTCCTTATCAGTATTCACCTAGTATATTTGTTAATAGATTTTGCTCTGCTTCAATTGCTAAATGGGCAAATTTGGTTGGTACTTATTGTTTCTACTAATGTTTTGGCAATTATTACGTTTGGACTAGCTTGCAGTATAATCCAAAGGCTTATTCCACTGGTTTGTTGTCAGTTATAACCTATATGAACATTTGCTACTTAATCATATGAACTTTTTTTTTTTTTTTTTTCCTTAACAGGTTCCTTGTTCCAATATCAAGTGTTATCTGCAATGACATAACTGCTTACCTTTTTGGATTTTTTTTTGGGAGAACTCCATTAATTAAGGTAATAGAAAACTACAGTAGAATGGAGACCATGTTCAAGATAGTCCAATTACTTACGCATGCGCACACACAGCCCCTTCAGTAAAAAACCGTAAACCTTTCAGGGGAATAAAATTTATCTTGGTAGAAATCCATCAACCATAAAAGACATTAATCAGGTTAAAATTAACATGGGAAAAATATGGTCAGATTCTTTTCTATCTTAAACTTTTTCTGCATTCCAACTAATGTTCAAGTTTTGTAATTTTTAACCAATAAAAATGCTTTCTGAGCATGCAAGCCGCTGCTACAGAGCAAGTAACTCAGGACATCTGAAGGTCACCGTGACCTTCATGATGAGCCACTAGAGAACATTTCTGACATCTAGGTGCTATTGCACGTTTTTGATTCCCGAGGTCCTTTGCTTTTCCTTAGCAGCACTTGGCGATGCGGTGTAGGGCCAGGGAGCCGCTCCCAGGAGTTCCGTCTGGTTCTTCCTCAGACAGTGTATGTATGGCTCTTCAGGACGGGCTTGACTCCTTTGGCTTTGAGTCTTAACACGTCTTGCTGCTGGTTCCTAGTCTCCGCCACGGGTGCGGTTCTTCATTCTCCTTCCCTAGCTGTACGGACTGAGGAGCCTTCTGGCAGCTCTGCCCACCCCCGAGCCCTCCCCTCTGCTGCCCCACCCCCGAGCCCTCCCCTCCGCTGCCCCACCCCCGAGCCCTCCCCTCCGCTGCCCCACCCCCGAGCCCTCCCCTCCGCTGCCCCACCCCCCACCCCAGAGCCCTCCCCTCCTCTGCCCCACCCCCCACCCCAGAGCCCTCCCCTCCTCTCCCCCACCCCAGAGCCCTCCCCTCCTCTCCCCCACCCCAGAGCCCTCCCCTCCTCTCCCCCACCCCTGAGCCCTCCCCTCCTCTCCCCGACCACCAAGCCGTCCCCTCCTCTCCCCCACCCCCGAGCCCTCCCCTCCTCTCCCCGACCCCCAAGCCGTCCCCTCCTCTCCCCGACCCCCGAGCCCTCCCCTCCTCTCCCCGACCCCTGAGCCCTCCCCTCCTCTCCCCCACCCCCGAGCCCTCCCCTCCTCTCCCCGACCCCCGAGCCCTCCCCTCCTCTCCCCCACCCCCGAGCCCTCCCCTCCTCTCCCCGACCCCCGAGCCCTCCCCTCCTCTCCCCGACCCCCAAGCCGTCCCCTCCTCTCCCCCACCCCCGAGCCCTCCCCTCCTCTCCCCGACCCCCAAGCCGTCCCCTCCTCTCCCCGACCCCCAAGCCGTCCCCTCCTCTCCCCCACCCCCGAGCCGTCCCCTCCTCTCCCCGACCCCCAAGCCGTCCCCTCCTCTCCCCCACCCCCGAGCCCTCCCCTCCTCTCCCCGACCCCCGAGCCCTCCCCTCCTCTCCCCCACCCCCGAGCCCTCCCCTCCTCTCCCCGACCCCCGAGCCCTCCCCTCCTCTCCCCCACCCCCGAGCCCTCCCCTCCTCTCCCCCACCCCCGAGCCCTCCCCTCCTCTCCCCGACCCCCAAGCCGTCCCCTCCTCTCCCCCACCCCCGAGCCCTCCCCTCCTCTCCCCGACCCCTGAGCCCTCCCCTCCTCTCCCCCACCCCCGAGCCCTCCCCTCCTCTCCCCGACCCCCAAGCCGTCCCCTCCTCTCCCCCACCCCCGAGCCCTCCCCTCCTCTCCCCGACCCCCAAGCCGTCCCCTCCTCTCCCCCACCCCCGAGCCCTCCCCTCCTCTCCCCGACCCCCGAGCCCTCCCCTCCTCTCCCCCACCCCCGAGCCCTCCCCTCCTCTCCCCGACCCCCAAGCCGTCCCCTCCTCTCCCCCACCCCCGAGCCCTCCCCTCCTCTCCCCGACCCCCGAGCCCTCCCCTCCTCTCCCCCACCCCCGAGCCCTCCCCTCCTCTCCCCCACCCCCGAGCCGTCCCCTCCTCTCCCCGACCCCCAAGCCGTCCCCTCCTCTCCCCGACCACCAAGCCGTCCCCTCCTCTCCCCCACCCCCGAGCCCTCCCCTCCTCTCCCCCACCCCCGAGCCCTCCCCTCCTCTCCCCGACCCCCAAGCCGTCCCCTCCTCTCCCCCACCCCCGAGCCCTCCCCTCCTCTCCCCGACCCCCAAGCCGTCCCCTCCTCTCCCCCACCCCCGAGCCCTCCCCTCCTCTCCCCGACCCCCGAGCCCTCCCCTCCTCTCCCCCACCCCCGAGCCCTCCCCTCCTCTCCCCCACCCCCGAGCCGTCCCCTCCTCTCCCCGACCCCCAAGCCGTCCCCTCCTCTCCCCGACCCCCAAGCCGTCCCCTCCTCTCCCCGACCACCAAGCCGTCCCCTCCTCTCCCCCACCCCCGAGCCCTCCCCTCCTCTCCCCCACCCCCGAGCCCTCCCCTCCTCTCCCCCACCCCCGAGCCCTCCCCTCCTCTCCCCCACCACCAAGCCCTCCCCTCCTCTCCCCGACCACCAAGCCCTCCCCTCCTCTCCCCCACCCCCGAGCCCTCCCCTCCTCTCCCCGACCCCCGAGCCCTCCCCTCCTCTCCCCCACCCCCGAGCCCTCCCCTCCTCTCCCCGACCCCCAGCCGTCCCCTCCTCTCCCCCACCCCCGAGCCCTCCCCTCCCCTCCTCTCCCCGACCCCCAAGCCGTCCCCTCCTCTCCCCGACCCCCGAGCCGTCCCCTCCTCTCCCCCACCCCCGAGCCGTCCCCTCCTCTCCCCCACCCCCCAGCCCTCCCCTCCTCTCCCCGACCCCTGAGCCCTCCCCTCCTCTCCCCGACCCCCGAGCCCTCCCCTCCTCTCCCCGACCCCCGAGCCCTCCCCTCCTCTCCCCCACCCCCGAGCCCTCCCCTCCTCTCCCCCACCCCCGAGCCCTCCCCTCCTCTCCCCGACCACCAAGCCCTCCCCTCCTCTCCCCCACCCCCGAGCCCTCCCCTCCTCTCCCCGACCCCCGAGCCCTCCCCTCCTCTCCCCCACCCCCGAGCCCTCCCCTCCTCTCCCCCACCCCCAAGCCCTCCCCTCCTCTCCCCGACCCCCGAGCCCTCCCCTCCTCTCCCCCACCCCCGAGCCCTCCCCTCCTCTCCCCGACCCCCAAGCCGTCCCCTCCTCTCCCCGACCCCCGAGCCCTCCCCTCCTCTCCCCGACCCCCAGCCGTCCCCTCCTCTCCCCCACCCCCGAGCCCTCCCCTCCCCTCCTCTCCCCGACCCCCAAGCCGTCCCCTCCTCTCCCCCACCCCCGAGCCCTCCCCTCCTCTCCCCCACCCCCAGCCCTCCCCTCCTCTCCCCCACCCCCAGCCCTCCCCTCCTCTCCCCCACCCCCAAGCCGTCCCCTCCTCTCCCCCACCCCCGAGCCCTCCCCTCCCCTCCTCTCCCCCACCCCCGAGCCCTCCCCTCCTCTCCCTGACCCCCAAGCCGTCCCCTCCTCTCTCCCACCCCTACCAAACTTGCTGAAAGAGTAAATCATCCCATCCTCACATATTCATGTCTATTGGTGATACCTTTATATCCAAATTCATTTAAAAAAAAAAAAAAAGATTTGGGGGGGCCCTCCAGTTACAGGCTGAGGAAATGCAGGTGACAATGACAGGTTAAGACACAGGAGAGGAAAACGCCAGGCGCACATAGTGTTGTTTTGCCTTAAACTTGGTTCTGTTTACGGGCAGTGGAGGCAAAGAAGGAAATGAACTAAGTTAGGCAGTTCTTGTTTTGGGGAAAAAAAGAAACCAGTTCTTCATGAAAATCAAACCATTTTCTAGAGCCGATTTCTTAAAAAAGCTTTTCGCGTTGGGGCTTCAGATGGGATTCACTCAGTTCGCACCCAGGGCAAAGGTCTTTTACAACATTCTCAGGAATACGTTACTTGGCTGTTTTGATGTTGTTATTTGAAGGCAGTTTTAGAGGGACTGAGGTAGCTGTTCAGACATAAAACCTTCTGCCTGTCCGGAGTGGTGAGAGAGAAGTTGTGCATTTCCAGAAGAATCCGTAGACTGCCTTTCCTTCAAAAAGTCTCCCTTAAACTTTTCCCCCTTGGGGGGGCAGCTACAGAGAGCCCCGGCTGAGCTGCAGGGGTGGTTGCAAGCAAGCTGTGTATTTTTTTTCTTTGAGACAGAGTCTCACTCTGTTGCCCAGGCTAGAGTGCCATGGCGTCAGCCTCGCTCACAGCAACCTCCAACTCCTGGGCTCAGGTGATCCTCCTGCCTCAGCCTCCCGAGTAGCTGGGACTACAGGCATGCGCCACCATGCCCGGCTAATTTTTTCTATATATTTTTTTTAGTTGGCCAATTGATTTTTTTCTATTTTTTAGTAGAGACGGGGTCTCGCTCTTTCTCAGGCTGGCCTCGAACTCCTGACCTTGAGTGATCCTCCTACCTCGGCCTCCCAGAGTGCTAGGATTACAGGCGTGAGCCACTGGGCCCGGCCCAAGCTATGCATTTTTGAAAACATTTGCAAAGCTGCTCTGGAGCAAGCGATGAAGTATTCCAGAGTTCTACACAGGCCGAGAAGTTTCTGGCTTAGGAAGGCTGTTAATAGCTGCAGGAGAATCTTAGCGACTGACTTTGAATAAAGCTTTCCCGTGACTTCACCGGGCTGGATTAGTTGCATACTGTTCCCTAAGATAATTGAACAGTTAACCTCTCACTCAGTATGCTATGCATCCGTTTAATGTGACAAGCTGTCTTTAACATAACCAACAGGCACTTTTGAATTTGAGTCCCGCTCTTACTTCATGGCAGTGACACCAGATTATCTGAGGTTATGCCTGTCCCTTTTCTATGGCAGAATTGTCATTGTCATCAGATTTCTCAAGAAACCATTTCTGCCAGCCATTTGTCTTTGGGCTCTGTGAGCATCAGGGCGACAGGTGTGTAGAGAGCGCTGGTGGCTCAGCCTGTAGCCCATTTTGGCTGCTGTCCCCGGTCACTGGTCTGATGACCAGAGCCCCATGTGCACGAACACCCATGTCCTACGTGGACCCGCGTGCAGTTAGCACCTTCCTCTCCCGAGAGGCTTTCCCTCCTGCCTGCAGCGCCACCGCCCGGGCTCCAGACTTCCTTCCAGAGTCCTCTCCCGGAATGCCTCACCGACTGGGAAACAGCAGCCCAGCTCCGAAACAAGCAGTGTCTATTCTTAGAAGCACAGCATGTTCCTTTCTTCCTGGAGACAGACTTGGATGATGAAAAAAGAGAGAAGGATTTGTGACGACTACTTGAGGAGCAAATACAGTATTTGGGGGCTGTGGCGTATTTTACCGTTGCAGGGTAGAAGTCCGTGCAGAGCACGTTAAGAATGTGTGAAGCATGTTAAGGATGTGTGTGTTGAGAATGCGTGCTGCCGTGTCCATGTTTTGTTGTATTTGTTCTGTTTTTGGTCAATAGCAGGTCATCACTGGCCATGTGTACTTGGAATGTATATATCTCAGTCCTGTTCCAGGAGCTCACGCTATCTATTATGGGATGTTACAGAAGCATAGAAGTGACGGGCGATCGATTATTTCAGTATAGACCAGGCATCCTCAAACTAAGCCCGAGGGCCACATGTGGCCCGCCAAGGACATGTATCAGGCCCGCCGGGTGTGTTTGCCGCCGCTGCCTGTCCTGCTTAGCAGCCGACGCGTCCCGGGCCCACAGTGCGCACTCTCCAACGGTCTGAGGGACAGTGAGCTGGCCCCCTGTTTAAAATGTTTGAGGACCCCTGGTATAGACTTTCTAGTTCTTTGAAAGAAAAAACAAATAAATTGTGGCTATTTAAGAGGAACAAACACGCACTCACCGCATGTCAAATGTTTGAGTGCCTACTGTGTGTTTAAATGCTACTACGGAGATTTGCCAGTAAATCGGGATCATAGAATGAAAGGAAAGGGTTTTAAACTATTACAGCAGGAAAATACACAAGTAGAGTGACGGACAAGGTGTTGCAGGAACTGCTAGAACAGAGTTTGCATGTACATCGTATGTTTCGTGAGTGCAGGAATGCTTTCTAATTTTGTTTGGCCTTTTTTTTTTTTTTTTTTTTTTTTCAGTTGTCTCCTAAAAAGACTTGGGAAGGATTCATTGGCGGTTTCTTTTCCACAGTCGTGTTTGGATTCACCGTGAGTTTTGCTAGGATTTTTATTTCCTGTCTATTTTGGAAAACGATGCCAAGTTTTATTAGTCTATCACGTAAGCCTAAACATTAGACCACGGCATGCTAAGAATGTTGTTATGTTTATTGAGACCTACTGAACGGAGCCTATTCTGTAGCTTAGTTGCTCTTAGCCTGGGCTGCGTGTAGAATCGCCTAGGGGAGCTTACATAAGATGTGTGTCTCAGCCCTGTCCCAGGCCAGTTGGCTCCCCAGGTAATTCTAACGTGCAGCTGGGCTTGAGACCGGGCTTGAGACCGGTGGCTTTGAGTGACAGCAGAGAATGCAAGTGCCGCTGGCGGCTTCGGCCCTCTTAACACACGGTGGCCATGTGGCTCCGTGCGTGGTTCCCGCCGTGCTCACAGCTTGCAGGAAGAGTCCATTAATCTTAAATAATTAGTGTTCGCTCTCAGCCGCGAATAATGGATAGTGTTCACGTTTTAAGGGTTAGTTTACAGTTACGGAATTTAGTTTTTTATTCAAAGTTGCCCAGTTAGAAACAGTAAAATGGCTGAATGTAAGGTAAATATACAAAAGAAATTACCGTGGGAAGGTAGTTTGTTAGCAGTCGAGTCTCTGACAGTTGCAGTTACATTCCGTGCCCGAGCGTAGAGTAACTGGCGACACCAGGAAGTGTGAGAAAGAGCAGACGTGCAAATAGACGGCCCCGTGCCATGATGCACGGGTGGGAAAGCCACCATAATTCCTCCATTTAATTTACAAGTTTAGTTCATTCTCAGTGGAAATTCCAGTAAAATTTGATAAAATTACTGCAGAGTTCTTGCGGTAGACTATTGATGAGATGACAGTTGATAAATAGAATGAAAAAGGACCCAGCCCCATCTAATATGTTTACATTGCAAAATAAGAATGTTTAAAACATTATTAAATTAAGTCACGCTTTAAGATTTTTGCTATTGTTAAAGATTAATTTGGAAATACTACAGGAACAACCATGTTACTGGAAGAAAATAAAGAGCTACCCCGTAAGAATGTAGTGCATGACAAAATTAATGAGGAGGAAAATAATACATATTTTCATTTTTTTTAATGTCAAAAATGTCTTCAGAATGATACATATTTTCAAATAAATGGTTATGAAGAAACTGATTGTTTAAAAGTAAAATCAGTTTATAACTATTCCTAGAATCATCTTTGAATTTTCCAAGAGAAAAGAAGAGAGAATAAAACTGTTGTCTAGCAATTTAAATTTACAACAGGATATTTCATTTTACATATTGTTTACTTACATGGCTTGAGAACAGCTAGTTTTAAAAACTGTAGTAATGTGGCCAAGGAAAGCAGCACGGTCAGAGTTTTGTGGATCGGCTAAGTGTTTTTCACCTGTACTCTTTTGTATGAATACTGTTTTTCTCAGTCACTTTGAATCACCGATTAATTGACTGAATGAAATTAATATAAGCTGGTTTGCAGTAAACTCGCATCTTTAACTCTCCCTATGTAATCTGCAGAATTGTGGTCACACAGAGGTTGAAATCTCATTGATTTCAAGAACTCTTTCATTTTCCTAAAAGTCTTCGAAGTCTTTTGCTGGGGCAGTTAATGACCATCTAACTCAGAAACTGCGTGTAGCAGGTGGTTAACACAAAAGAGCTTCTGGCATTTTCTGTCTCTGGCCTCGCTGACGCGTAACTGAAAACACTCGCGCTTGCTTTGCCGCCCAGGCTGCCTACGTGCTATCCCAGTACCAGTACTTCGTCTGCCCCGTGGAGTACCGGAGCGATGTCAACTCCTTCGTCACCGAGTGTGAGCCCTCGGAACTCTTCCGCCTCCAGAGCTACGCGCTTCCACCCTTCCTGCAGGCGGTGCTGAGATGGGTAAGAGTGGACGTGGCCGGGCATCTTCCCCTCCCACCGTCGCTACGCCTCCTGTAAAAGTGGGGTTCAGATTCAGCTGACTTCTGTAAACTTTTTGACTCTTTTTTTTTTTTTTTTTTTTTTTTTTTTTGAGACAGAGTCTCACTTTGTTGCCCAGGCTAGAGTGAGTGCCGTGGCTTCAGCCTCGCTCACAGCAACCTCCAACTCCTGGGCTCAAGCGATCCTCCTGCCTCAGCCTCCCGAGTAGCTGGGACTACAGGCATGCACCACCATGCCCGGCTAATTTTATATATATATATATTAGTTGGCCAATTAATTTCTTTCAAATTTTTTTTTTTTTTTTTTTGAGACAGAGTCTCACTTTTGTTGCCCAGGCTAGAGTGAGTGCCGTGGCGTCAGCCTCGCTCATAGCAACCTCTAACTCCTGGGCTCAAGCGATCCTCCTGCCTCAGCCTCCCGAGTAGCTAGGACTACAGGCATGCGCCACCATGCCCGGCTCATTTTTTGTATATATACTTTTAGTTGGTCAATTAATTTCTTTCTATTTTTAGTAGAAATGGGGTCTCGCTCAGGCTGGTTTCGAACTCCCGACCTCGAGCGATCCGCCTGCCTCGGCCTCCCAGAGTGCTGGGATTACATGCGTGAGCCACCGCGCCCGGCACAATTTTTTTTTTTTTTATAGTAGAGACGGGGTCTCGCTCTTGCTCAGGCTGGTTTTGAACTCCTGACCTTGAGCAATCCGCCCGCCTCGGCCTCCCAGAGTGCTAGGATTACAAGTGTGAGCCACCGCGCCCGGCCTAACTTTTTGACTCTTGAACGTAGCAGTGGTTTGAGTTTACCGTCAGTGTTACGTTCTGTCCCCTTGTGACTTCCCCTCCTTGAACGCAACACGAGTGTTACTCTTGCAGGTCAGTTGTGTGCTGGGAATGCGCCTGCCTCATGGTTTAAATGCTGATGGTAACTTACTTTCTGTTTGTTTTGAAGACTTTTTTCTTTTCTTCTTCTTCAACATTTCATAGGTTTTTACAAATCAGATGGATTAGAATGAGTTTCACATGTTACTGGTGTATGTGCTAACTCGATGTAAAACTCAATTAAAATTCACCAGCTCAAAGAGCCCTTGATTTTTAGAGGACATTTATTGGTAAATGCAGAAAGGTGCTGCTTCTAAAAATCAGTTTTTCCTTCCAAAAGGACATTGCTGCCATTTAAAGGTATCTTTGCGGTCTCTCACTGAGGGGTGTTGACATGCTTTCCCGGTAGAACCATCTAGAACCCTCTTGATCTATGTAATCAGGACTGATGGGTGATTGGTTAAAGTGAGGAATGAAATAGCGTGTGTGTTTGTGTGCGCGCACACACAACACATGCACGTATTTGTATCTGATTAAACATTTTATTTTTAACTAAAATACATAATTTTTGATAAGCAGATACATCAACAAAGTATTTCTGTCCTTGAGGGCTCAACAAATGGATTCCAAGAATTTTTCCAGTGTCTAAGGCAGGGGTCCTCAAACTTTTTAAACAGGGGGCCAACTCACTGTCCCTCAGACCGTTGGAGAGCGCGCACTGCGGGCCCGGGACGAGTCGGCTGCTAAGCAGGACAGGCAGCGGCGGCAAACACACCCGGCGGGCCGGATAAATGTCTTCAGCAGGTCTCAGTTTGAGGACCCCTGGTTGAAGCCCTCTGTTACCTGCTATAAAACTCTTGATGTTGCCAATCTTCGATCAGGAGCAAGTCTCTTGCTTTGAGAACAGGTCCGGATATCGGTGTTCTCAAACATCTCTTTCTGAACCACACCTGTGACGCACTGCCTGTAATTGTCACTTTCAGGTTATTTTAAAAAGGGGCAAGAACTAAGACTTTACAAAATAATTTGACTACAGAATTCCTCTCAATTTTTATGTCCTTCTCCCCAAACCTGTCGTAACTGTCTCGCCGATTCCCATGTTGGCCGTCGTCTTTATGCGACTTGTCTTTGCGTGTTTCCCGCAGCATTCAACAGGGTTTTGAGAGAAAAGGCCAGTTTTCCCTTATTTGATCGTATAAAATTAATAGTGAAATATCGTACACTATTAAGATAAGTTATATAATTACAAACAAAAGTACTACTCCTGGTTAAAAAAAAAAACAAAAAACCACACAACAAAATTTGGAAATTGACCGATTCTTAGTAGGCCTGCAACTGAACTGTAGAAGTTCCTAGAGAAACCAGAGGGTAGCCCACCGGCTGCCAGGTTTCGGGGGGCCGGGGCCGTGAGCACACTTAGGGGCAGGGGGGAGTGGGGAGTGCTGGCCGGGCGGAGGATGGCACGCACAGATTGCCATGTGTTCTTCTCCCGCGACTCTTAAAGTCCGTGAAATGAACGGAAACGTGGCGTGTACTGTGACTTGCTGTCACGTCACGGTTCGGAGGTTAGCCGGCGCGCTCAGGCGTGATTTGCGCTGATGTCGGCCCCACCTCTGCCCTCCCCTTTCCTCCCCAGGAGACGGTGAGCCTGTACCCTTTCCAGATACACAGCGTCGCCCTCTCGGCATTCGCCTCCCTAATCGGCCCGTTCGGAGGCTTCTTTGCCAGCGGATTCAAAAGGGCTTTCAAAATCAAGGTGCGTGTTTCGGGTCCTCCCTGCTGCGTTGCGACAGAGCGGAATCAGAGGGCGTAGCCTGTCCGGAATCGGGTTCCCTCTTGGTCTACCTTATTAAGAAGCCCTTAGGCAAAAACCTTTTCAGCCTCGAGCCAAGTGCTGCCTGGCGGAGCTGGGCGTGTCCCTCCTTGTTAGGTTTCGGGCGTGCCGCATCCGTGTCCTTTGTAGAAATGGGATATGCCCCTGAGGGTCGGGCCAGTCGCAGTGTCTCTCTGCCTTTCCAAGCAGAGAGAACCAAGAACCCAGCCACGAATCGAATTGTCTGACGTGCGTGGTATGGCCGTGGTGTCACTCGAAGGGGGGGACACGCAGCCGAGCCTTTGGCTTTGCGACTGGTCATCCTGTTAGGTCAGGAGTCGCCAGACGCTTTCCGTACAGGGCAGATAATCGGCTTATCGGGCTTCCAGACCACACAGGCCCTAGCCCAGCCTCTCGGCTGCGGCCCCTGCCGTTGTAGCGTGAAACCCCCACCCACGGGCAGTACGCCTCTGGATGGGCTCACAGCAACCTCCAACTCCTGGGCTCAAGCGATCCTCCTGCCTCAGCCTCCTACCGAGTAGTTGGGACTACAGGCATGCGCCACCATGCCCGGCTCATTTTTTCTATATATATTTTTAGTTGTCCAGCTAATTTCTTTCTATTTTTGGTGGAGACGGGGTCTTGCTCTTGCTCAGGCTGGTCTCGAACTCCTGAGCTCAAGCGATCCTCCCGCCTCGGCCTCCCAGAGTGCTAGGATGACCGGCGTGAGCCACCGCGCCCGGCCTACGATAGTATTTTTTTAATGGTCTCCAATCCAAGGTTTCTTGTTGAGTGGTGGGGTATGTTTTTGCGTGTCTGGAATGAAGAAGCGATTGCTGTTGCGCGTCAGGTATTTTTAGGTTGCCTGAGTGAGCTAGAAGGGCAGTTAGTCCCGCCCGTTCCCTGGGCGCTCAGACGTGTGAATCTGTCCACCCAGAGGGGATTTGCAGCGGCTCACGACAGGCCCTGGGTTTGGCCACTGGATGAACTGACACGCCCCAAATGAGCTGGCTGTGTTGCTTTTCTTTTTACTCTAACACTTAAAAAAAATATATTTATCATATTATGCAGAGAAAGGAGCATTAGGATAAACATGAGTTAGATCCAGTTGTACGCCTGTCAGCTACACTAAAGGGGCTGCTAAAGTAGCTTCTGGTTAAACAGAAGGGTAGGTTGTGATAAAACTAAATGAGAATTTTTATTGATAAAAATATTTTATTAACCAAAAACAGTGGTAGATGTAATTAATGTTTGCACAGTGTAGGTCAATTTTAGAAATAGTTTCAGAGTGGGCACTGAAAATATGGAAAATATGGTTTTAATATTTACAAAATATGGTTTTAATCTGTTGGACGTGTCCTAGTTAAGTCTGTATTCAGTGGGAAAAAATCCAGTAGTAGAAGTATTTTCCGTCCAGAGTCTATGATGCAAAGGAGACAGGAATTTTGCAGCAGGTGATTTTTCTGAAAACTTGCTAACATATTTGTTTGTTTCTAAAGGATTTTGCAAACACCATCCCTGGGCACGGTGGGATAATGGACAGATTCGACTGTCAGTATTTGATGGCAACTTTTGTGCACGTGTACATCACAAGTTTCATAAGGTACTTTTGCATTTAAAGCAAATTTGTAGATGTTTTCTTTTGAGTTCTCATTCCTGTTGACGTTAGTTTGAGTAAGTTAACTTTCTCTGTCAACGGTAATCTATTAGATCAAAGGGAATGGTGGCCCCTGGAGTTGTAGCCCTGAAAATACAGTTAAATTATAATTGTTTTACGTACATTTGAGCAACTTACAAAAAAGGGTAGTACTGTGTTTCCCCGAAAATAAGACCTACCCCCAAAATAAGCTCTGGTGATGGGTGTGGCTATGGAAATCAGCCCTAGTGACGGGCGTGGCTGCGCAGCGCATCTGCACAACCCATGCGTGTTGTCGCGGAGCGGGAAAGAACACGAGCAGCCCTTCTCATCCGCCCCGTGAGAACTCTAGTGCTCGTCAGGAGACATCGGGGCCGGTGGCTCTAAAGGAAACTGAGTCACAAGACATTCAGGATGGGATTCGGGGCTTGGAGAGTGAGGATGATGTTCCAGAAGAAGACGACTTCGCTCTGTTTGAATCAATGCAGATGGTTGTAGCATACTTAACACATCCCCTGAAAATAAGCCTTAGGGTGTCTTCTTGAGAAAAAAATAAATATAAGACCCTGTCTTATTTTCGGGGAAACATGCTATATATCATGGTCCTTAACAGGAGATGGTATTGGATTTGAAACATGAGATTTTATTTCTCAGCCGTGGGCGTTGCAGCGATCGTGGATACTAAGAGTTGAGGAGGAGGAGAACATAATCCTCCCAGTCCACCAATTAATGCTCAGATGCCTATCACGTATGGCAGAATGTTCTAGGCCCGAATGTGGCGGAGGACAAACCAAATTAAGTCTCTGCCTTCAGAGCTTCTTGTTGGGAGGTTGGAGGGAGGAGGTGGGAAACAGACAATGAACAGATAGTTTGTTAGATGGCTGTAAGTGCCACGGGGAAAAATACAGCAGTCTGGGTGCCATGGCTGTGTGTGCAGCGGGCTGGCTGGCGGCTGGGGGACGGGTGTTGCTATTTTACATAGGGTGGTTTGTTCTTGTTATTAAACCATAATTTTTATTTATTTATTTATTTTGAGACAGTGTTACTCTGTCGCCTGGGCTAGAGTGCTGTGGCGTCAGCCTAGCTCAATCTCCTGGGCTCAAGCGATCCTCCTGCCTCAGCCTCCTCCCAAGTAGCTGGGACTACAGGCATGCGCCACCATGCCCAGCTCATTTTTTATATATATTTTTAGTTGGCCCATTAGTTTCTTTCTATTTTTAGTAGAGACGGGGGTCTCACTCTTGCTCAGAGCTGGTCTCGAACTCCTGACCTTGAGTGATCCTCCCGCCTCAGCCTCCCAGAGTGCTAGGATGACAGGCATCAGCCACCATGCCCGGCCAAACTGTACTGTTTTGGATCTGCCCCAGGGTGCCAGGGTGGGTCGTGGAGGCTGCCTGCATCAGCCGCGTGTGAACTCACTTCCCCACGGCCTCTGCTGGGGACCCCGTAGCCAGAACACTTATTAATAGCATCCGAGCCATGGACAACATGGATTCCTTTCATAGCGTTATTTGGAGGAAACACATAGTTAGAAATCCCTAAATAACACATTTTAGATATATGCCCATAGCAGTGTGAGAATTTTTGTATTAATTTTATTCTTGTATTAATTTTATTCTTTATTTATTTTATTCTTTTAGTCTTGCTAGGAGTTGCTCAATTTCATTAATCTTTTCAAAGAACCAACTCGTGGCTTTGTTGATTTTTCTCTATCGTATATCTTCTACTTCACTGATTTCCACACTCATCTTTCATTCCTTTATCTTTTTTTTTTTTTTTTGTAGGTTTGATTTGCTGTTCCTTTTCTAGCTTCTTGAGATAAAGCTTAGGTTGTTGATTTTCAGCCCTTCTTTTCTAATGTATCTGCTTAAGACTATAAATTTCCTCTTAAATATCACTTTATCCTTATCCTACAAGTAATGATGCTTGTATTTTCATTATTCAGTTACAAATATTTTCCTGTTTCCAGGATTATGTCTCCTTTAACACATGGATTATTGAGAAGTGTATTGAATAGTTTCCACACAAATGGAGATTTTTCTCATTTTCCTTCCTTGATTGCTATTTCCATTGTGAGTCAGAAATCACACTCTCCATGATTTCAGTACTGAATAGTATTTGAGACTCGCCTTATGGCCCCACATACTGTCTGCTCTGGTGCGTGTTCCGTGTGTACATGGAACAGACGTGCATTCTGTAGTTTTTGGATGTAGTGTTACATGTGTCAGTTAGGTGAAATTTAATTAAACCTTCTGGACTAATTTCGTTTTTGTTGGTTTTCTTTTTGCGGGGAGGTCTGCTTGTTCTATCAGTCACAAAGTGCCTTGTTAAAATTTCTCACTGTGATTGTAAATGCATCTATTTTTATTTCTAGTTCTGTCAGTTTTTGCTTTGTATATTTTGAGGTTGTATCAGGTATTTACAAATTTAGGCTTGTCATAGCTCTGCGTTGAATTGGCCCTTCTGTCGTTATACAATGTCCATGTTCACTGCTTGCCTCAAAGCCTACTTTGTTGGATATCAGAACAGCTACATCAGCTTTCTTTTGGTTAATGTTTGCATAGTATTTCTTTGTCATTTTATTTTCAGTATTTCTTTATCCTTACAATTAATGTCCTTCTGTTTTCTAACAAGCATATGGCTGGGGTTTTTTTTTTTCTTTTTTTTAATAACCCCATTGACAATCTTTTTCTTTTGAATTAAAGTACCTAGCCTATTTGAATATTGTTTGTTTATTGATATATTTAGGTATTAGTAAATTAGTGGTTCAATCTTTAGAACTTCATTTTTAGAAGATGACGGCTTTTTAGGGCATTAACTCACACACTTTCTTCTTTTCAAATTTGCTGTTCTCTCAGTAGAGGGAAGTCACGCTGAGCCCTGTTGTCTCCCATTTGAAAGCAAATATTTAGACTGCTGGGAATGCAGGGGTGGGCAGTGCCAGGGTTATAGCTACCTGGGAGCACCTGCTGACACAGTTCGCATTTCGCTGAACTTGCTGAACGGCGGCGGCTGCCTTTTCTCCCGGGGGCCCCTGCTCTGGGCTCGCGCTGTGAAGTTGCTGAGTCTTTTGAAGAAATGCAACGAGACCAGCCGCGTCCCGACTTGAGTGTGCGTGAGAGGCCACGTGTGGCCACGGTTTTCTGGCAGATGGACCACATGCGTTAAGGTGACCCATGGGGTGGCTCATCTGGGCCCTGGTGCAGTGTTTTCAGTCAAAGATGTGCAGAGTACATAGATCCTCTCCCCGTGCTCACTGTGATAGCAGCACTGTATAGCAGATACTTCTTTGTTGCTGGGGTTTCTGCTTCCTGTAATTCCATTTGAAGAGCCTGTTGTAAATCATGAATCTCTTTACCCATGGAAGTGTCTTCCTCAGAACTCCGTGCTGTTCCCGACATACTTCTTACATCTTGCTTTATCCTGTTGGGTTTTAAAGCAGATCTGCTTCGATTTTGTTTCGTATATTAGGGCTTTTATGCAAGACTTCCTTTTGTATTTGAGATGAGATCTCGTTCTGTTGCCCAGGCTAGAGTGCCAGGGGTGCCATTGTAGCTCACAGCAGCCTCAATCTCTTAGGCTCCAGCCATCCTCCTGCCTCAGCCTCCCTGGTAGCTGGGACTAGAGGAGTGCCACCATGCCTGGCTAATTTTTCAATTATTAGGAGACACGGGGGTCTCACTGTGTTGCTCAGTCTGGTCTTGAACTCCTGACCTCAAGCAATCCTCCCACCTCAGCCTCCCAAAGTGCTAGGATTACACGCGTGAGCCACCACGCCAGGCCCTAAGACTTTCTTTGAACAAAGGCTATGGCATTTGGTAGATACCACAATTAGGGACTTCATTGCTAGGCTCAGTGTGTGCTTGTCTCTTGTGTTCTATCTCTTGAACGATTTTCTGGGGCTGTTTCTTCAGCAAAGTACTTTCCATCATCTGAAGTTTCTTTGAAGCTAAAAATTTACATTATATTTTCATGCCTTCTTTTTGGTTTATCTTTACAGAATGGTTTTGGTGTCTTGTCTAATCTCAGGACTTATTTATCCCCACTTTTTTTTTTTTTTTGAGACAGAGTCTCGCTTTGTTGCCCAGGCTAGAGTGAGTGCCGTGGCATCAGCCTAGCTCACAGCAACCTCCAACTCCTGGGCTCAAGCGATCCTCCTGCCTCAGCCTCCCGAGTAGCTGGGACTACAGGCATGCGCCACCACGCCCGGCTAATTTTTTCTATATATATTAGTTGGCCAATTAGTTTCTTTCTATTTATAGTAGAGACGGGGTCTCGCTCTTGCTCAGGCTGGTTTCGAACTCCCGACCTCGAGCAATCCGCCCGCCTCGGCCTCCCAGAGAGCTAGGATTACAGGCGTGAGCCACTGTGCCCGGCCCCCACTTTTTTTTTTTTTTTTTGAGACAGAGTCTGGCTGTGGTGCCCTGGCTAGAGTGCCGTGGCGTCAGTCTAGCTCACAGCAACCTCCAACTCCTGGGCTCAAGCGATCCTCCTGCCTCAGCCTCCCGAGTAGCTGGGACTAGGCATGTGCTACCATGCCCGGCTAATGTTTTTCTATTTTTAGTTGTTTGGCTAATTTCTTTCTATTCATAGTAGAGACGGGGATCTCGCTCTTGCTCAGGCTGGCCTCGAACTCCTGAGCCCAAGCAATCCTCCCACCTCGGCCTCCCAGAGTGCTTAGGATTACAGGCATGAGCCACCGCGCCCGGCCTATTCCCCACCTTTAACTCAGGTTGTCCTATTGAGAATTTTCGTAGAGCTTAGTCTGCACGTCCTGAGTTGCCTCTCGTTGCCCTCGTGCTTTGCGTTTGTGCCTGCTTCCCACGCCTGTGCTCTGTGCTGCTCAGAGCAGAACCATTCTGGAATTTTGTTTTTATCCCCTTGGTACAAACATTGGACTTTAAAGTGAGCTCTTCCGAAGAGCACTTTGAATTCTGTGAAGATGGGTACTCCGCACTTAAAGGAATAGTCTTAAGCCGGGGAGATCCGCTCTGTCCCGTCCTGTTGCTGAGTCTTTTGAAGAAATGCAGCGAGACCAGCCGTGTCCCGACTTGAGCGTGGGGGGCGGCGTGTGGCCACGGATTTGTGGCACGTGGAGCACGTGCGTTGAGGTGACCCTCGGGAGGGCCAGACTGGGCCCTCGTGCGGTGTTTCAAGTAGCTTGAACTTTGTCTTCTCTGCCTTTACCCTCAGGGGCCCAAATCCCAGCAAAGTGCTGCAGCAGTTGCTGGTGCTGCAGCCCGAGCAGCAGCTGAACATCTACAGGACCCTGAAGACGCACCTCATCGAGAAGGGCCTCCTGCAGCCCGCCCTGAAGGTCTGAGCGGCCTGGAGGGGCGCGCCGGCCAGGAGGGGCTCCCCAGAGCGGCACCGACAGAGCGACTGTGTAATTGTACGGCAGAGTGGTTGAAAATGTAATAGATTGAAGTTTTTACAGACACGAGTGTCTCTCTCTGAAATTACTGTGACTATCTCACACGCACTGTGACTCGGTCTAAGGTCTGAAATCAGCGGCCAGTCGCCGGGAGCACGCCCTGTGCCCTCTCTGCAGCGTGCTTTCCGACGTGAACCTCCTCCTCCCTCTTCCTTGCTGGGTCTCAGAATTTAACAGACTGGTGTTTTTTTTTTTTTGTTTTTTTTTAAAAGAGTCAAGCACCATAAAACGAATTAAGTTGAGGATGTCTTAAAAGTCGCACCCGGCAGCGTGCCCTCGTTTGCACAAATATTTGCGTTTGCACTTGGCGCTGCTCTTAATTTTAGCGGCGTGTTCTGTGTCAGGCACCACGGGAAGTCGGCTCTCCTGCGCTTCCTCCTCACATAGGCTGAAGTATTTTCTAGAGGGCTTAGTTGGATCACAAAAAAAAAAAAAGAGATTGTCCACTTGTGAAAGCAGTGATCCTTTGCCCAGGGGAAAACACTCTGTCGTAGGCAGGTTCAGAATCCAGGAGATATACTGTCCTCACGGTAGATAGGGGAAAAGAAAGACAAAAAAAAGAAATTTGAGGAGAGGGAGGCTGAGATTTCTGCCATTCATTCGTTGGTCTGTTAGAAAGAGGCAGGCGTCCAACTCTTCTACTTCTGATTAAATGATCTGGCAAGACACAACCCTGCAAAAGCGCATCCAGAGAAAACAAAGAATTCAGCTACGAAGGACACCGCGGACGGGCCCTGCACAGATGTCCACGGAGCACGGGAGCTCGGGAGGCAGCCCGAGACGGCGACAGGTGGTGTGGGTCGCCTCCTCCCCCTGCTTCCCCGAGAACCGGCTTCCCCGAGCTCTGCCTCCTGCACAGCCCGCCCCGGAGACCCCCCTGGCAGGGAGGGAGGAAGGACCCGCCTGGAGACCCAGGCCCAGGCCCAGGCCAGCCCTCCTCTGTGGCAGCCCGTCTCCGTCCTGTTGCTCCTTTCTTCGCATCATGTCACAAAATCCGAGGACGTCAGCCGACGATTCTTTTTTTTTTTCTTCTTCTTCTAAGCATGGAAATCAAGCAGAAGTGATTCCTACCAAGAACACAACAAGCACACACCTGCCAGGCCTTTCCCCTCCTGCGTGGCACAGCCAGGGACACCGTAACCGGACGAGGAGAAAGTTCTCAGCGGGGGGTGTCGGCACGAGACGTTGAGGAATTAATTGCCCCAGTGCTTCTGGTTCAGCTGTTCAGAGAGGGGGGGAGAGAGGTATATTTTTGAAGAATGTCTTGCTAATGAAAAGAGTAACTTTTTTTTTTTTTTTTGGTTTAAATCAGCAACAAATTTCAATTATTTTATATTTCCGTCCGGCTGAAGGTGGCGAGTGTTCCCCTGGCTGTCGCCTGCAGCCTCACCGAGAGTAGCCTGGGGCTGTAGCGGGCGCGGGTACGCCCGGCCCCGAGGGGCTCGTTTCTCTTGGTCCGGCCTGCGTTCGCTTGGCTCGTCGCCGCCGGGCGTGCTCAGCGGATTGCAGCACCGTCCCGTGAAAATCTAGGACTGGCACTGGAACTGTCATTGTAAGGGAGGGCATGGTCGCTTTTTAAAGCCAAGGCCACCTACAAAGCTGATCTTCAACAATCTCTCGTTTTGTTTTTTTTTTTTTCCTCGCCTCCTCGACAGCTTCAGATGTTGATCGTGAAAGAATTTAGGATACCAAAGTTTAAAAGATAAAATTGAAAGACTGCGATAGGAACGTACGTGGAAAATGTAGTAGTCTGCACAAGTAAGAACTCCTTGGAGGATTCACGGATCCCCCCCCCTCTACGTTTTTATTTAAAGTAATTGGTGAGGCATTGAGGCACAGAATTAATTATAAGAGAGCATTACTGGATATACATGTATTGTAAAATCACTATAAACAAAATGTGAGGCTAGACACATTTGGGGTCACAAATAGCTTTTTCTCAAATATACTTTCTAAAAGTGGCTGTACATTATTCTGTATGTAAAAAAGTAAATTCTTAATTTTAACAGAGCTCTAAAGATCTTTTTAGTGTACTTTTATAGCATGTATATTAAAATAGAATATATTTTAGCAAAAGATTGCCATAAAGTACCCTGACTTTGATCACTTTTATATTTGCACTGTGAAGAGGGCTTTAAATTCCAATCAGCAGCGTGGTGGTGGCGAAATGGAAAAACCAGGAACCTCTTTCACAACGATGACTGACTGTTGCGGATTTGCTGGTTTCGGGAGGTGGTCCCGTGCTCCCGATTGCTTGATTTTTTTTTTTTTTTTTTTTTTTTTTAACCTGTGGGATGCAGATGGTTCCTCGGGGCTTTTCCCCCTGGTGGTGGTGCACATGCATTTGCTACCTGAGAGTAAAAAGACCACGCACACCACCCCTCTCTTTCCATTTGTAGCATCTCTCCATTTGCACTTTGGTCGGAACAAAGATAGAGCCACCTTGTTCGAAAAAGGAAAAGCAGAAACAGTTTATATACACTGTATGTGGGTGATAGTGTATGATGTGTGTCAATCAGTTCTCTGAAGCTTTTGCTGAAACTGAGATAGGAAAATAAAACGGAAACAAATCGTATCTTGACTCTGTGCCATTTTTCTCACTGGAGAAAGAGACCCGCGTGCATCCACGCAGCCGGCGTTCACAAGATAACGACATGTGTGCGTAAGCACCGCGTCCTCCTGCGTGTTCCCTCCCCGGTGCCTGCAGTGACATCTTCAGCGATGGAGACGGGTAAGTACTGAACTTCCGAGATGTCAGCACAGTTCGTCACGGCACGCTTATTCTTGAGGCTCTCTGAAAGATGTCTGGCCCTGGCTAGAGCCGGAAGGTCCGCGGGGGACGTCTGTTCTGGTTGTCCCACGTCCGCGTCCGCGTGCTGCGGCCTCCCAAGCTTCTGAGCAAATGCCCGGAGTCGGAAGACCCAGCCGTGCACCGTGCACCTGTCCCTGGGACAGCCCCTGCTCCCTACCCCGGGGGTCTCAAGAGTTTTTATCCTGCATCGCTCTAAGGTGGCCCTCACTGTTGTAGCAAATAGGGTTGTCACAAGGATTGGGCACAAACTCATGTGAAAGTGCCGTGACTTGTGTCCGGCGTGGAGTATCTGATCGGTAATGCTCATTGCTTCCTTCCTTCCCTGTCTGCTCCTCTCCCGTCGCCCGCGTCCAGTGGGAAGTGACGGGGGGGGCAGGACTGAGCAGAAAGGTAGCCGTCCCTTTTGGCCATGTCTGCTTCAGGTGGTGGTAGCCTAAGTGTTCTCTGAGTGGCAGACAGCCCATCGATCCGCTTCAGCAAACCTGGACTGTCCGCCTTACACACCCGGCACTGTGCTTTGTTCTGGCACCAAGAAAAACGTCAGAACTGGTCGTTTTCTGCCCCGCGGCAGGACAGACAGATACAGAGGTAAGTGCCATACAAGGTGGATGGTGATCGGGGTGATGACACAATATAAACCCGGTGTGTGGGAAAGCAGGGGACGAGACCACCATAGGACCTGCACCCAGGACCAGCCCTGAGCACGGTCCACAGCCGCATCCCTCCACCCCTCCTGCAACTTACAGAGTCTGAAATTCACTCATCGAGGGGCTCCATTTGGGAATCTGGGTGCAGTAGCTGCAGGTAAAATGCAGGTCTAGACACTTTAGCCAAAAATCAGAAGCCTGTCCCACGCTCGTCCTGTTGTCTTCCTGTACAGAAACGGAGAACCTTCCGGAATCATCAGGTAAGGGCCGTTAGGCGCTTCGTTCCGTGAAAGACGAGCGGAGCGTTTCCCGATGGCAGGTGGAGTGAGTTTGCAGACCGAGTGGAGCGAGTCCAGTCTGGCTCTCTGCGGTGTACGGAGGTTATGGGCTGGAAAAGCAAGAGCCTTGTCGCCCAGAGAGAGAAAATCAAAGTACACACCGTAAGGGTCACGTCGTCGTCTTGAGAGAATGAGAGCTCAAGCTGCTCTTTGTCAACTTGCACCATGAACTGGGGGGTCTGGGGCTCCCACGCTCAGAGCCTCTTTTCTGCTGTGCCTCCCACTTGAGTTTTAGGGACCCAGGTGGGTCCCTATTCAAGAGCCTGTGATTCCAAACTTCAGATGGGGCCTGAGAAAGTGGTAAGTTTGGGGACCATTCTTGAGTAATTTATTTAAATACATTTTTCATCAGCCTTAGTAAATCTCAAAAACTTGGAAGAAAAGGAAACAGAGGTTTCAGCTAGTACAGGTCAGACAGACACACTTGGACTGTCAGAAATCCTACTGTGTGTTCTCTTTTTTTTTTTTCCACAACAGCTTTATTGAGATATAATTCACATACCGTGACCTTGTATGACCATCGCCAAATCCAGTGTGAGGACATTTCTGTGTTTACAAGAAGGTTACCTGGTGCCCATTGGCATTTAATCCCCACTCCAGCCCCCCAGCCTTGGGCAGCCACTGAGCTGCTAAGAATTTGCTTTTTCTGTGTGATTCTGCATGGAATCATACAATGTACAGTGTTTTGCATCTGGCATAATGCTTTTGCATGTATCAGTGCTTCCCTCCTTTTTTTTTTTTTTTTTTTTTAATTAAAACCGGATTTTCTCACCCATGTGCCAGTTGATGGACATTTGGGTTATTTCCAGTTTTGGGCTCTTATGAAGAACGTTGCTGTGAACGTGTGTGTGTAGACACACGTATCTCTGTGAGGTCATGTGTTCGCTTCTGTTGGGTAGATGGCTAGGGGTGGATTGCGGGGTTGCACGTTAAGTCTATGTTTAACTTTCAAAGAAAGAACCAAAGCGTTTTCTAAAGTGGCTAACGCAGTCTTGCCTGCAACGTGGAAGGGTCCTAGTTTTTCTTCATCCTCACCCAAACCTGATAAGTCCTTTAAATTGTAGGCATTGTAGCTCCTGTAGAGAGAGGGCTCGTTGTGGTTTTAATTTGCATTTCCCTCATGGTTGATGGTGCTGAGCACTTTTTTGTGTGCTTGCTTGCCGTCTGTGTATCTTCTTTGATGAAATCCCTTTGTATATCTTTTTCTAGAGACAGGGTCTCACTGTGTTGCCCTTGCTGGGGTGCAGGGACAAGTCACAGACAGGATGATAGCTCCCTGCAGCCTTGCACTCCGGGGCTCAAGTGATCCTCCCGCCTCAGCTTCCTGAGCGACTGGGACCACAGGTGTGTGTCACCGTGCCTGGCTTCTGTTCATATCTTTTGCCTGTTTTTAAGTGGCATGTTTTTTTTTTTTTTTTCCTCTTTACTGAGTTTGTAAGAGATCTTTATATATATTCTGGATACAAGTCCCTTATCAGATAGGTGATTTGCAGATATTTTCTCTCAGACCTTGGCTTGTTAGTTTCTCGATGGTGTCTTCTGAAGTTTGACACCATTTAACTTTGACGACGTCGTTCGTCTGTTTTTGTCTACGGAAACTCCTGCAGGCAGCCTCAGGGTGGGCCTGTCGCGTGTGCGTGTCGCCCAGGCCCTTGTGAGGCTCTGCGTGTGGTCTCCTTCCAGAACATGCTTGGCCCAGCTACACGATTCCAGGTCTGTGGGGCTGTTCGCCCTCCCTGGGACCATCTCCCCGCTGAGATTGTCACTTCCACCCACTTCACTGGGTGTGGGCGTTGCCCACTGCTTCAAACTGACCATGACCTCATGTTTGGGTTTATTTAATTTGCTAGAGCAGCTTAGAGAACTCAGGGAAACACATTTGCTGGTTTATTATAAAGAACATTTTAAAGGACACGGATGAGGACATGCAGCGGGGACGGGGCTCAAAGCTTCCGCGTGCGCACGACACTCCAACTGTCCAGAAGGTCTCCGAACCCCATCCTCTTGGGCCTTTTTATGGAGATTTCGTTGGATAGGCGTGATTGACAACCATGTGGAGATGTGGTTGGACGAAAAGGGCATGGTCCAAAGCCAGCAAGGCTTGTCTGTCCAGATTCTTCTTGGTCTCCCTTGGGTGCCATTGCTTCCTCCAGGCTATGGGGCGGGACCCCCTCTGGCATGAGGGTCTTACGACCCACAGATTGGAGTCCTGATGTGGGCAGGTAAAAGGAGGAAGGGAGGAGGTCAGAGAGACAGACTCTGTTCACAGTAACAAGGGCTATGGGAGTTAGGAGCCAGGAACTGTGGACAGAAACCTCTATGTAATTATCATGGCATATCACAGGTGCATACCCAAGAGAAACGAATGCATCTGTCCACACAGAAACTTGTGCGTGAGTGTTGATAGCAGCATTATTCACAGTAGCAGAGTGGGGACAGCCTAAATGTTCACTGTGTGATGGATGCATAAACATGGTATATCCATCAAGCGGGCTGCTACCTGGAAGTAAAGAGGAATGGAGTCCTGACACGTGCTCCAGTGTGAACGAACCTCAGAAACGTCGCGTGATTTAAGCCATTCACGAGACTGCATGTTGTGTGATTCCGTTATATGAGATGCCCTGAGTGGACAGATCTATGGACGGTAGGCCAGTGGTCGCCAGGGCTGGGGGCAGGGGAGGGGGGATGGAGCATAACTGCTAATGGTGAGGGGTTTCTTTTCTGGTGATGAAAACATCCTCAGATTGTGGTGATGGTTCCGTAACTCAGCGAATACACCAAAACACACCGAAATGTAGACTGTAAGCTGATGATACTTGCAGTATGTTAATTATATCTCAAGAGTGTTCAGATATCCGAGTGGAGACTCTGTAATGCCGGAGTGTGGCTGGCAGTCAGCGGGGAGGGGGATTCTGGACCCCAGTGTGGGTCAGGCAAAGAGGCCACCAGCTGAACCCAAATGGGAGCCCCACAGGGGGTCCAGCCACCCCCCTTTGATCTGTCTGCTAGGCAGGGTTGAGCAGTCACCCTGCAATATCTCATTCGCTTTTCCATTTAGGCTAAGTAGGAGAGGAGGCTTCTCTGGGATTGCCACAGAGACCCTGTGGCTTCCAGACTGAGGTGGTGTGTGCGAGGGAGCAATTCCCCCCATAGGGAGAGGGTGCCCTGCTCAAGGTCCCCGCAAGAACTAAGGAACTTTGAATGTTCAAGACCAAACCCTAGTGAGAGTTTCAAGCACAAGTGTTCAGGCATATGGTATATGAAAACTCAAAATTCAACACAAGGAAAGGTGATTTGAGATTTTTTTAAAATTTAGTTTTTTCTTTTGTATTTCAGCATATTATTGGGGTAGAAATGTTTAGATTAGGTATATTGCCCTCGCCCCACCCAAATCAGAGCTTCAAGTGTGTCCTTCCCCTAGACTGTGCATTGCACTCCTTATGTGTGTATATATATCCATCCCCCCTCCCGTCTGCCCAACATCCAATGAATGTTATTGCTATGTGTCCACTTAGGTGTTGATCAGTGAAACCAATTTGCTGGTGAGTACATGTGGTGCTTATTTTTCCATTCTTGGGGATAGTTCACTTAGTAGAATGGGTTCTAGCTCTGTCCAGGATAATACAAGAGGTGCCAGATCACCATTGTTTTTTGTGGCTGAGTAGAACTCCATGGCATACATGTACCACATTTTATTAATCCACTCATGTATTGATGGGCACTTGTGTTTTATTAATCCACACATGTACTGATGGGCAAAGATGTGTTTCCACATCTTTGCAATTGTGAATTGTGCTGCTATAATCTTTTTTTTTTTTTTTTTTTTTTTTACAGAATGTCTTTTGTTCTTTTGGGTAGATGTGCAGTAGTGGAAATGCTGGATCAAATGGTAGATCTACTTGTATCGCTTTAAGGTATCTCCATATTGCTTTCCACAGAGGTTGCACTAGTTTGCAGTCCCACCAGCAGTGTAGGAGTGTTCCTCTCTCTTCACACCCATGCCAACATTGTTTTGGGAATCTTTGATAAAGGCCATTCTCACTGGAGATAAATGGTACCTCATTGTGGTTTTGATTTGCATTTCCCTGATGGTTAGAGATGTTGAGCATTTTTTCATATGTTTGTTGGCCATTAGTCTATCTTCTTTTGAAGTTTCTGTTTATATCCTTTTCCCACTTTTTGATAGGGTTGGCTGTTTCTTGCTGATTTTCCTAAGTTCTGTATACATTCTAGTTATCAGCCCTTTATCAGATGTGTAACATTCGAATAATTTTCTCCCATTCTGTAGGTTGTCTGTTCTCGTGATAGTTTCTTTGGCTGTGCAGAAGCTTTTTAATTTGATCAAGTCCCATTTTTTGTTGTTGCTGTGATTGCCTTTGGGGTCTTAATAAATTCTTTGCCTAGGCCAATGTCTATAAGACTACTTCCATTTTCTTCCAGAATTCTTATAGTTTCACGCCTTAGGTTTAAGTCTGTTATCTACTGTGAGTTGATTTTTGTGAAAGGTGTGGGTCCTGTTTCAGTCTTCTACATGTGGCTATCCAGTTTTCTCAGCACCTTTTATTGAATAAGGATTCTTTTTCCCAGTGTATGTTTTTGTCTGCTTTGTCAAAGATTAGATGGCTATATGAGGCTGAGTGTATATCTGGGTTCTTAGTTCTATTCCAAAGTTCTATGTCTCTTTTCTTGTGCCAGTACCATACTGTTTTAATTACTATAGCCTTAAGTTTAAAGTCTGGTAAACTGATGCCTCCTAATTTGTTCTTTTTGCTTAAGATTGCTTTGGCCATGTGAGGTCTTCTCTGGTTCCCAATCTGTGAAAAATAATGTTGGGATTTTAATTGGGATCGCGTTGAATCTGTGGATCACCTTGGATAGTAGAGGCATTTTAACAATGTTGATTCTGCCATCCCATGAGCATGGTATGGTTTTCCACCTGTTTATGTCCTCTATTTCCTTCCTCAGTGTTTCATAGTTCTCCCTGTAGATGTCTTCTACCTCCTTAAACATATTTCTAGGTACTTTTGTTGCTATCATGAATCAAAATTTTGATTTGGTTCTCAGTTTGACTGTTGTTGGTGCCTAGGAATGCTATTGATTTTGTAACCTGAGACTTTGCTGAATTTATCAGTAGTCTGATAAATTCAGACTTTGTCAGTAGTAGAATTCCAGTAGTCTCATGGCAGAATCCTTGGGGGGGTTTCTAGGTATAAGATCTTATCCTCAGCAAAGAGAGATAGTGTGACCTATTCTGCTCCCATTTGGATGCCCTTGATTTGCTTCTCTTTTCCGATTGCTCTGGCTAGGATGTCCTGCACTAGGTTGAATAGAAGTGGTGATACAGGGCAACCTTGTCTGGTTCCAGTTCTAAGTTTTCACTTAGAAAAAGTTTTCACTTTTTCTCCATTCAGTATGATGTTGGCTGTGGGTTTGTCGTATATGGCTTGTATCGTTTTTAGGTAAGCCTCATCTATGCCTATTTTGTTAAACGTTCTTATCATAAAAGGGTGTTGAGTTTTGTTCAAATGCTTTTTCTGCAGCTATTGAGAGGATCATATGGTCTTTGTTTTTGCTTCTATGTATGTAGTAAATTACATTTATAGATTTGCATATATTGAACCATCCTTGCATCTCTGGGATGAAGCCCACTTGATCCTGATGGATTATTTTTTTTGATAAGCACCTGAATTCAGTTTGCTAGGATTTTGTTGAGAGTTCTCTCACATCTGTATTCATAAGGGATACTGGTCTGTAGTTTTCTTGCTGCGTCCTTTCCTGGTTTTGGTATCAGGGTTATATTGGCTTCATAAAATGTGTTGAGGAGGATTCCTTCCTTCCTTGAGGTTGTGGAATAATTTCTGCAGGATAGGCACCAGTTTTTCTGTATAGGTCTGTCTGGTAAAATTTGGGTGTGAAATGATCTGGTCCAGGAATTTTCTTTATAGGAAGGTTTTGTATTGCTGTTTCAATTTAAGCACTTGATACTGGTCTGTTCAGGAAGTTTACTTCTTCCTGACTGAGCCTAGGGAGGCTCTGTATTTCTATGAATTTGTCCATTTCCTCCACATTTTCTGGTTTATGTGCATAGAGGTTTTTATAGTTTTATATCTTTCATAGAAGATATTTTATATCTCCAAGGGATCAGTTGTAATTTCTCCTTTTTCATTCCTGTGGAGCTTATTAGAGTTCTTTCTTTTTCTGCTTCTCATTAAAATTGACACACTTTTGCCTCAATTTATTTTTTCAAAGAACCAACTTTTTGTTTTATTAATCTTCTGTATATAGTTTTTTAAATCAATTTCATTTAGTTCTTCTCTTATTTATTTCACTTCTGCTTGGTGTCGGTCTGGTCCTCCTTTTCCAGTTGAGATGATTCATTAGATTATTTGTGATCTTTCTTTTTGATGTAGGCATTTATGGAAATAAATTTTCCTCTCAGGACTGCTTTGTGTGTCCAACAGATTTTGATAACTTGTGTCTCTTTTGTCATTTAGTTCAAAGAATCTTTTGATTTCCATCTTAATTTCCTTGTTAATGAGATAATCGTTCAGCAGAAGGTTGTTTGGTTTCCATGACTTTGTGTATAGATGAGAGTTTCTGTTGAAGTTGATTTCTAATTTTATTCCACTGTGGTTTGAGAAGAAGCATGGTATAATTTCTATTTAAAAAAAATTTTTGAGACAGGCTTTGTGGCCAAGGATATGGTCAATCTTAGAGAATGTCCCATGAGCTGATGAGAAAAATGTATGTTCAGTGGGTTTGGGGTAGAATGTTTTATAATATCAGGCTCATTGGTTCTAGAGGTCTGTTTAAGTCCATTGTTTCTTTAATTTTCTGTTTGGAGATTCTGTCTTGTGCTGTCATAGGGGTGTTGAAGTCTCCAGCTATTATGATGTTGCTGTTTATCATTTTGTTTTGTTTAGATCAAGTAGAAAATTTGCTTTATGAATCTGAGTGCACCTGAGTTGGGTGCATAAATATTTAGAATTGTTACGTCTTCTTGAATGTACCCTTCACCATTATATAGTGACCTTCTTTGTCTTCTATCACTTTTGTTGATTTAAAGACTAAGTTATCTGAAATAAAAACTGCCACGCCAGCCTTCTTTTGGCTTCCGTTTGCTTGAAATACTGTTTTCCATCTCTTCAACCTTGAGTCTGAATGCATCCTTGCAGGTTAGATGTGTTTCCTGAAGACATGTGTATATCTATTTGACCAACCTATGTCTCTTTTGTGGGCAGTTCAAGCCATTCACGTTTTCTGAGAGAACTAATAAAAATGGCAGATTTCTGTTCATCTTGTTGGGTTGTACTTTGTTTTCTCTCTTGAGCCATTGTAGTATCTTAACTTTTACCTTTAGCTTTTGTGTGATTTTTACATTCATGAGTGTTTGTTATACTGATCCGTGTGTAACATTGTTTTGAGTACTTCCTGGAGGGCTGGTCTTGTCTTGGTGAATTCCCTCAGTCTTTGCTTATCTGAGAAAGTTTTGTAGGGTACAAGAGTCTAGGTTGGGCATTATTGTGTTTTGAGAAGAGTGAGAATGGAGTCCCAGTCTCTTCTTGCTCGTAGGTTTTAGTTGAGAAGTCTGGCATTATTTGGATGGGCTTTCCTTTGTATGTTACCTGCTGCTTTCGCCTTATAGTTTGTAGGAGGGCCTCTTTGGTGATGGTTTTGGTCAGTCTAATGATGGTGTTGTGGTGTCTCCTGTTTGCAATCAATCTCCCAGGAGTCAGCTTCTTGTACCTGGATATCTAGACTTTTAGCAAGGCCTGGGAAATTTTCCTCTGTTACATCTTCCAATAGCTTATCCAACCTTATGTGTTTTCTTCTTCACCCTAAGGGATGCCCATAACTCTCAAGTTAGGCTTCTTCACATAATCCCACATTTCATGGTAGGCTTTGCTCTTTTTTATCTCTGTGACTGACTGACTTAATTGAAAGGTGTTACCTTCAATCCCTGACATTTTTCTGTTTGATCTACCCTGTTCTTGAGGCTTTCCACTGTGTTTTGTAGTTCCTTGAATAAATTCATCTTCAGGAGTTTGGTTTGATTTTTCTTTAGTATTTCAATTTCTTGAGTGAATTTTTGCTTCCAAGCCCTGGATTTTTTTTGTTGTTGTGTTGGTTATCCATTTTTCTTGCATATCACTTAGTTTTCTTACAATCCATGCTCGAAATTATTCTGTGATTTTAGTGTTCTGAATTTGGTTAATATCCATTGCTAAAGAGTTGGTGTTCCCATTTGGGGGTGTACTTTCCATTCAAATCTTCATACTTCCAGAGTTCTTTCGCGCATTCCTTCCCATCTGGATCAGCTGTTGCTTCTCATCTTTCTGTTTTTGTTTAGAAAATAACACACCCTGTGTTTAGGCTCTGTGCCCGTAGGTGGTGGTTAGGAGCAAGGCAGATTGCAGCTGCTGCCTACCAGCCTGGATGTGTGTGCTTCTATGGTTGCTTGATATGGGGCTAGGAGGAGCTGCTAATAAGTCGTTCACAGTTCTCCTACCACAGTTGGGAGGCTGCTCATGGGGGGAGGGGTTATTTGGGGAGCCTGCTGTCACCTCTTCCCAGGATTTTCCTTCCCTGACTGCACCCCATTGTTGGCAGCCGCCCAGACACGGAAATCCAGCCCCAGTTATGATCCTCCTGGACGACCTAAGCTGGTCTGATGAGCAAAGTCACTGGGCTGTCAACTATTTATCTGCACCAGGGCCCTGTAGATTCACACCAGTCACACAGGGAAAGTCTCATTTAAGATTTCTACAAAAACAGACTGCACTGACATTGGGGGCAAGTCAAGAGCTGCTTCTAATTCCTTCATTCAGTAAATTTATTGCACAGCTATTCTGCCAGGCACAGTTCTAGAACTCCATGCAGCACTGAAGGAAACAGAAAGAAAATCTCAGCCATCACATAGCTTACACCCTGCTGGGGAGACCCCACAAAGAAATACTGTACAGCATGTCCGATTGTGGAAGGCACTATAGGAAGAGTAAAGCACAGAGGGTGATTACGGGGAAGCGTGGGCAGGGGAACTGCAATTGTAAATATTGTAGGTTGGTCAGGGAAGGCATCACTTAGAAGGTGACATCTGAGGAAAAGACCTAAAGGTGATGGAGGAAGAGGGGGATACACCTGGGTTAGTGTATTTTCTGGCAGAGGGCACAGGCCTGGTGTGGGAGCAGCGAGTCGAGGATGAAGAGGCGGGATGCCCTGCAGGGGGTGACACGACGTGGCATTGTGCCAGGCTCACTGTTGCTGCCGCATGGAGAAGTCGAATATGGGAGGCAAAGCTGGATGGACAAAAATCACAACATCCGATCCTAAAAGTAAGGGCAGGGACAGCGTATCACACCAAATAGAAAGTCTGGGCAGGAGCATCCACATCTAAAAGAATGGGTAAAGAAAATATGGCCCGTATACACACCAGAATATAGTATTCAGGCATAGAAAGAATGAAACCTTGCCACTTGCAACAACACGGAGGGAACTGGAGAACACTGCTAAATGAAATAAGCCAGGCACAGAAAAGAGAATTTCACACGTCCTCACTCCTGTGTAGGAAGTAAATGTTGAAACAGTTGGTCTCACAGAGACAGTAGAATGGTGGTTACCAGGGGCTGGGGAGGGTAGTGGGGAGCAGGTGGAATGAAGTGTGGGGATGGTTAATGGGTGCAAAAATATAGTTAGACAATTAGCACAACAAAGTGACTATAATCAACAGTAAGTTAGGGTACACTTTAACTCAAAAGAGTAGAATTGGGTCCTATCACACAGAAAGGATAAATACCTGAGGTGATGGGTACCCCATTACCCTGATTACTGAGAACGCAGTAGGGGAACACCCCAGGGACAAGAAGACAATTTCCTGAGTAGGCTCTGTATTGTATAACTTAATATAGATTTGATAAAAGATTATACATTGTATACCCATATCAAAACCTCACATGCACCCTATAAGTATATACAAATACCGTGTTGCCACCGAAAATAAGACCTCCCCATAAAATAAGCCCTACCGACGGGCGTGGCTGCGCAGCGCATCTGCACAACCCACGCATGTTGTTGCGGAGCGGGAAAGAACACGAGCAGCCCTTCTCATCCGCCCCATCATGACAGCTACTATCCCAGAGGTGACAGGCAGCCCCACCACCAAGGTCGGCTTCCCCCGGCAGGTCCCGGCCATCCTGTGTGTGCTGCAAGCTGAAGCTTTGAGGACAAAATAACACATCCCCTGAAAATAGGCCCTAGGGTGTCTTCTTGAGGAAAAATAAATATTTTTATATGCCTGTCTTATTTTGGGGGAAACATGGTATATACTCATAATTAAAAATTAAAAGAGGAAGAGGAAAATTAATGGCAAGACATCTAAACAAAAGGCAGGCAAGAAAGAAGTTTGCAAAAGGCAAAGAACCTAATAGAGGGACACCCCAGGCAACAGAAGACAATTTCCTGGGAAGGCTTTGTATCATGTAACTTGGTAAGAATATGAATCCAATAAAAGATGAAAGATGAGGTGATAAAATAACAGAATATGAAGATGAAGACTGCTGAGCTAAAACAAACTGTGGAAATGAGTATTAGTCTTAGTGAATTAGAAACAGTAAGGAATGGAATAGACTACCTGAAAACTCAATTATACATACCTACATGAAGGCAAACATCTTGTTTATAGGCTAGCAAGTTCTTGGAGAGGGTAGGTATGTTATTTTTATATCTCCCTCAAGGCCCAGCTGAACATAGAAACTTCTACCTTACAAGGAAACACATCTACATTCTCAGACGTGAAGTGGAACCACAAACACATGTGATAACACTGCTTTAGTAGAACTGTTTCCTCCTTCCTCTTGGCATGTTGGCCAGCAGAGCCAGACTGAATGATCAAGTTTATCACCAAAGACTGTTTGTTTAACCTTTGCTCCACGGTGTTACTTTCCCAGAGTCAGTTTGCAAAGGAGTGGCTTCCTTGTGTGAACAGATAGTGCGTTTTTTAAGATAGAGCTTTTGTTTGCAATTTATAGTCGTGCCTGAGAAGCAAGATCATAAACAAGTTGTTTTTCTTTTACAAGACTCCGTCCTCTGCACTGGCATGCAGCTTGCAGACTTTCCTTTGCTGGGCAGTAAGTGTGATAGCTGAAGTTCTTGATAAAGCAGGGCATGAGTATGCATGCATGGCACTGAGTTAACCTCCTAAGTACACTTGTCCTGCAGTCACCTAAATGAGAAAGTACAAATTGGGAGCTGCTTATAAAGAGCACTGGCTTGGGAGCCAGAAGCTGGCAGGCAGAGCTGCGAATTCCACTTACCAAGAGCCTGGCTTTGGGAACGCCAGACGCCACTGTGAACCCTTGGGCTTGATGACTTCCAAGAGCTCTTCCCATCGTAACATTCTGCCTCCTGCGTGTCTGAAGACAAACTCCCTGCCAGTGGCTTTCGTTTGGCCTTCATAAAATGTTTCAGTGCACCATCCCTTTTATGTTCTTATTTCCAAATTAACACTATAGTGTATTGAGAACATACTTGTAAAGCACTTCCTTGCATGTATATACACACACACACACACACGCACACACATATATATATATATAAACTGGATCGAATCCTTATAATAACTCCTTTGTGGGCAGATACCATAATACAGATTTTCACATAAGGAAACTCAAGACTTGGAGAGGTTAAGTCATTTGCCCAAGATCTCACACAGAGAGCAGAACAAGAACTCAGACCCCAGACTGACTCTCCTAACCAGTATACTAGTTAGAACTGTACCTAACATTAAAAGATTAACAGTTTTACATTAAAATTTTACAGTTTTGACTAGAATAATGTGGCTTTTAAAAGTCCTTATTAGAAAGCCTTAGTAAGAGATTGCACGCATGCTACTTCACGATCTAAGTAGCACTGTTTCCTGCGTCTTTGCCTTGGACCAGTGGTTCTCCAAGTCCGGTTTCCAGACCCCAAGGCGTCCTGAGACCCTTTCAGAGTTTATTTTTATACTACTACTAAAATGTTATTTGCCTTTTTCATTGCATTGATGTTTTGCACCGAGGCTAAAGAGCACAGGTGTTGGAACCCCAGTATGGAATTAAGACAGTGGCACCAAACTACTAGTAGTAGGGACCATACACCAGGCACTTGCAGTAAAAAAAAAAAAAAAAGTGTTGACTTAAGAATGCCCTTGGAGAAGCAGTAGAAATTGTTACTTTTATTAAATCTTGACCCTAAAGCAGTGTGTCACGAAATGGGAGGGGGGGTGTCCACAAGGCACCTGCATACTCAAGTACAGCGGCTGTCTCAAATAGACGCTCTTGTGTGATTGTGAAAACACTTTTGTAACTGAAAGAGCAGGTGACAAACTATGGTCCCATGACAAAAGTGCTCTTGAAAATTAACAAAGTGGCCTGTCACTTCAAGGAAACCAGCAGGCAGTATTTATTGCCAATGATAAAATTTTAGGTTTTAAACAACAATCAGAATTGTTAAAGAACTTGCATCTGCCACCAGGACTTAGAATTTCCTGAGACTGCTGGTGGTATTTTAAAATATCATTTATACTAACGTGATTTTTTTTTGTATTATACTATGTAATAAGATACGTCAACATTTGGAAGATCTACATACCCTGCAGTAGTCGCAGTGCCCCATTAGTGAATCAATATATATTTTTTCTGCCTCTGATGCTTGAATCAGGATTTTTTTTAAAAAATATATTTTCTAACTCTGGGAGGCCGAGGCGGGCGGATTGCTCAAGGTCAGGAGTTCAAAACCAGCCTGAGCGAGACCCCGTCTCTACCATAAAAATAGAAAGAAACTAATTGGCCAACTAATATATATAATATAAAAATCAGCCGGGCATGGTGGCTCGTGCCTGTAGTCCCAGCTACTCGGGAGGCTGAGGCAGGAGGATCGCTTGAGCCCAGGAGTTTGAGGTTGCTGTGAGCTAGGCTGACGCCACGGCACTCACTCTAGCCTAGGCAAGAAAGCGAGACTCTGTCTCAAAAAAAAAATTAAAAAAAAAAAAATATATATATATTTTCTAAATAATGCATGATGTTATAAAATTATGGATGGATAAGAGATACATTCAAAGTGCAAGACAGACCAGTGGATCTTAACTTCATCGGTATAACTGCAGATTCTATTTAAGCGGTAAGCTATTAAACTTAAAACGATTACTTTCAAGAAACAATTGTCTGAAAAAGCTATTGAATAGTCTCCCTTTTTTCAAGTACATACCTGTGGGAGGGTGGATTTTCTTCAGATGCCTCAACCAAAACAAAGTATCACAACAGACCATGCTGAGTCATCTCTGAGAATCCACCTGTCTTCTATTAAGCCAGACATTCAAGAGATTTACAAAATTGTAAAACAAATCCACTCGCCTAAATTTTTTTTTTTTTTGAGGTTTGGAAAAAGTTTTATTAAATAGAAATAAGAAATTTATGTTAATATATCATGGTCTTATTGTTATTTTTAAAGGAGTTTTATATATATTTAAAACTGTTTTAATTTCCGTTACAATGATCACATGAGCAAACTCTATTTGGGGTCTTTGAAAACTTTTATGCGTCAAAGAGTACTAAGACCAAAAAGTCTAAAGAATCAGTATCGTAGGCCCTCCCTCTTCAACAAGCTGGTATTTAAGCAGGAAAACCTGCTGCAAAGAGAACGCAACCAACAAGAGGCTCCCTAAATTCCCCAGCTGGTTAGAATAGCCTCAGTCTTACTGCCCACTCGGGGCTCTCCAAAACACCAGGCAGTCTCCGAGGGTGGTACCCTGGCCCGGTGCCATCTCTAGCAAAAGTCTGAAGACATGACAAATAATAAAAGAGCTTTGCAGTGGGCGGGGGAAACCGTATTCATAAAGCAAAGAGATTAAGCCAATGCTGGGCCACTTCTAATGGGCGAAAGTGAGGCGTGGAGAGGGAATTTTGTTGAAGACAAGAAGGAAATGGCAGAAAAAGGACTTACCGAACCATCATTTGCATGTTTGTCCTTTTAACCTCTGAATTTCTGCATTTGAGAATTCTGCAATGTGACTGTTGTCCTTCTGAAGGTCATTAGAACACATTAAAGACATGGGAACGGCCCTGGGCTTGCTTACCCTTCATTAATTTTTATAGAAATTGCTATTTTTTTTTTTTAAGTTCTTGGCAGTCCTTTATCTTCTGCTTAACAGTGGGGCTGCACCGAGGTAAAATCTGTAATAAGCCCAATGTCCTCAAATTTGGGGATCTGCTGTTCAAGCTCAAATGAACTTAGCATCTGTAGAAAGAGGAAGAGGAAAATCATCAGAACAGCCTAAATAAACTTAAAAAGTGTTTTCGACACCCTCCTTGACCAGGAAGGCTATTTGAAAACCAAAGCAGCTTAAAAAAAAAAAAAAGAAAAACAAAACCCAAACAAGCTACTAATAACAACAATGGATTTGTGAATTCTAACACACTCAGACTGAAGGCTGAACTGGAGAGACCAGTGGCTGCTGTACTTCCAGAAGAGGGGCAGGACACAATGGAGTAGCCCTGATGGGGTGGGCTGTGCACGTACACGCGCGCGCACACACACACACACACAGTTGCTTTTCACAACAGGATGCATGGGGAATAAGGCCCAGGGTAAATATGCAAAAACAAAACAGCAGGTCTTCTATAGGTCACATCTGAGGGGCTCATCTTCCAGAAGCCACTGGCTTCCCCCTACTGCCACCCACGCACACTCGGCCCTGCAATCTGGGAAGCTCAGAATGCACAGAGCCCGGTTTTTAAGGAAGGGTCAAAGTAGAAATGGAACTAGAACCCTCACAGCCAAGATCGCTGAGATCTTAAGCAGGTGCTTCTAAAAGAAATACAGCTAGGAAAGAACTGTACAAACTATACAGATCAGTTTTTTTTTTTTCCTTCCCTAAAGAACTGACTTAAAAACAACCTTTTATTATTATTTTTTTTGGTGGTAAATAGTAGGTATTTATTTGAAATGAAAAAAGTTAAGTACCTGGACTATTGCATTTAATCACGTAATTGTGTTACTCTACCTTTTTGCATCAGAGACAGATATACAATGAACATTCAGATATCACAGATTGCACACTGGATAGTAATTCTTCAGGCCTTTTACATAACCACCAAAAAACAGATATTGGATTCTGCAGTATAGTACAAAAGCCCACAGTCAATCCAGTCTTAGCCAGTGTCTTCAATTTACTTCTTTGCTGTACAAACAATTGGCCAATACTAGGGCTTACAAGTTAATAACAAGACAAAAAATATACATTGCACTGACACAAAAAGTCAGCTGTGTTAATAATAGTCATGCAACAAGTAACCAAACTTGCTGAAATTAAAAATACTTTCTAAAAACAGTTTTAACGGCATAAATATTTTATACACAGTTCATTTTACCAAAACAAAATGTATTTAAATGATACAAAGCAAAAATAAGTTTCTACCAACTTTATACATAAGAAAGTGCAAAATAACTTATTCTAGAGTGTTTTGCTATTATCCAGACGGATGGCTGCTATGGGCAGCTCTTCTCCTCTCCAAAGGCATGACATTATAGCTGCACACTACACACGGATGTTAGGGTACATGGATGAAATGGATGGATGGACAAACAAACTACAAAGATCAGGCAGGAGCCCTGTGAGGTACTCTCAGAGAAAGAACACGGACCACACAAAGGAAGATGTACATGTTGAGAATGTGTGCTGGGAAATAAATTTACATGGAACAGGAAGATATCCAGAGAAACAATTAGTTTATGTTCGTATCTGTGAGCGATTCTGGGATTTCTCCATTAGAAGCAAGAAAACAAAACAAAAAACAAAAACAAAAACCCCCAAAACCAAATTAAAAGACCCAAAAGACAGAAAACAAACCCGATTGAACAAAAGTTGCCCACAGCACCAGCTGCCAGAGGAAATACTACCGTGAGGGTTTTGGCTTTCACCTTCTAGTTACGGAAGTTGTGTTGGAAAGTTTAAAAGTATTTGTCCCTTAGAATCTCATATTACAAAGAGGAGTAACCTTTAAGTAACTACATACACACATTCATAGGTTCAAGTCTTAAAAGAACACCTCTGCCATCGGGTACCGGGTGGGGGTGGTGGGTAAACATGGCTCATGGACAAAAGGGACGTGTCTTTTAAAAAGCGTAGAATAACACTGCTACGGGGCATCTGGGGCCAGACGGGGCCAAGCCCGCGGTCACGTGATAGCACAATTTCTGCAGCTGTAGAACATCAGCATCACTTATTAGAAGTCAAGTCAGACGGTGATGGGGAAGAGGGGGGGGTAAGACACAGAAAGGAAAACAGAACACAACTTTTCTTCAAGTTAAAGTAGTAATGCCAATAATCCTTTTATTAACAAGTATATTCGAACTTTTAGAAATGGAAGTGTTTTAATCGATTCTGATATGTAATCATAAATAGACTGTCGGCTCAAACCTAAGTAAATAAAGATTTAAATTTAGTAAGCATTAAGGCACTAAAGCAGCCTTTGTATTTTTCTCTTGGAGACCTAGTTATCAGGAAGAACATATCTGTTCTTAAGCTGGTTTCAGCCCAGTAGGTACAAGATCACGATTGTACCGAATGCCTATTTTCGAATGCGTGTGCATATTATGTGCATTTTAGTGCATAAATGTGCCTCTCACCAGGGCCTGAAGATGAAAAGTTGGAAAAGCCAAAGCCGCTGTCCTTTGCATAATATCTCCCCCCACCCATGAGGGTGTGAAGGCCTGTTCTTCCTTCCTTGGGCCATTAATGATCCTACATTTTTCAAATCACAGGGCTTTTAGAATTGTTCATAATATTATCACTAAGTATCTGAAAATGTTAAAATCTAGATTAACTGTTTCATTTGCTTTATATATATATATATATATAATATATATTTGTACACAACACACATTTAAAAAGATCCCACCACTGGAGCCTCTTGTCTATAAACTAAACTAATCCCTTCGCCCTCCAGCTTCAATCCCCCTGGGTTTGTGTGTTCTGTATCCAACTAGTAGAACAAATTAAATAACTAAATATTAAAATACTGTAATTATATTCATAGCAAAAACAAAAAAAATAGACATTGATACAGTATAAATCTCACTGTTTTCAGGTAGATGACATTAAATGGTAAAGGTTAAGCAGTTCCGACATGATCCAGTTTTACAACAAAGTTTTTTTATATGTTAATTCTGTACACTGTTTTTTTTTTAAACCTTTTTTTGAAAATAAGATATATTAGAACATCAGTGTCGCCAAAGACACATACTTATCATGTTCTATGCAAGAGAAGCTAATTTGGGGTTACATGCAAATATATTTCCATTAGCTGAGGCAGGGCTCTCTCCTGCGCTCCGTGGGTCACCTGGCCAAAACCTTTACGCAATGCCAAGCAGGTACGCTCTGAACAGACAGCAGTCCACGTAACACATTTAAAAGGGGCCTTGCTACATCAGAACAACACTGAGGTGGTGCGTGGCCGGGTGCGAGATGCCCAGGTATTTCCGGTTTAGCTCACGGCTGGACTCCCGTTCTCCCACACGCTGCTTCCTACAGAAGGTCCGCGTTATTTTGGTTACTAGCCTAGTTTAGGTGGAGATACTGTGGGCAACTTGAAAGAAATGACATTAGGCACACAGGCTGGGTTTGAAAGGAAAAGAAAAAGACTACAAGATGATGTCTTTGAGGATTTAAAAAACATATTTATAATTGATTGGTAAGGGAAGGATGTCAGACAAACCGTAAGTTAGTTTCACTGAGTTAGTTGGTTTAGTTTGAAGTTTCATGTGACAGGCAGTTAAGTCCTTATTTAGAGAAAAAAAAAAAAAAAAAGGCCTTTATACCTATTTACAATATATATATAGTTACTTGCAAAGAAGTCAGATTTACAACCATTTTCTAAAAGCCTTTTTTTTTTTGGTGGTTGTTGGTTTTTCCAAATAAGGATAAGTAGCTCTATAAAAATGAGATGCAAGAAAAAGACAGTTAATAAATGAAGATTTTTTTTCCCTTGGAGACAGCTATGGTTAGCAGGGAGAACTGGATATCGAAAATGTTGCTCCTAGGAACCACCTCATGTTCTTCTTGTGCTGTCGGCCTGAATGGCGTGTGCCCCTTTAGTTACTCTACACCCGTTTTATTCAATGATCCCTTTTGAATTCAACACTTCAAACACGCGGTATTGAAGAGATGTGTAAACGGAGATTGTTTCCAACGCCTCCCAGGCTGTGACAGGGGTTATCGGGAAGGGGTCTACAGACCGTGGTCTCCAATCAGCTTGCTGAGTCTTCAACAATTTCGAGGCCCGTCTTCCGAACCCCTCTCATGCTGTAGGTTGTAATAGCAGTTCTGGCAAACACGCACCGGGGAGGAGATTTTCAAGCGTTTGATTTCAGATTGAAATCGACTGCACCTGAAGGAAAGGGAAAAAGTCAATTAGTTGTAGGCCTTCACAGACAGCAATAATGGAATGGAATCAGCCCCAGTGATGGGCGTGGCTATGAAAAATCAGCCCTAGTGATGGGCGTGGCTATGAAAATCAGCCCAGTGGTGGGCGTGGCTATGAAAATAAGCCTTAGTGATGGGCGTGGCTATGAAAATCAGCCCTGTATAATACCAACAGGCCACACTGGTTTGTCTTGTGGGTGACCAGGGGACTAACGGGAATGCTGTATTTGTTTTAGTCTATGAAGAAAATTAGTGTTAAACCAGGGAAGCTATTTCTTTGAGCAGAATTTAAAAAAAAAAACAGAAACAAAAAAACTCGACAGAGAGTATCGTGTTTCCCCGAAAATAAGACCTACCCATAAAATAAGCTCTAGCAGGATGTCTAAGCATGTGTGCAATAGAAGCCCTACCCCGAAAATCAGCCCCAGTGATGGGCGTGGCTATGAAAATCAGCCCGTGATGGGCGTGGCTATGAAAATCAGCCCCAGTGATGGGCGTGGCTATGAAAATCAGCCCCAGTGATGGGCGTGGCTATGAAAACCAGCCCCAGTGATGGGCGTGGCTATGAAAACCAGCCCTGGTCATGGGTGTGGCTATGAAAACCAGCCATAGTGACAGGCGTGGCTGCACAGCGCATCTGCACAACCCATGCGTGTCGTCTCGGAGCGGGAAAGAACAGGAGCAGCCCTTCTCATCCGCCCCGTGAGAGCTCTAGTGCTCGACAGGAGAGATCGGGGCCAGTGGCTCTAAAGGAAACAGAGTCGCAAGACATTCAGGATGGGATTCGGGGTCTGGAGAGTGAGGATGATGTTCCAGAAGAAAACAACTTCACCCTATTGGAATAAATGTAGATGGTTGTACTGTACTTAAAAAAAAAAAAAATGACACATCCCCTGAAAATAGGCCCTAGGGCGTCTTCTTGAGGAAAAATAAACGTAAGACCCTGTCTTATTTTCAGGGAAACATGGTAGTAGCCCAGGGAGCATTTGGCCAGTGCAAACCCAAAGACTATCCCTTCACCAATAAGCCAACGCTGCTGCCTACGAAACCTCGGCAACTGCCTCAAGAGCGAAGATGCAATTTGAGAATGATGTGTTTTCTGCGAAGGAGTCCCCAAGAGCACTGCCTGTGGGTCTTTCCTGCTGCCTGGCAGGGAGAGTGACAACTGTGCGTGCACATCTGGGACTGCAGTGCTGACAGAGGTGGCACACCCAGGTCGGCGCTGACAGACAGCTGCCTTTTGCCTTTTCACAGGGGGAAAGATAGATATATAGATCCCTGCCTCACACCATACCCCGAAATACATTCCAAATGAATTAAAGGCCCGAATGTGAAAAATAGACCTTTGGAAATTTAGAAGATAATAAACAAGTTATCTTTATGATCTTAGGACAGGGAAGGGAAGTCTTAATGCACAAAACAGCAAAAATCATAAGGATTTTAATAAATGTGACCACATCAAATTTGAAAACTTGGGTGGCAGAAAAAAAAACACATGCAACGTTAAAACAGGAGCCACAGACTGATGTATGATTGACAAGGGAGTAGAGCCCAGAATATATAAAGAACTCCTCAAGGAAAAAAAAAAAGACAGGAACAACCAAAGGGAAAATGCGCAAAGCAATCCAAGAGGAAGTCCAAATAGCCATCAAGTGTCCGACCTCACTAGCACTGCAAGTTAAAAACAACAGAGGACTATTTCTTAGCTATCAGATTGGCAAAAGTGAGAAAGTTTGGCAGTAGCAACCATCACTAGGAACTTGAAGATTTTTCACACCTTGTTGGAGGTAAACTATCAGTACTATTTCGGAGAGTAATCTGGCAAGATCTAGTTAGTTGGGGTCAAGAATAAGTCTGTGTTTTATCAATTCCATTGTATCACCTCTAGAGAAACTCCACCTGTGTATTATTAACAGAAGGGCATTTATAAGGGTGTGTGCACTGTAGCGTTATTTACAATACTGATAAAATATGGGGGGGAAAAACAACAACAACCTTAAGATGTCATCAGAAAGGGAAATAACTTCTGATATAGCCATATAATAACTGGTAATAGTTAGAAATGAATATAACCAGCAGCATGGTTACCTAAATGAATGGCTCTCAAACACAACGTTGAGCAAAAAAAAAAAAGTTACAGAAGAGTAAAGAGGGTATGTTAAGTTGAAACGTAAAGTTGAAACACACACAAAACAATAATACCACGTGACGTCCACAAGGGGCAACAGGTGTTCGTGACAGCATGAACGCCTGGGCAAAAAGGGTGTGGCTGGGTGAGGGGTGCACAGGAAACTTAAAACGCGCCTACAGCGTTTCTAGACACAAATTTCACAGGGACGCCGTTCGTGCAAACATGGAACGTGCCACGGGAACAGAGGAAGCATCAGGCAGCTGCACGTTCTGAGTCGGGAGTGACGGGGAGTTTGTGATTACTCGTGGGCTTTCTGGTATGGCAGCACTGTGCCTCCCGTCTGCAGTATCGGAAGAGAACAGAGGGGAAGTGGAGACTGGTTCACGGCGACTCCGCATACTGGACTCCCGGGGGGCAAACCAGAACCTGCCCGCGGGACGTCACTGGCATCCCGAGAGCTCAGTGCAGCGAGGGACCCCGGACAAAGCACACACGCGCGCGCGTCGTGCCCGCCTTACTTCTGGCAGAAGAGCTGGCCGCAGTTCCTGCAGTGGTGCCGCCTCTCCGTGAGCGAGAACCTCACCGAGCAGCCCGAGCAGCTGTCCCCGCCTTCGTCCTTCACCCAGTGGTCGGCGGCGGAGCGCCCGGGCTGGTCGCTCACGGACCAGCTGAAGACCCGGCCCCGGCTGTCGCCCACGAGGATCCTGCTGTGGTCCCTGCAGGAGACGGGGCGGAGGGGTCACCGTGCAGCAGGCGTGGCGTGCACCTGAGGCCTCCGGGTTATTCCTGGGTGTGTGTGACGGGGGAGACCCCTTGCTCCCCCCAGGGAAGTACGGACACAGACACACAGGGGACCGAGCCAGAACTTACACTTCTGGTTCAACTCTCTCTGGACCAAACCTTTGCTGTGCATCATTGAAGAACAGAGAAGGCTATTTTTTTTTTTTTAATTCAGAATTACAATCTATTCACTGTTAGGTTTCTTCTTTAGATTCATTTTTTCTTTTTTTTTTCTTTTTGAGACAGAGTCTCAATTTGCCAGGCTAGAGTGAGTGCCATGGCGTCAGCCTAGCTCATAGCAACCTCCAACTCCTGGGCTCAAGCGATCCTCCTGCCTCAGCCTCCTCCCGAGTGGCTGGGACTATAGGCATGTGCCACCATGCCCGGCTAAGTTTTTCTATATATATTTTTAGTTGGCCAATTAATTTCTTTCTGTTTATAGTAGAGATGGGGTCTCGATCTTGCTCAGGCTGGTCTCGAACTCCTGACCTCGAGCGATCTGCCCGCCTCGGCCTCCCAGAGTGCTAGGATTGCAGGCGTGAGCCACCTGCACCTGGCCTAGATTCATTCCTTTGACACTAACAATAATGCAAATGAAATCTGCTTTCCCCAAGACGGGGGCGGCAGTGTGTGGCCCTCGGCTAAACAGGTGACTACTCGGGCGGGACGAGGAGCCGGGGAGAGGCTGGCACTCACTTGGAGATGGCCAGGGCGGTGACCTCGGCGGGGTGCGCGTTGTCCTTGCGATCGAAGGCCGTGTGCATGGTCAGCTTGCTCCGGAACACCAGCTGCCGCTCCCACCGGTACCCTGGGGGCGGAGGAGCGGAGGGTGGGACATTCTGAATCCAGGAAAGCCAGCATGGGGTAAACCGTACCTTAAGACGGTGGCCTTAAAAGCTAGGGAACCTCAACATACAGCGACAGCAGCGGGTCCAGCTCTAGCAGCTGCTGCCTTTTGAGGGTATAAAGCAATCGAGCTGAACATTAGTCACTGGCCAGGCTGGAGAATGTCTCATTGGAAAAGAGAAACTAAAGAAAAAGGGACCCCTTCAATGCAAGAAGATGCGTGCAGTTTCTCCTGCCTAAGACTGTCACTCTGACTCTATGCTGGGCAGAGTGACCCGCTAATGCAGCTTGCTTTATTTTTTCAGAGATGGGTCTCAATGTGTTGCCCAGGCTATTCTTTAACTCCTGACCTCAAGAGATCTTTTTTTTTTGAGACAGAGTCTTACTCTGTTGCCCGGGCTAGAGTGAGTGCCGTGGTGTCAGCCTCGCTCACAGCAACCTCAGACTCCTGGGCTCAAGCAATCCTCCTGCCTCAGCCTCCCGAGTAGCTGGGACTACAGGCATGCATCACCATGCCCGGCTAATTTTTTCTATATATGTTTTTAGTCGGCCAATTAATTTCTTTCTATTTTTAGCAGAGACGGGGGTCTCGCTCTTGCTCAGGCTGGGTTCGAACTCCTGACCTCGAGTGATCCTCTCCTCCCGCCTCGGCCTCCCAGAGAGCTGGGATTACAGGCGTGAGCCACCGCGCCCGGCCAGCTTCGTTTATTTGTAGTGAATAACTTGGCTGTTTTCAGAAGCTTTCATGACTTCAAGATTTGCAAATGAATGCAGTTGTGGTTTGAGATTTTTGTTTCTGTTAAGAAAATGCCCATTGGACAAATTAGTATAGAAATAAAATTAAAAAAAAAGCAAACGGCCAGCGCACTGCACGCACCGTTGTATGGCAGGGCCTCTAGGCCCACCTCACACGGAAGAAACTTCAAGGCCGGCCGTCGTGTGTGGGTGGCCCAGGTCACAGAGTGCGTCAGGGACGGGGCCCCGAGAGCTGGACCCCGCTGCCACCGCCCGCCCCCCACCCGCCGGCCACTCGGAAGGGAGCAAGAGGCGAATACCGGACTTCAAGTTACCGGGCTTCAGTCTGCTGTGACTCCGCGCCTCGGCCGGGGCGGGGTGGGGGTGGCTAAGGGGGCCCTGCAGGTGGGCTCTGGCCTGGCCCTCCGAGTAGTTCACAAATATGAAGCCGTCCTTCTCGTCCAGGCTGAGCTGGTCCGACCAGCGCCGCGAGTCGTCCGAGCCGCTGTCGGTGCACCAGGCGGCCGCGGCGCGGCAGGAGGAGGCCCGGGCCCGGTGGCCGGCGCTGCCCGGCTGGCTCGGCGCGTCCCCCCGGGGCTCCTGGCTGGCGCTCTGCTCCTCGGCGTCCGAGTCGCTGCTGTCCTCGTCTTGGGCTTCCTGCCCTGGGTGGGGAGGCACGGGGAGGGTCAGAGAACACAGACACGCCGCGGCTGGCCCCGGCCCTGCTCTGGCCGTGTATTTCCCCCACCAGTTCCCAACCTTAACCCTAATCTAAGGAGAACAGAAAAGGAAAAAGACAATGCCGGGATGTTTGGGTAGAGCACAGACGGCCCGCCCCGCGCCTGCCTTCCCAGCGTCTCTGCGTTCCCGCGTCGGCCGCCTTCGAAGCGTGCTCGGTCTGAGCACCACTTTCCCTAAAATCTTACCCCGGTATCTTCCGCTGAAAAATATGTTCTCCCTCTTTCTGGACGTCTTTAATAATAAATTCTGTGCCTTTCATGCTCTTGAAATTCTCACCCTGCAGTGTTACTTTTGGACACTTTCCGCAAGACGGTAGGGAGAAGCTCGGGAGGAGGGGCCCCCTTGTATACAGCAGTCACAAAGCTGAGCGAGTTATTGCCGGAAGCTTTAAATTTAGGGTTCTAATGCATGAGAAATGAGTGGAGTTGGCCCTCCACATCAGTGGGGTCTGCCATCTGTGGACTCGAACAACTGTGGATTAAAAATATTTGGGGGGAAAAAAACCTGGTCTACTGAGTATGTACAGATCTTTTTCCTCGTTGTTATTCCCTACATACTCACTACACAGCATTGCAGCTATCTGCACAGACATCCCTATTAGGTATTGTAAGTAATCTAGAGATGACTTAAGGTATATGGGAGGATGTGCACAGGTTATATGCAAATACTAGGCCACTTTCTACAAGGGACTTGCGTGTCCTTGGATTTTGGTGTCTGCAGGAAGTCCTGGAACCAACGCCCCAGAAATATTAAAGGATAACAGTATATATATTGGAAAAAAGGAGAGAAAGTGATAATATGAGCATGCAAGTGCCAGCCCACCACACATACCCATTTTTTTGTTTTTGTTTTTTTGTTTTTTTTTTGAGACAGAGTCTCGCTTTGTTGCCCAGGCTAGAGTGAGTGCCGTGGCGTCAGCCTAGCTCACAGCAACCTCCAACTCCTGGGCTCAAGCAATCCTTCTGCCTCAGCCTCCCAAGTAGCTGAGACTACAGGCATGTGCCACCATGCCCGGCTAATTTTTTCTATATATGTTTTTAGTCGGCCAATTAATTTCTTTCTATTTTTAGCAGAGACGGGGGTCTCGCTCTTGCTCAGGCTGGGTTCGAACTCCTGACCTTGAGCAATCCTCCCGCCTCGGCCTCCCAGAGAGCTAGGATTACAGGCGTGAGCCACCTCGCCCGGCCCACATACCCATTTTTTAGACAAATACTTCATCTGCCTGCCTCCTGCTCACACGGAGTCCGGTGCACTAATGTGAATCGTTTCCACCCCAATGACTACAGTCATGAGCTGTAAGGTTCCCAGACAAGCGGCCTTGGGAACGGCTCTGATTTCCAGCAAACCCTAGCTTGTCCCCTGCCTTTTCTCCCCAGCATGTGCCCTCAGGTCCCTCGGCTCCTATGCTGTCCAGAGTCAACCCTTCCTTGTGGGCTGTTTCCCCTTCTCTGCCACTTTTGCCAAACTCTGCCCACCATCTGACTACACAGGGAGGAAGATGACGTACACATGTCTCTCCACCCTGAATCTGACCCCCTTCTTCTCTCTCACTCTTTCATCTTCTACCATCACTTACTTAAAAGCATCATTCAAGGAAGAGAAAAAGGACCCACTTCTCCTTGGACCCCTTACTGCAATGTCTGACAGACACAACAGATGACCCCCAGACACTTACTGAACTGAATTCTTATGTCCCCAAACACCCAGATGACCTTCGTGGTGGGGCTGCAATTGATGACATAGAAATTTATGTGTACAGGCCAGGCATGGTGGCTCACGCCTGTAATCCTAGCATTCTGGGAGGCCGAGGAGGGCGGATTGCTCGAGGTCAGGAGTTTGAAACCAGCCTGAGCAAGAGCGAGACCCGTCTCTACTATAAATAGAAAGAAATTAATTGGCCAACTAATACATATAGAAAAAATTAGCCAGGCATGGTGGCGCATGCCTGTAGTCCCAGCTACTTGGGAGGCTGAGGCAGGAGGATCGCTTGAGCCCAGGAGTTGGAGGTTGCTGTGAGCTAGGCTGACGCCATGGCACTCACTCTAGCCTGGGCAACAAAGTGAGACTCTGTCTCAAAAAAAAAAAAAAAACAAAACGAAAAAACAAACAAACAAGAAAAAAAGAAATTTACATGTAGTAACATAACATTAGTGTTAAAATGGCCTCTCTGTGGGGGTCTCTGCTGTTTTCTGGCACGGAAAGGAAAGACTATTTTCAGTGTACAAAGAGAAGTGATTTGTGTCTTTCTAAGCGTCCCTTAGTAACTCCCTTGTATCATTAAAGTGACACTGAATGCTCAGGGCACACAAATTGGTCATGGACAGACCATCTGAAGGCCAAACTTAAAACCCCGGTCGGTCCCTCCTGGGAAGTCCCTCGTACACCCGGGGGGGCAGCTTCTCCCGAGACGAGCAACACAGAGCACCTCTCAGCCTGGTTCCAGGGCTGTTTCCAGCCACTCTGTGCGGAAATCGACATCTCTGTCTCCCACTCCAGAATTTTAAGGTGCTTCACGGAACATGACAGACGATGGGCTGCAGGTCGCTAGGCTCCAGTGCAAATGAACGTCCTCCTCGAGCAGGCCTGGGGTGGGCACTGTCAAGGGGGACTCTGGACTGACTCTGAGAATAGTCTACACACCCGGCTCCGCCCTGTCTCCTGTGCTGCATTCGGTGGCCGTGCGGTGGGCAGGGCCGACGCGGGCCTGGGGCAGAGAGCTGGCCCGACTCAGCCCACGCTGCCCTCCAGATCTGCTCTGTGTTTTCAGAAGTGAGAGCCCAAGGCTCTGGTACCCCCAGGAAGCTGGTGCTGTGTTTAGCATGGAAGGTGGAGTCCACGAGACGCTACCCCCCACGCCGAACGTTGCCCGGCAGACCAGGGAAAACCTCGCGCGTCTGCCCAGAGGAATTTACAGGGCAGGCCGCGGTCACGCCTCTGCGGGCAGTGCCCAGCCTCGGGCTCTGTCTGTGCTGTCTGGTGTGAGTTCACCCACAGTGATGTAAGAGAAAACGAAACAGGAAAAGGACCGAGCGGTTTTTAAGAGAGCGTTGAGTACCTATTTGTGCTTCTGGACAGTCTTCCTGCATTTCTAGGACTTCGACAGGCTCGGGAGCTGGTGTTTCGGGAACTTGCAAGAATTCCATTCTCCAAAACTACATTTAAGTGAGTACGGAAATAAGAAAATAAGTTAAGCACGAAAATAAGTTAAGAAACAGATTAAGCAAACAGTTTAGATGGTACTGGACGGAGATGCGCTCTTAGGTTAAACAGACAACTTCATTTCTGTTGCTGGGTATAACTGAATTTCCCTGTATCTTGGAAAGCGTGTCAGGGGACTGCCTACATGCGACAGCTCTTTCAAAGTAGAGGGAAAAAGGGCCGGGCGCGGTGGCTCACGCCTGTAATCCTAGCTCTTGGGAGGCCGAGGTGGGCGGATTGCTCAAGGTCAGGAGTTCAAAACCAGCCTGAGCAAGAGCGAGACCCCGTCTCTACTATAAATAGAAAGAAATTAATTGGCCAACTGATATATACATAAAAAATTAGCCGGGCATGGTGGCTCATGCCTGTAGTCCCAGCTACTCGGGAGGCTGAGGCAGAAGGATCGCTCAAGCCCAGGAGTTTGAGGTTGCTGTGAGCTAGGCTGACGCCATGGCACTCACTCTAGCCTGGGCAACAAAGCGAGACTCTGTCTCAAAAAAAACAAAACAAAAACAAAACAAAACAAAAAAAAACAAAGTAGAGGGAAAAGATCGTGGCCAAGTAAGTTTAAAATCATGGTTCAACTTCTTCGTTTCCTACAAAAACCTTCCAGAGCACTCACTACACACACCAGCGTATACCGTAGGTCTTCACGAAGGCATACAGTAGGCGGAATGCCCAAGCAAGCACCTGCCGTATGGGGTTTTTTTAGGATATAATGCTTCACAGGTCTGGCAACCTGCAACACTGCTCTCGGGAAAGCAGGCTCTGGGGTGGGGTGGGGTGGGGCGTGTGTGCGTGCTCCGTCGGGCACACAAGGTGTGGCGTGGGGGTGGCCTCCCAGCCTCGCCACGGTCTCTCGGTATGGGACCAGGACTGAGCAGGGGGCGGCGATCAGCAGCTCCTGGCTTTTACAGAGAACGCCATTAAAGAAAAACAGGCGCAAGAGACAGGAAAACCTCAAACGTTTGAGTAGACTACGGGGGCAAATACTCTGCTGATCTCATTTTCTGCAGAGGAATCTAAGGGAAGGACACACTGTGTCCAGCTTCCAGGTGAGACCCCATCCCCACCCCCGGGATCCCAGCAGGGAAGGGGCCCCGGAAGCGCGTTCGAGCCTGTGATTCTCCGTACAGAGAGAGAACGCACCTGCCTGCCCTGTTTTCCCCCCAAGAAGCCATGCTGATAGGCCGGACACCCGACACTCGACACAGGTCGCATTCCCAGCGACCCCCAGGGTGACATGGGACTCAGGCTTCAGTGGCCCTCTTGTGTCACAAGCCGCCAGCTGGTCAGGGTCAGGGTGAGCACTCACAGGCCGATTTCGTAGGAAGGAAAGAGGCCAGAGCCACTGACAACACTCCTCACGTCTGAGGATGCCACGGCCATGGCTCGTCTGACCCGGAGCAAGAGTGTGCTAGGCAGACACTCACACCTGTCCGGGTGTCCTCAAACCCTGGACAGCTACAAGTCCCAGGTAAGCCGGGGCAACGACCGCCCTGACGGGGTCTTTGCCTCGGCTCGCTCACCCGCACCACGCCGTCGGAGTGTCCCGTCACGATGACGTTCTGCGTGTCCCACTCGTTCATCTCCGACACGCAGCAGCACACGATGTGCTGGCTGCCGCCCGTGAACGTGTTCACGCTCATGACGGGGTTGCCGTTGATGCTCCACACGTGGATGTAGGTGCCGGCGCAGGACACGATGTCCCCCTGGGGAGGCAAAGGAAAACTCTGCGTCCTCTTGGCTGCCTTCAATGCCAGATTCTGGCCTCGAAAACTAATTAAATCCTTTGCCGGAATCTCAAAAAAAAAACCTTTCGGGTCCTTAGACTGGTGGCCGGCGGGGTCATTTCCGAGGCAGCCTGTCATGCGGTGCTTGCTGAATTAAAAATACCCTGAACAGAGGCTTCTTTCAGAATTCAGAGGTGATGGCCAGGTATGTGGTGGCCCGCGCCTGTCATCCTAGCACTCTGGGAGGCCGAGGTGGGAGGATCGCTCGAGGTCAGGAGTTCAAAACCAGCCTGAGCAAGAGCGAGACCCCGTCTCTACTAAAAATAGAAAGAAATTAATTGGCCAACTAAAAAATATATATATATAGAAAAAATTAGCCGGGCATGGTGGTGCATGCCTGTAGTCCCAGCTACTCGGGAGGCTGAGGCAGGAGGATCGCTTGAGCCCAGGAGTCTGAGGTTGCTGTGAGTGAGGCTGACACCACGGCACTCACTCTAGCCCGGGCAACAGAGTGAGACTCTGTCTCAAAACAAACAAACAAAAAGAATTCAGAGCTGACTGGACACCGTGGCCGCTGGGATCTCCAAGGGAGACTGAAGGTAGGTGTATGTCCCCAGCAGACTGCTGAGCAAGGTCGGATTCCACAACAGAACTATCTGCAATCTGAGGAGAGGAAGGACCTCTCTTCTTCCTCCTGTGGCTAACAAAATCTATTTATACCTTTCATTTAGAGGCAGGAATCTACCTACTTTTACCAAAAAAAAAAAAAAAAAAAAAAAAATGAGTCCAAACACCAAAGCTACGGGATGGGAGAGAACATTTTCAGTTACAGTTGTTTTCTCTCTCTTCGATAAATGAAATGATGAAAATCTTGGCAACACTGTAATATCCTCTTTTAAAATCTGTATTCACAATAGGGGTGGAGGGATGTGGGAAAAAGGAAGGGGACTGGTATGTGGGTCACTTCTTTTCAATCTTAATATACCCTCAGACTCCCTCACAGCTGATAGCTCACGTTTTCACGAGTTCCAAAGACACAAAGAACACGTTTTCTTCTCAAATTCTCCAGGCCGGGCTCTGTCGGGCCTGATGAGAACGCAACTCGCCGCTGCTAAGGGCAGTAAGGTGCTTTCTGAAGCATCCACTACAGTGCACCGGCTACTGTGGTGGGCAGCCCAGGCCAACCCTGAAAACGAGCTTGGGAGGTCAGTTACCGCCAGCCCTGCTTTGAACGACGGAAGTGAAAAGTGATTTGCAGTGATTTGCTTCGTGTCAGAGTCAGGATGTGAAGCCAGCAGTCTCTAGCCCTAAAGCTTATGCACCGCACCGTGCTTCCTCTCTCCCCGCCCCCGAGATAGCCTGGGTGCCGCCGTGGGAACCAGCCTGAGCAGACACCTGGTGGAGTTCGGTACAGTCAGGGGACACGTGAGAACCTGCAGAAGTTTGAGGATGGCCAGCCAAAGCAGAGGGAGGACTGAGCGCCGGACAGTAGCAGCAGAGCAAGAATTAAGGTAGGAAAGGATGACGATCAGAAAGGAGAAAGACTGGGCTGGTTCCAACCACACCCGAGCTGCCCCATCCCCTACTGGTCCTGCTGCTGCTCCCTTGTCCCATCCCCGCCCCAGCTCTTCTTCTACCAAGATGGCCAAAACTAAACCAGAACCCAAACAAAAACAGTACTCAGCAAAGCACTGCTATGTCTACCTCTGTACTGGTCACCGAACCAGCTCTGGCAATGAGCTTTAACTGGCGTCTTTAGTCTCTGCAAGAGGCAAGAGACGGCCACTAGGTCCTGCACCAGGCAGGACTTTCTTTAGTTATTCGGGGTGGCGGGGGGGGGGGGGGCTCGATTAGAGCGCATCAGCGCAGATCCCGCGGTGAGGAGGGCTAAGCCACGAGAATTATCACTGAAGGGCAGCTGCAAAGTAGCTTCGGTCCAACATACAAACTGAAGGAAAGCTGACTTGATACTTCGTGGAGAAACGTGACAGAAACAGGTATCTTTTCGAGAGTTATTAAGAGATGACAAAAGCAGCTTAAAAAGAAAAAAAAAAAAATCCTCCTGTAGGTACTTGCAGGAACCATTGCAATCCAGTGGGTGCGTACTGGCTCAACTATCAACTGACTACAAATACAGTTCTCTGGATTTAACAACTTCAAAACAAAGCGCTCTGAACAATGGGATCAAGCATTGGACTCCGAGTAACCCTGGATCATGGCGGCTCCGTGGCACCCACGTTTTCGTAAAGCGCAAACCTTTGAAGGGCCAGCCCAGGGTGTCGTTGTGAAAACTTCGCAAACCTTTCAAACACACCAAACACTGAGCTGACTCTACTACCCCCTGCATGTCTCCCACGCCCCTCGGCTCCCACTGTTCCTACTGTGACCAGTCGAGACACTCTCGGTGCCGGTCACTAGGACCCAACTTCGTGTTCCCTTTTCTTTGCGTGGCTACAAAACACCTGACTACGTGCATGACTCTTGGCTATCTTCTGGCAGAAGTCAGAAACGCGGCAGCCGCCTTCAGAAGCAAAGCCGCCTGTGTGGGGTGACCACAAGAACGCCACGCGGTGACGTGGGAAGAGTCGCTCTGTGTCGCAGGGACGGCCCTTGGGTAGGGGTCAAGGTGAGGGGGGGATGGGTGTGTACAGCTAAGAAGTGGTGAGGTTGGGGGGGATTCCTGCTGACTCCCAAGGCCGGTCTGCAGGTGGAGGCGTCGTCCACGTTCTAACGTGACAACCTGCGCTTGGGTACAGCGGCCTGGGCCTTCCTAAACCCGCCCGTAAGCTCCCCTGCTCACCGGCTCGTCTCAGTAGTAGCGAGTGCTCCCCTCGTCCAGTCCAGCTGGGCTTCGTCTGAGTGGGGGGCTCCTGGGCCAGTGTATTCATTTCATTTCATTTCATTCTGCCTTATTTTATTTATTTATACATGCAAGATTTACTTCCAAGAGGAGATAATACCCTATTTTGCAAATGGCTCTGTTAATGATCTTTCTCTCTCAATTTGGGCACCCAAACCGTTCCTCTTTTCACTTCACGCAATAGACGAACCATCTGAATACACTTCATTGAACATTTCAACGATTTTCTAACATTCTTAACAAATCCCACGATTCCTCGTTTTTTAAAAAAGCACATGCTAGAATGCTTTGTTTTACTTTAACCGAATTTTGCTTTCTCTTTGAAGTACGTGGCAGTGAACGCGTTTTTTAACGTCAAATGGCTCTGTGGGTGGATCGACTCAGAAGATGCTCAGAGCCACTGCCTATCGAGGTCGGCCGGAACACAAACCCAGCGCGCGACCCACCCCGCTCACCGTCAGCTCATTGATGCAAAGAGCGGACACGGGGGCCCGGTGGCCCCGGAGCTGGGTTAAAAACGACAGCTTGTTCAAATCCCAGATGATGCAGGTGCGATCGCGGGACCCGCTGACGATGATGTGATAGGCCAGGGACGCTGTGGTGCAGGTGACGCTGTCCGTGTGGCCGAGCAGGGCCTGCAAGTAAGAGCAGAAGACAGTTGGGCCAACCCACTGCAACGACGAGGTACCGCAGCCACCCCAGAAGCTCCCGGAAGCGTCGGGAAACGACGGCAGGTGTGCATGCGTGCTGGGCAGCGGGGGGCCCCGGAGCAGGGGTGTCTGAGAAGCCGGGGGCAGGTCCTTCCCCCTGCTGCTGCTGCTGCTGACTGCCCTTGCCTCAGCCAACAGGGGGGGCGGGGGAAGAGAGAAGTCTGGGCTATTCTGGAATATTCTCTCCTACTTTCCCATTACTTCTTTCCTGGTCTTGGGCCGGGCTCTCAGAAGGATGGGGAGCGACAACTGCAACCCGGCTTGGGTTTCTTCATCCCATCTCTATCTATCTGGAAGTGTATGTTCGTTACGGGGCCCCAAAATACAGAATTTGAACTCTTTGTTCTTTTATGCCACGAACTTTGGTTTATTCCACTGTAAGGAGCCACAGTGGATGATTTTTTTTTTCTTCCCCCAAAAAATGCAGACTGTGAGAACCGCGTGGTTGCAGTGCACACTCCTAGAAAGATAAAGGGAGAACACGGCCCTGGCGTGTCACTGTGCACAAGTCCTGCTTCTCAACGAGAGAGACGCCTGCACATTTGTGCCCGAGGGGGATTCGATTCCTTCTTCAGACTAGAATCAGGACTCTCCCTCTTTTGCAGGAATACGGAGGGAAACAGGACCCAGATAAATGGCAGTGTGTGGAAATAAGGAAGTATTCTGAAGAAGAAGGTTCAGATTATTGCTAGCAGTTCCTGGGTATTTAGAACGTGCCACCTGGCCTGGCAGAAGAATATGCTTGCTTTTCAGTAGCGCTGGCTCACAACTCTGGTGCTCAGCAAACCCCAGAGGCAGCACTAAGGAAGCTTTCCGGCTCCCACAGAGCACGGGCCCCCGAGACGGACCACGTCCCCCCCCTCGCGGTTTCCGCACGCTCCGTACCTGTTTGAGCGTCAGCGTCTTGGCCTTCTCCTTGGAGGTGCCCATCTCCCACACGCACACCACCGTGCTCGTGCCGCCCGTGATGACCAGCTTGGGGTTGGGGCAGATGGCGCAGAGTATCTGGCCCCACTCAGACAAACACTCGTAAACGGTCACGGCCTGTAAGACACAACAGGTGCGGGACACACAGGCCATCAGGTGCCAGGGACCTCCGAAACTCGGGGAGCAGAGCCGAGTGAAGGGGTAGGACGTCCGCGCAGGCAGATACCGGCTCCCGTCCTGGGCCTGGTTCATTTTAGCGTCGCCTCCACTGCTGCTCACCCTGAACTGCTCTCACGGCTTCCTAACCAGTGAGGGTCTCCGGGCTCTCCAGTTTGGGAATGCGCTTTGCAAAGTGTGTGATGCTGCGCAAGACGCAGGGGGTAATGTGGTAAAAGGGTGTGTGTTCTGCAGCAGTTGGAACGTAGAGGGCAAGCGTGAGCGCTGCAGCGTAAGGGGAACATCAACCGAACGGAACCGTGTGTAACGTGTGACGCTACAGACTGTGCGGATCCTACCCATCCTGCACTCGGGAGGGGACTGTGGCAGGGCAAACACAGGGCACTCAAGGGTCACTACATATGGCTTCTCTAAGAGACACTCACGGGACTCCAAACAGTTGCTGCTGCTGCTTCTTGTGGGGTGGGGTGACAGGTTTTTTTTGTCAGCTTGTTTAGACGACTAAGATGAAAAGTGGGCCAGATGGTAGCTCTCCAAAAGGCGGCTATTCTGGTTGGCAGAAATGTCGGGCACCTTGCTGGCTAGGATCTCTTGAGGGATTCTCTGAGTGGGCAGGGAACTGCTAGCCTTTGTCACATAACTTTCCAGAAGAGGCTTGTTCTGCAGGAAACGTGACTTTTCCACTAGCTCCTGTATCCCGATCTCATGATGCAGCAAGACTCTCCTTTCCTCTGGGCTGTGGAGCAACAGCCGATAGCCAGGGGTCCTCTAACTTTTTAAACAGGGGGCCAGTTCACTGTCCCTCAGACTGTTGGAGGGCCGGACTATGGTTTAAAAAAAAAAACTATGAACAAATTCCTATGCGCACTGCACATATCTTATTTCGAAGTAAAAAAAAAAAAAACACCAAACGGGCAAAAACACCCGCATGTGGCCTGTGGGCCGTAGTTTGAGGACGCCTGAGATAGGCCCTTGTCCTGGGTTCTCCCCACCCGTTAACCAGGACCATCCAGGCCGAGGAAGAACTAGCGAGCACGCAAGAAACAACGCAGACCTTGTCTGACTCGTAGGTTCCCAGCCTGCAGCTGAGGTCTGCGTAGCCCCAGGCGAAGGTTTTGTTCCAGGTGGGTGGGATGAGAACCTTATTCTGTTCCACTGCGAGGATGCCTTTATCTGTGCATACTATCTGTCCCACGGGCTCTTTGAGCTCTGTGAAGAAACAAATGATGGCATTAAGACAGGAACAGGGAAAGCTAATAAACAGTAACCTCGTATATATTCACAGCAATCAAGCATCCTGACACCCACACGAAGACAAAATGATCCTAGAGATACAGCTTGGCCTTGGAGTCTCCTCCAAGACCTCCTGGGCAGGATGCTGGCCCTGCCAGGTCCTCTGCGGGGCTTCCCTCCAGCCTTCCTGTTTCTAGACGCCTTGCATCCCTAGGACCGAAAGGAGTAATCTGGGAGGCTCCCTAGAACGTCACAGGGACACAGACCGTCCATCGCTCTGTCTTCACCACCTCCCAAAGTTACAGCCGCCCTCAGACCTCCTGAAGGCCGGCCACGAGGTTCCCCAAACGGCACAGACTCCTTGCTCCACAGCAGAACTCTGCTGACCACGCTAGTCCTCCACAACAGTCGCTGGGGAGCGACTGAAGCTGGCACAGAGCAAGGCTCGTAATGAGGCAATGGCACAGCGTGGCAGCCAACCCCGTCGGCCAGAATTTGATGCTCTGATGCTTGGAATTTTTTAAAAAGTGACAACTTTAAGATTTTGCAAAACATTTTTTTCATTCGAAGGAAGAAAAAAACTACTTGCAAAAATGCTTTTAGTTATCTCATTAGAGCATTAGATAAAAGAAAGATGTCCTTTTAATGGCATATTTAGAATGTGTCCTCTTATTGGTATTTCTTTTTTTTTTTTTTTTTTTTTTTTTGAGACAGAGTCTCACTTTTGTTGCCCTGGCTAGAGTGAGTGCCGTGGCGTCAGCCTCACTCACAGCAACCTCAGACTCCTCCTGGGCTCAAGCGATCCTCCTGCCTCAGCCTCCCAAGTAGCTGGGACTACAGGCATGCGCCACCATGCCCGGCTAATTTTTTGTGTATATATTTTTAGTTGGCCAATTAATTTCTTTCTATTTTTTTTTTAGTAGAGACGGGGTCTCGCTCAGGCTGGTTTCGAACTCCCGACCTCGAGCAATCCGCCCGCCTCGGCCTCCCAGAGTGCTAGGATTACAGGCGTGAGCCACCGCGCCCGGCCTCTTATTGGTATTTCTGATAGGCGGAATACACATATGCATAAATGAAAAATGAGGACAAATGTTTTTATACATATCAAGTGGTAAGATTCTGATATTTTAGAGTTTTGACTGCCTTAATAAGAAAACTGTTTGGTTCTTTCTGAAGCAAAATCCAACAGGCCAAAAAAAGAAAACAGAGAAGAAAAAGGAAAAAAAAGAATACTAGGCCGGGCGTGGTGGCTCACGCCTGTAATCCTAGCTCTCTGGGAGGCCGAAGTGGGTGGATCATTTGAGCTTAGGAGTTTGAAACCAGCCTGAGCAAGACGTCTCTACTATAAATAGAAAGAAATTAATTGGCCAACTAATATATATAGAAAAAATTAGCCAGGCATGGTGTCACATGCCTGTAGTCCCAGCTACTCGGGAGGCTGAGGCAGGAGGATCGGTTGGGCCCAGGAGTTGGAGGTTGCTGTGAGCTAGGCTGATGCCACAGCACTGTAGCCTGGGCAACAAAGTGAGATTCTGTCTCAAAAAATAAATAAATAAATAATAATAATAATATGTCCTCTTATTGCTATTTCTGATAGGCAGAATATACATATGCATAAATGAACAATGAGGACAAATGCTTTTTCTACATATAAAGTGGTGAGAATCTGATATTTTAGAGTTTTGACTGCCTTAACAAGAAAACCATTTGGTTCTTTCTGAAGCAAAATCCAACAGGCCAAAAAAAAAAAAAAAAAAAAAAACCCAGAAGAAAAAGGGGAAAAAAGAATACTAACAAGTATTTAACTTAGCACAAAACATATAGTATTCATTACACAAATTACACTACTGTGAAAAAGCCAATTTGTTACTGCTAAACTAGGACTATTAAATAATCCCATCAAAAGTTTGTTTCCCATCACCTTACCTTTTACGGGCGTTAGCGAAGGCCTCAGGTTGTCTAGATGATGAAAAAAGATCTTGTCGCTTGTGGATCCCGGCAGGACAGAGATGCCCACGTTGTCTCCGTTGAGGCGACTCCTCACTCTCTTCGGTGGATGCGGTTTTTTAAATAACTGGCACAAAGGAAGATGACACGTTTTATAATGAAAGAGAAGAGAACATTTACTAAGTCCTTTTATACGCCTTATTTCGCTTAAGCTTCATAACCACCATTAGGTCCTGTGTTACCCCCAATTTTATAGCTAAGAAAAGAAATTCAAAGAGGCTATAAGAAGGTTGCCAGAGAACCCACATCTTAGTAAGGAGGGACAGGACTATGATACTAAAGCTTGGGCTACTGTCATGTTCTACGCCGGCTTCTTAATAATATTCTTTCCTTGAAACTTAATTTACTCAAACTACAGCCGACTGACAATCATCTTCCAGTGATGTTTAGAAATCAACCAACTGGGCAGAAACAGCCCAGACACCCATCAAGGGATGAACAGATAAACAAATTGTGGCATATATATAATGAAATATTTACAGCCTAATACCATTCTGTGCGATGGAAGGCAGGCAGGCGTTCAATAATCTGCAATCAGATTAAATAACCTGTAATCAGATTATTTCTGGTTTCAACCTGAACTTTATGTGATTTAGCAGCATCACTTTGGTGTCTTTTAGCTATTACTAATTTGGTGAAAGTGTGAACGTGATTACCCCGTTTTCACTTTGCTTTGTTATAAAGGAAAAAAAAAAAAAGCATCTTTTGTATCTTCGGTCAGTATTTCTACAAGATTAAAAATATTAATCTACATTTAATATTATTATTTGTCAACTATCATAGATCTTCGAAACAGGCATATAGTAGTTTCTGTTGGAAAATTAGTATTTGAGGAGGATATCTGAAAAACCTTAGATGCAATGATTTTTTTTTTTTTTGAGACAGAGTCTTGCTTTGTTGCCCAGGCTAGAGTGAGTGCCATGGCGTCAGCCTCGCTCACAGCAACCTCCAACTCCTGGGCTCAGGCGATCCTCCTGCCTCAGCCTCCTGAGTAGCTGGGACTACAGGCATGTGCCACCAGGCCTGGCTAATTTTTTCTTTATATATTAGTTGGCCAATTAATTTCTTTCTATTTATAGTAGAGACGGGGTCTCGCTCTTGCTCAGCCTGGTTTCAAACTCCTGACCTTGAGCAATCCGCCCGCCTCGGCCTCCCAGAGAGCTAGGATTACAGGCGTGAGCCACCGCACCCGGCCAGATGCAATGATTTTTAAGATGAATAAATATTATCACACTTTGTGAATCAGATATTCTGGGTTTCCAAGGGAAAAGAAACAGAAAAAATGGTTTGTATAAAGGAAGACATACATACATTAAATGTTTTGCTCCTATTTTATTTACATAATAGGGGCACAGGATTAGTGTTCTGTAAACACACATTTTACAGCATGCTCATGAATGAACATTTACTGAAGAACTTTCATATGTGAGACCTAAGTACACAGCAGGGTATCAGATGGCAAGGTTATAAAGATGCATGGATACAGTGACCATAAAATCTACATATTTTAGGCTCTACTTCAAAGTACCCTTTATTACTCATTAGAATGTTGTAGAAATACAGTGGCGTCTAATCCATGTTTCCCAGACCACTGGCCTCTTATACTCCAAAGTAGTACAAAACTATTTCAACAGTGCCAGTGTCCTGATTTTTTTGCTCAGAATGTTTGTTTCCCATGGGGCCTGAAACATGGCTCCTAACCTTGCAACTCGGGAAAAATGGAAAGATTTAACTGAATAAAGGTGTAACTGAGATTCTTTCACTGTGAGTAGAGTTTAACAAGTATTCTGCTTTAAAAGCAAACACGTTTTTTTTTTATTGGGGGATCAGACTGCATTGTCAATGGTGCAGTTAGAAGCTGGCCGGCTGTCTGCCATGGCTTTTCCGTGTACAGAGACTTGCCATTTGTTCCACGTGTTTTCAAGCGTCAACACTGGAAACCTCGGAGTCGGTTAACCTACAAAAAGGGTGTCCAGGAGAAACATCTAGAGGAGGAACAGACAAGACAGCCAGGGCTGAAGTGTGCAGCCACTGGTGCTTGGGAAGGGCATGTGGTCTGACCGGTTCTGCAAAGCCTGCCTCTTCCACGCCCCGGTTACTCCTGGTGCGTCCCTCCCTCCCTCCCTGCTGCGCCCCGGGCCATGGGGATCAGAGAGGGGTGAGGGAAGGGATGGCATCTCTTCAAGGAGGTTTGCTCATCGCTGAACGTGAAGCAGGGATCCACAGCATCTGGGTGCTGAGGGGCTTACGTCTGGGTCTTCCTCTCCAAGTCCTAGATGGCGGGAGAGCAGCTACTGCGTGTCCTCCCAGGCATCCCTGCAGCACGCGCCCTGCGTCACCACACCTGCGTCAGTCATCTAACCCAGCTGCTAGCACCGTGTGTTCCCCAAACTACTACAACAGCTGTATATAATAAGTGGTTGTCTGCTCCCAAATTGCTTGCCCTACAGAGTCTGCGTGCATGGTGTGTGTGTGTCTGTGTGTGAGAGAGAGAGAGAGAGAGAGAGACAGAGACATACACACTGAGGCCAGAATGAACTTTTTTTTTTTTTTTGAGACAGAGTCTTACTCTTGCCCAGGTTAGAGTGCGGTGGCATCAGCCTCGCTCACGGCAACCTCCAACTCCTGGGCTCAAGCGATCCTCTTGCCTCAGCCTCCCGAGTAGCTGGGAATACAGGCATGCGCCACCGTGCCCAGCTAATTTTTTTATATATATTTTGAGCTGGCCAACTAATTTCTATTTTTTTTTTTTTTTTTTAGTAGAGACGGGGTCTCACTCTTGTTCAGGCTAGTGTTGAACTCCTGACCTTGAGCGATCCTCCCGCCTCGGCCTCCCAGGGTGCTAGGATTACAGGCGTGAGCCACCACGCCCGGCCCAGTTAAAGCTGAACTATGACCACCATGTGGTTTCCCTGGCTAAAATCAGAAGTGGCTCCCCCTGGCTCCTAGAGGAAAAGCCACCTCTGCACACACTGTCACCTACAAGACCCCTTGTGTTAGGTCTTGTGTATGTATAAAAAAGTATATCCTGCACTAGTCTATCAGTGAAAATTTTCTTTAAATGACAAAATTTCTATTTATCTGAACTGTGAAAATGAGAGAAAAAAAAAGCAATCATCTGGGAATCTCTCTAACCTACTAGGTGGTATATTTATGGTTTTCACTAACTTAATCTAAACCTATTTATCATACATCATTTACCTTCCAGAGTAATATTACAAAATTCACAAAATGAAACACGAGTACACTGATGACAAGAAAAAAACCATCCTCACCTGTTTAGGGATCTGGCCGAAGTTATTGATGAACCCGATGGTGGCCGTCTCCTTCAGTGGGTCGTTTATGTTGTAGATGTCCACCTGGCCCTCATAGAAGAGGTGGTGGAAGACATTCACAGCCTCCACCGCGGCGGGGCCTTGCTGTTTATACCCAAAGATTAAGTCGATCCACTCGTGTAGATGGGCACTCACGTAATCGCACTCCAGAGCCTGCGATTTCAAGGCACAGGTTCAGTCATGGGCTCAGATTTATCACTTGCTCAGAAAGTACAAGAAACTTGGGCCAGTGGTCAACAGGGACTAAAATAACTAAAAATCATAAAGACAATACAGTAGTATTGTTTTTCATGGTTTTGCTTTCTGTAGCTTCAGTTACCTGTGGTCAACCACGGTCCCAAAATATTGCGGTATTCTGAGGGAGAGAGAGGGACCACCGTATTCACACAGTTTTTATTACAGTGTATCGCTATAACTGTTCTATTTCATTATTACTTATTGTTGTTAATTTCTTATTGTGCCTAATTTACACATCAAACTCTATCATAGGTACGTATGTATAGGCAAAAGCATAGTACACGTGAGGTTCAGTACCACTCATGGTTTCAGACATCCTTTGGGGGGTTTTTGGAACGTATCTCCTACAAATAAGGAGGAACTGCTCTCTTAGTGACATGAATGAACAGGTGATACACTGCTCAAGGCCCTGTGTATTGCCATCAACGACCCAATGACATCCAACTTTAACTGCGAAGCGTGCTCCCATTACCTCGCGGTGGACTCTGATGAATTCTCGAGGGTCCCCTTTTGCCCAGGGTGGAAGGATGACGTCGCCAAGCTTGGTGCCATTTTGTTTACAGCCTACGCGATCGGACACATTAAGACAAAAAAATGAAAGAAGGGGATGAATGGTTATTTTGCTATTAAAGTGACGGAGGAATAGCGGGTAAGATCCTTACCAGAACTATAAAATGTTATCACCAGAAAGGACCCTCTGAGACCATCTTCCTCTGGCATCTCCCCAGACCGCTCCTAAGTGCTCCTTCAGGGACATTTACTAAGGGTCGACACAACTGAGGGCCCTCGCTACCAAGTCTCTTAGGGAAACGCTGAGTTATACAAAGCTAAACATGCTTCTTTCCTGCAAGACTGCTCAGAGGTTCAAACATACTAAAGTGCACTGCCCGTCTCTTAGAAAGACATTAGACATAAAAAAAATATGTCTCAAATTTGACTGCAGGACCCCTTTTCAATGGGATATTTTGGGCCACTGTTTTGAGTCTTCTGGACACAGTCTCCTAGAGATATTTGTAATTCATGAGATTTCTTGTATTTCCTAATCTGAAATGCTCTCCAGAGAGCTCTGCGAAACTGGCATATATTTTACAGTAAGGATTCTCATCAAAACAAAAGTGAAGTCTGAAACAATTTAATTTTTTTGCTGTTAATTCATCGCTTAACAGAAAAAATATTTGGAAAGACTATGGGGCTATGTGACAAAACCAAAAAACACCATGTTGTGCAAAAGTACAAAAGGCGGCTGGGTGGGCACAGTGTCTCACATCTATAATCCCAGCACTTTGGGAGGCCAAAGCAGAAAGATTGCTTGAGGCCACAAGTTCGAGACCAGTCTGGGAAACATAGCAAGACCCCTCTACAAAAAAATATAAAAATTAGCCAGGCATGGTAGCATGTGCCTGCCCTCCTAGGTACTTGTGAGGCTGAGGCAGGAGGATGGAATTCAAGGTTGCAATGAACCGTGATTGTGCCACTGCACTACACCCTGGGTGACAGAGCAAGACCCTCAAAAACAAAAAAAAGTACATAAATATTTATTTCACATAAACTGTTACTTTAAGTCATAGCTAGATAACCTCTAAAACATCACAGAAACCAATGGCTATGAAATCTAACAACGACAAAATGTTATATTAAATTGGGCTGGCATCTAAAGAAACATTCTTATTCTTTTTTTTTTTTTTTTTTTTTTTGGAATACGCCAAAAAGTCACTGTGGCTTACGGAGTTTTCATAGGTACAAATCAGATCATTATTATAGAAAATGACTCTATAAACAACAATGCTGACTCACTAGCCTTGCCAGCAGTTGGTTAGATAAACAGCTGAATTGGAAATTTTCACAAAGAAGGGCACTTGTTCACATTTTAGGAACACAAAGCCAATTCGAAATGAAAGCCAACAGAAATATTTCCCTTATACACAATCTTGTCCTCATCATTGTTATTTGATGGCTTCTTTACAATGTGATATTAGATATTAAGTGATACAAATATCAGTTTATTGTTAGAGGAATGCCTTGACTTGGCTGTAAAAATTACCGTATGACTTAAGATAAAAAAAAAAATCAAGTCCTGCAACCCTTCCCCCCAACCACACACTTCACAGCCTTGTTCCGACCCCCCTGAAATGCCCTCTAGTCCTAATTTTTTAACAAGCAGGTAATAAATATTAATACTTAAAAAAAATTTGCTATTATCCCTGAATACTTATGTAATAGAATTTTTTTAATCCAACAAGAAGCCCTAACTTTATTAATGATAGAAACAGTACAAATTTCAAACCAAGCTGCAGTTACTCTTTTGAAACACCAAAAAAAAAGTCCTCGTGCGTTTACAATATCATTACTGTTGTTCTTCAGGGCTCGGACTGCCTTTGCTCTGGACACATTTGCTTGTGACGTGACCAATTCTACGCCTTTAACTTCCGCATCTGTTTCATCAACCTCTTCCTCTTCACTCCCCTCTTGTACAGTTGGAGTCTGTGTGTTTTCTAGAATGTTTGAAACAGCTTCACCTTGAACTCTGAATTTCTCAGCAGCTGCTAGTTGTGCCTGCTGAGACAGATCCTCGATCTTGGCTTCCCCCAAAACTATGGAGGTATCTGAAGCTGGGCTCTTGTAGACAAGGAAGATATTCTTAGATTTCCGGACAGTGACTCTGGTAACCCCTGCAACCTGTAACCCAAAGACCCAGTGTGGACATAGTCTTCCGTGCCTTCTTTCACTCCGACTTATGTAATATAATTTTGTCAACACTCTCTGCAGTTTATAAAGGAAGAACCGTCCGTAGAAAGCTTGTAGAAAGCTCTTGGTCTAGTTCTGCCGTTCTGAAGTTCTCTTCCACATGTCCAAGGTCGCAGAAACAGAGAGCCGGGGGTAAATGTCACTCATCCCAGGGCCAGGAGAGAAAACCCATGTGCTTTTTTCTTTTATACCATTTACAACCTTTTCTGGGTGAAGGGGCAAACGGTATTTTGTTTATGTTTTTTCTATTGAGGTGAAATTCATGCCGAATGAACCATTGTAAAGTGAACAGTTCAGCGCCATTTAGTGCATGTGTGATGTCATGCTACCGCCATTTCTCTCTGTCCCAACGCATTTTCAACACCCAAAATAAACGCTGTACCTATGAATCAGCTGTTCCTCATACCATCATGCCCCAACCCCATTCTGTCTCTGTGGACTTGCCTATTTCCCGTGAGCAGAATCATACGTTGTGTGACCATCTGTGTCTGGCTTCTTTCACTTAGCATGATGTTTTTGAGGTTCATCTATCAGTACACTTCGTTCATTTTCGTGGCTGAGTAACATTTCATTATATATATGTATATGCGCCACGATTTGTTTACCTATTCATCCCTTGATAGGCGTCTGGGCTGTTTTTGCCATTTGGTGATCGTGAATAATGGCTACAGCATTTTACATTCCCACCAGCAATGTTTGAGGGTTCTTATCTTTCTACAACCTTGCCAGCACTTGTTATGTTTCTTTTTTTCCCCATTATAGCCACACAGGGAGATATGAAGTGACACCTCACTGTGGTTTGCATTTGCAGTCCCCTACTCATGATGTCGAGCATGTTTTCACGTGCTTACTGGCCATTTGGGAAAATGCCTACTCCAAGTCCCTTGCCCACATTTTTTTTTAAGAGAGTCTCTCTCTATTGCCCAGGCTGGAGTGTAATGGCGTCATCACAACTCGCTGCAGGCTTGAACTTCCGGGCTCAAGTGATCTTCTCTCCTCAGCCTCCTGAGCAGTTGGGACGACAGGCACATACCACTATACCTGGCTAATTTTTAAATTTTTTGTAGAGATGAGGTCTTGCCATGTTACCCAGGCTGGTGCTGAACTCCTGGCCTGAAGCAATCCTCCTGCCTCTGCCTCCCAAAGTGCTGGGATCACAGGTTTGAGCCACCATACCCGGCCCCTTTCCCCATTTTTCAGTTGGGTTGTCTCTTCTTGTTGTTGAATTATAAGAGTTGTTCATATTCTGGATACTAGACCCTTATCAGATATATCATTTGCAAACATTTTCTTCCATTCTATATACTATCTTTTTACTTTCTTAATAATGTCCTTAGATGCATAAGGACATTATTTTTGATAAAGTCTAATTTATCTTCTGTTGCTATTGATATCACATCTAAGATATCCATTATCAAATTCAAGGTCATAAACATTTACTTCTATGTTTTCTCAGAAAAGTTTTATTGTTTGAGCTTTTATATGTAAACAGTGTTTTTTAAAGTATGTGATTTCAAGGAGGGAAGAAGACTTGTTACGAAGGTGAACCTGACAAAGATACATGACCCTTCTTTTAGTTACTTATTTTAAAAGTAGATTGGTTGGTTGGGTTTGTAATCGGTCTGGCGATTACAATCCACCTTTGCAACATGGATTATCATAACCGAGCGAGTGTTTCTGCAAGATTGGGGGTATCTCTTTCTGCACCTGTCCATATTTGTCCTTTTAAAGTGGTGTTCTTAGGGAAGAAGGCAACATTATCCAAAGGTGAATTATAAGTGAGCATAACAAAACACTTAATGTGTACCCATATTCAAATGCTTCAGCACCCAGTTAGTGATGCTGCTTGCTGAGCACCTATTTTATCCCTTTGGGGAAACCATCCCTTTTTCTGATTCTAAGCTCCACAAGTTGGGTCTGTCAAGCTGGTCAAGGGCAAGCTCCGGGCCCAGCTGGAGTTAATGAGACTCAGTTTCAGGACTTTTGCTGGGGCTGTGGAGAGTGTCTTGTTAATCTTTCCAATCGAATCCCATTTCACAAAGTTAGGGCTGCTGATGGACAAACAAATAAAAATCATTTCTAGAAAATTTTAAAAAGAAAAATCACTCAAATGTATAGGACATGAATACTTCCTTAAATTGTATGTTAAGGAAAATTTGGAACCAGTATAGTAATGATTTATATTCTGAACTCTTAAAAACAGCAAAAAATACGAGGTGTGAAAAAAATATATAGAAACAGAACAATACCTGGAAGGACTATTTTGAAGTGGAAACGATGGAATTACAGTATGCTATAAAACAAATACTCAGAAGCACAGATCAGCAAAATGTGTTCCAAGAAATCGTAACCGAAGTCAAATCTACTTCCTCTAGCTGCCAGATAATATAAAAAACAGTACCAATGAAATTTTTCTCCTTTTTGTAATGCTGATTTGGTTTTTCTAGAAAATAGGATCCTCACAGGATTTAAAAAAAAAAGGATTTAAAGTTATTCTGAAATTTTAAAAGACATCAGCATGTTAACACAGGCTGCCTCAGGTAATACATGAGATTAATACAATATATGAAAAATCTATTTTTTTTTTTTTTTAGACAGAGAGACTTGCTCTGTCGCCCTGGCTAGAGTGCAGTGGCATCAGCCTAGCTCACTGCAACCTCAAACTCCTGAGCTAACACGGTCCTCCTGCCTCGGCCTCCCGAGTAGCTGGGACTATAGGCATGCAGCACCACGCCCGGCTAATTTTTTCTATTTTAGTAGAGATGGGGTCTCCCACTCTGGCTCAGGCTGGTCTCAAACTCCTGACCTCAAGCGATCCTCCCCTGCCTCGGCCTCCCAGAGTGCTAGGATGACAGGCTCGTGAGCCGCCATGCCCAGCCTGAAATATCTAGATACACCACTCTTGGCAACTATGGTTTTCAATAGCAATAATATTCAAATGCATTTTCACTTTGCCTTTTTCTCATCAAAAAAACCCCACAAAATTCTCAACATCAGCTCTAATCTGTGTCCACTCTTCAGTGTCTACCAGACTCTTAAGTTTGAAACAGCTCTGTGGGGGCATGAATTTGCTTTTCTTTTTACATGTGGCCACTCACACCCATTACAATGTATGTGACAGCAACCGACGCTACAAAAGGAGACCTTCCCTTGCTCTCGTGTGCTGCAGACAATCCTCAGAAAGGTGCCTTACTTCCACTGCTCTTTTGCTGGCTAACGTTCCTAAGACAGGGCCAGAGCTCACGCCGTACCTAGATCGAAGTTGTTGGAATTGAACAGGAACTCTGGCAAGTAAAAAAACTCTGGAATAAGCTCCTTCACGTCCGCCATGTTGTGCTTGGACGCCGAGTACCAGGCCTCGCGCACGCTGTGGAACATCCGGTCCGCCAGGTCGAAGTGGCCGCCCTGCGGGCAGAAGGAGAAGGCACCTCCCTGTCAGAGAGACGTCGCCGCCTGGCAGCTGCCGCCAAGCTCGAGGGCTCGGAAACCCCAAGTATGTCTGGTGACATGTTCTATCCCCCACTGTCCGACATTCAACATGTACAATTTTAGATAATCACAGAAAGAACATTAATCTAATTCTCTTTTGGGGGTACTCCTTTACAGAGGGCTCTCAACGTATTTGTTTTATAATCAAATTCAAATACGAATATTTCTAAAAATATCAGCTCTCATAGAGAGCGCCAAGACTATAAAACGAATATGAATTCTTGCACAGTTTGATGATGACATCTTAAGAAAAGATTCTAATGTAAACCATCTACAGTTGGAAATATTCAAGTTATATATTAATATATGTTTGGCCACTTTTACAAATTAACATGACATCCAAGCTCTCATTATCAATGAGAGTTAAGTGGGGAATTAGGAAAGGTGATCAGAAAGCTACAGATTGATAAAACAAACTCAAACAGAAAGGGGATTTCTTTTGCCACTACCCACCTTCTTCAGTCAACCCCTCCCCCATGCTGTGTTTTAAGTAAACAATGGTGTATTTGTCTCAGGATATCCACTGTGGTGGGAAAATGCCAAAGCCCAGACAACAGCTGCCACAGCCTGCCCCAGTCCGGCCTGTTTCCTTTCTGACCTTCATCTCCTACGACTTCCCTCCTTAGTCCACTCTGGTCGTGTTGGGCTCCTTGCTGCTCCTCAAACCTGCCAGGTGCAGCACTGCCTCAGGGCCCTTGTACGGGGTTCCTCCCTCTGCCCGGAGCTCACTTCTCCCAGATCTCTGCAGGAGCAACCCCCTCACCTCCTTGGAGTTTCTGTTCACAGGAGATCCGCTCCCACCACTCTATTTAAAACTGCAGCCTGCCGCCCTCCTCTCCTTGAACTGTATTTTTCTGATAGATTCTATCACACTCTTTTAAACCCTTTGTGATTTACGTATTTACTATGCTTGGCTGTCTCCCTCCACTACAAATATATGCTCCACGGCCAGGGCTTTTGTCTTTATTCACTGATGTCTCCCCAAACACCTGGAACAGGGAGTGCCTACCACATAGTAGGTCTGCAGTGAACATTTGCAGAATGAAAGAGAATGTGGAGAAAAGCAATGATAATCAAGAAGACAGTAGATGAGTACAAAGGCATCACTCTTGTGTTAAAAAGAAAAAAACACTTGTTGAACTCTAGCACTTAGGGCTGGTTGAAAAGTGTACTCCACTCACTTATCTGACTAAAGGAGCCTGGCAATTTGTTTGTTTTAAGTGATTTCTAGTTTATTCATCCGTTTTGGTCCAGTGCAATTCTACTTTAATTCTGTTTGTGCTACTTTATCCCTAAAACTTCCCAGGGCTTTCTTGTAAGGCAAGAGCATGACATTTTAAATAGACAGCAGGCTTGCATAAAATGGAAAAATTTCAGATGTCAAGTTTTACCTGCAGCCTTAGGAATATCTGTGTGAAGGGCTCCATCCTGACAAGGTACGAGGCTACGATCATTGCAGAGGAGTAGTGGGTCCCATAGTGATAGGCGGGAGTTTCTCCTGTTCAAGAAAATTAATCGTCATTGAAAACGAGAGAGAAAAATACGAAAAATAAAACTGGCATTAATTTACAGGCTTGAAAACGCTAGCATATAACTGTGACACTAAATGCAGTCAGCACTGGCGATGTAGTAGGAAAGATGATGCTACTATCCCCTTCATGGATATATCTGGCAGTAATGTAAAGTAAGTATAAATCAACAGCCTTTCCCCCCAAACTCAGCACATTTATCAACTGCATTTTTTTTTTTTTTTTTTTGAGACAGAGTCTCACTTTGCTGCCTGGGCCAGAGTGCCGTGGCGTCAGCCTCGCTCACAGCAACCTCCAACTCCTGGGCTTAAGTGATCCTCCTGCCTCAGCCTCCCGAGTAGCTGGGGCTACAGGCATGCGCCACCATGCCTGGCTCATTTTTTCTATATATTTTAGTTATCCAGCTAATTTCTTTCTATTTTTAGTAGAGATGGGGTTTCGCTCTTGCTCAGGCTGGTTTCGAACTCCTGACCTTGAGCGATCCACTCGCCTCGGCCTCCCAGAGCGCTAGGATTACAGGCGTGAGCCACCGCGCCCGGCCCCAGCTGCATGTTTTGAAGCTTGTTGTAATGGTTAACCCTTCCACTAAAGCAGAATATTGACTTACAGCTACTTTTTATTAGGTTCTGGCTTTGAAATTATATCTTTCTCTAAATCGTTGTCTACAAATATTATGCAATTTTATGTAATTTTATCGTTTATTTTCCTTGGCAGAGAGGGACCAAAAAGAGCCCATACGAGACTATTAATAGGCTTAGGCTTAGGGTTTTTTTTTCTCTCTTTTGTTTGGCCTATTTGTGGGGAAAGACAATAAACATTAGACATAATAAGTAAATTATATAGCTTTAGGATTTCCAAAAAGTGCTTCAATAACATTGAGAGAGAGTTGATAAATGAAAGTGTGGTTCCTGGACTGCATATCATGAGAAAGGGGCAGATTATGACGGGAAATTTCTGCCCTATGCGTGGCAGACATGCTTGGTTTTCTGCCAGAACTCTGACAAGCCACCTAAAAATGACTTCTAAGCATGGCCATAAGCTGGGATCCAAAACCTGTACGTGTGCACATACAACATATGCACATATAACAACATATAAGCAATTTGAGGAAGAATGCAAGAACGCCAGTAACTAAATTGGTTACTTTTGAAACTTAGGGACAAAGTCCAGTGACAGAAAAAGTCCTTACCATTGGGATCCTCCCAGTCTTTATATCGCTTCTTATACTGAGCCAGTCGTTCATCCGTTTGTGCTCCCATCGGCTTTGCCAAGTTTCTAAATGTCTTGGGATTAGTAAGATCTACCTCCTAGGATACAAAACAAAACCCAGTTCCAGGTTACCCTGAACTCTCAATTTTTTTTTTTTTAGAGACAGAGTCTCACTCTGTTGCCCGGGCTAGAGTGAGTGCCGTGGTGTCAGCCTCACTCACAGCAACCTCCAACTCCTGGGCTCAAGCGATCCTCCTGCCTCAGCCTCCCGAGTAGCTGGGACTACAGGCACACGCCACCATGCCCAGCTAATTTTTTGTATGTATATTTTTAGTCAGTCAATTAATTGCTTTCTATTTTTAGTAGAGACAGGGTCTCGCTCAGGCTGGTTTTGAACTCCTGACCTCAAGTAATCCGCCCGCCTCGGCCTCCCAGAGTGCTAGGATTACAGGCGTGAGCCACCGCGCCCGGCCCTGAACTCTCTATTCTTTCCGACGCAGACACAGTGGCTGCAGCAGACGACGATGATTTATAATGCACTGGGATCTGTGGGGTCAAACTGAACTCAAAACCACCCTCTGTACCTGTTCATCCACACTTTCCAGACAGGCACATAACAGTTTGTTAACTGACTCAGTCTTAAGACAACTGCTTTGGAAATTATGTGTTTTACAGAAAAAGAAGGCACTCAGGATCCCAGGTCTGGGCTGAGGGACAAGAGGGAAAATGCTTCCAAGTCCAGACAAAGGCTCCAGTTCATCCTTATCCTCCACCATTCCCATGAATGGAGAATCAAATCTCCTTTCTGCGTCCCGCTACTCCCTGCCCCTTCCTGGTCTCCTTCCAACTTCACTTCTGATCATTTTCTTCTTAGAGGTGATCTGGAAGTGGTAGAAACCAGGGCACCCAGTAATTCATTCACCTCTAAAAGACAACCTTATACCAAGTCAAGCGACTTCCAAATGAGATGGATTCTTTCATTCTACCGGAAATTATTTTAAAAGCTCATCTCTATGTGGAAACAACCCAAGTGCCTATCGATCCATGAGTGGATTAATAAAATGTGGTATATCCAACGATGGATGCAAATTAATCAGCACTTAAGGAAACTGAACAGACATTATGAATTAATATCCAATACCCAATAAGTGGATCAATGATACAAACTTTTTATACATCCAAGCTAAAAAACATCCCCATCTTTTTGAAATTAGTGTCTATGCCTATTGAGAATACTAAACTATGAAGCAAATAAAATATTTAGGCAACTGCAGTATTTTTAAATTATTTTTGAAAACGTGTTCCACTTAGGGAAAATGACTTGAGATTTACCTCTGAGTCGTAATCTGCAAGGATCCAGGGGAAGACAGGGTACTGCATGAGATCGTTATATGATCTGCCGGCCAAAGTGTTCAAGTGCATCAAATACTGGAAGTTGCTGATTTCACCTCTCTTAGAAGAGACAAAGATTCATTTTTGGAACCATCAATCAATCATTTCCAACATGTTCACTTTTTACCATTTATTCGCAAACTGAGGTAAAGGACAGTTTCTTTTTTAACAGATTTCAGAAAAATGAAACACTTTTTACCTTAAAAGAAAACACTGTGTCCCTGGTATACATTTTATGGATTATTATTAGAGTGCTTTTAACTTGTATGACTTACACCGTAACCGCAAATTACTAAGGAAGTGGACGTATTTATTAAGCTTACCTCCCATCTCTGAGTCACAGACTTCTCTCCAACCAAAGTGCTAAGCAATCCAGACCTAAAAAAACAACACATGATGAAATAAATTGTAAGCAACATAGTTTTAAATCTGAGCAATTACCAGGTTGTAAAACTTAAGTCACCTGGACCAGGAATTTTCCAAACTACTGAGGATCTATCAGAGGGTCACAAAATCAGTTCAGTGGGTTATAATCAGCACTTGAAATATGAAATAACAGAAATGAAGAAAACAGAATATCAGAAGGCATCATATATAGTAAGGGAAAGTATTTTCTGTGGATTTTGTCTTATTACTTATGACTTTGTGTGTCTTGGGATGATATTTAGTATGAATTCTTTACTGTAGGTCACGGTCAAAAGAGTTGGGAAGACACTGGTCTAGTCCAACTTTCTAATTTTTTACTATAATCCCTATGTAAACAGATTCAAAGACATTTAATTGGAATAACTGAAATATTATACAATATTTTGTACATAGTACATCTCCTCTTAAAAGATATTGGATAAATGAAAATATGAATATTTTGTGACAGTGAACACATTGGTGTCTAGGTCATTTAAAACTTGCATACTACTCTTTTGGATAACAGACTTTCTTAGAATGTTATAAAATCCTATTTAAGGTTTATCAGCTTTATAATATAGATAATTAATAATTGGTCATGGAATCAGGAAGAAAGTATTTAGCTATATTATTTTATTATCTGAAAGGAAATCAATAGATTTGTAAGCCTTAGGTCATAAATACATCCAGCTCAATAGTATAGCTACTACTTTCCACTTCTAGATAAATTCTTTCAATCAGATAGACTGAAGATGCAGGATACTTTCTCTTTGGAAAATTAGCCATGATTATTTCTCAAATTTATAAGAAAGGGTACAACTGAAACAGAAGATTGGAAAGTTGGAAATTAATTTCTATTTCTTGCCTCTGAGCTCTGAAAAGTTCTTTAAGAACTGCCAACTCAGCGGAAAGGCAGCAAGAACAACGAAATAGCAAGTCTAAGATTCGCCTAGGCAGGAAAACTAGCAATTTGCTTACAAGTAGAAAAAAGGCTCATTAGGAAAATTTTCACTTCCTGTATTTTTGTTAATAACCCAAATGATTAGGAACTGGACATGTTTCTGAGGTTAACAAAAGCAAACATTTAGCATTCGGTATTTGCTAAACTTACTTTGGCTAATGGAAAATAAAAGCAACAACTTAAAGAGAAATACACAAACTTAATACATTTAGATATGCACAGACTGGAATCTAATTTTATTTAAAAATTATTGAATCCCTAGTAAATTTTTAAGTCATTTTCTAACATGTTGAAATAATTAATTTACAGCTCCAAGGCAGTGGATTACAAAGGGCTATCAGTGGCTGAGTGATACAAATGGAGCTGGGTCTATGGATTAAGAAAATGGTTATATCATTTTCTTAATGATATAAGAATATAAACAATATTCTTAAATTAATATTCTTAAATTAAGAATATAAACAATCATTATCTGTTTCTAGAACAGGGGTCCTCAAACTTTTTAAACAGGGGGCCAGTTCACTGTCCCGCAGACCATTGGAGGGCTGGACTATAGTTTTAAAAAAACTATGAACAAATTCCTATGCACATATCTTGTTTTGAAGTAAAAAAAACAAACAGGCAAAAACACCTGTACGTGGCCTGCGGGCAGTAGCTTGAGGACGCCTGATGCAGAAGGACTTTCTAAGATGAAAAGCAGGTGTAAAGAGCACAAAGGAACCATTGATAGGTCTGAATACATAAGAACAGAAGTTTAAATTTCAATGTGAAACAACAAAATTAAGAGGAAAACTGGGCAATCTGTAGCAAATGTGACAAGCAGAGGAGTAACATTTGATTACAGAAAAACCCCATAGAAATAATAGGAACTCAAAGGAAAAATGGGCAAAAGATATGGACAATTTGCAAATGATGATTTAAAATGTCTAACAAACATACACAAAGGTCAAGCTTACTAATAATGAAAGAAATATACATTTAAAAAATGAGAAAGCATTGTGTAAAATCAGGAAAAATAAAAACACACAAAGTTGGCAAGTATCTGTTGAAGGAAGCAGATTTGTCCACTCACTAATAGTGGAATATAAACTTGTATAGTTTTATGGTTATCAAGTTGGCTTTGTATATAAAAAGCCTTAAATAAATACCCTTTATTTTAATAAGAGGACTCCACCCTAACAAAATAATGAGGAACTACATTTCTAGTATTATGATAAGAAAACCTGGCAAAGATGAAATATCTCAAAATAAGAGAATGCTTTATATATATATTCGGTGAATAGGTAGCCAACAAAAGTTATTATTTCTGAAGAATATTTTAAAGGCAGGGGGAAATATTTAAACGTAACACTGAATGGAAGCAGCAGAATAAAAATGTGTATTTAGAGTGTATAAACTCAATTATGCACACAGCAATATACACTTGCTTAAAAAAAAACAAAAGGTAATTGATCAAAATGTGAGTGGTGATTTGACATGCCTGACTACGCATGCATTTTTCTTTTCTCCCTTTTAGTTTCCAGTATTTAAATAATTGTCTGCAACCACAGGGCAGGCAAGGTTGGGGGGGGGGGAGAAACATTCATTAAAAATGTTAAATAATACTGTCCAGCTATAAACCATCCTAATTCCATTATTAAATTGTAATGTACAAGCAACAAACACCTACCCCTGCTCCACACTTGTGTTCGGTCGCTGCCCAGATACAGATTCCGAACTGTCGGTTAGGGATGGCACTACAGCCAAAAACCTGGAAAATTTTAAAATAGCATAAAATTGCAAATGAGATCTCAGTCAGGATCTAATGGAAGCTTAAGAGACGATGTTTCATATTTAGATCTTCACTGTTGCAGCTACCCTCTCATTACTCAGTAAACAGCAGGCAAAGGGAACGAATATACAATAATTATAACCAATAGAGTACTATTGGTTACAAAAAAAAAAAGGCAAGATGCTGACTTCCAAAACCAAACATAAAGGCCTACGGCAAAATGTATTATTTTGAATTTTCCCACATGCTGCCACACTACCAGAAGAAAAAGACTTGCAACACTGATTTGCAGGAATTGAGTCAACTTAACGAAGTCCTAAAGAGTCATTAACAGCTAGATCTTCCCATGGCAGTAAGTGATGATGGCAGCCAAACAAAAGACATCGCTATGTAAATAAAGACACATAACATACAAGATAGAACCATGATGTGATACTGCATTAAGCTCTCTTGCAGAGTTGCTCACGATATCAATTCTTTTATTCTTTCTTTCTTTCTTTTTTTTTTTTTTTTGAGACAGAGTCTCGCTTTGTTGCCCAGGCTAGAGTGAGTGCCCTGGCGTCAGCCTCGCTCACAGCAACCTCAAACTCCTGGGCTCAAACGATCCTCCTGCCTTAGCCTCCAAAGTAGCTGCATCACCATGCCCGGCTAATTTTTTCTATGTATTTTTAGTTGGCCAATTAATTTCTTTCTATTTTTAGTAGAGACGGGGTCTCACTCTTGCTCAGGCTGGTTTCAAACTCCTGACCTCAAGCGATCCTCCCACCTCGGCCTCCCAGAGTGCTAGGATGATAGGCGTGAGCCACCACGCCTGGCCTGTTATCTGGTTTAGAATGACTTGCTCCTACAGATACCTCAAATCTGATCACTTCTTTTTGTTTGTTTGTTTTTGAGACAGAGTCTCGCTTTGTTGACCAGGGTAGAGTGAGTGCCGTGGCGTCAGCCTAGCTCACAGCAACCTCCAACTCCTGGGATCAAGCGATCCTCCTGCCTCAGCCTCCCGAGTAGCTGGGACTACAGGCATGCGCCACCATGCCCGGCTAATTTTTTCTATATATTTTTAGTTGTCCAGCTAATTTCTTTCTATTTTTTTAGTAGACAGGGTCTCACTCTTGCTCAGGCTGGTCTTGAACACCTGAGCTCAAACAATCCTCCTGCCTCAGCCTCCCAGAGTGCTAGGATTTACATGCGTGAGCCACCGGGCCCGGCCTTAATATAAATTCTTTTTTTTTTTTTTTTTTTTTTTTTTTTTTTTTGAGACAGAGTCTCGCTTTCTTGCCCAGGCTAGAGTGAGTGCCGTGGCGTCAGCCTAGCTCACAGCAACCTCAAACTCCTGGGCTCGAGTGATCCTTCTGCCTCAGCCTCCCGAGTAGCTGGGACTACAGGCATGCGCCACCATGCCCGGCTAATTTTTTATATATATATCAGTTGGCCAATTAATTTCTTTCTATTTATAGTAGAGACGGGGTCTCGCTCAGGCTGGTTTTGAACTCCTGACCTTGAGCAATCCGCCCGCCTCGGCCTCCCAAGAGCTAGGATTACAGGCGTGAGCCACAGCGCCCGGCCTTAATATAAATTCTTAAAGGCAAAAGAGAACTATGGGAAAATTCCTGAAATGGACGTAGACCTTAAACTTGGCAACCGAAATTTCTCAAGAGGAAAACAAAGCTCATCTTCCTTGTAGCAGCTTCTAATTATGAAAAACAAATAATTTCCTAGTGTTGAAAACAGTATCACCGTTAGGAATTAATAAATCAGATAAGTGAACTGCAGTGACTTTCCTGAGCCCTTCCCATATGGGAAGGGAGTTCTGAATTACCAACCGGTACCCACAGGCTCTGTCTTTTAAGAACCACCCTCATTTCCCAAGTGCTCACAGGTACTATTGCTACACTGCAGTGATAAGCAGCGTTGCACGGTGTATTAGGTACTCGTCATGGAAGTAATTTGAAATACAAAACTTCCAGACAGCTGTCCTGAGTATCTCAAGAATGGAAAAACAAACACCACATACACTCTCTATTAAACTGGAACTAATGATGGGCACACACGTGTGCACACAGGAAAGTAAAACTCATTGAAAATCAAGCAAGGGACAGGCGGGAGGAAGGAAGGGACAAAACCTACCTAATGATACAATGAACACTATTCGGGTGATGGGCAAACTTACAGCCGGGACTCAAGCCTTACAAAAGCAATCCATGTGACACAAACATTTGTACCCCTTTAATATTTTGAAATTAAAAAAAAATAATAAATTCCCTGCACCACCCTTCAGAGAACAAGAGAATGTCTCTCATCTCTATCATCAGTTCAGAAAAGCCTTATTATGCACAGATCCAATAGAAACATCTTCAAGCACCATGGATATGTCCTGGTTTTCTTTTAAAAAAGGTACATTTTAAATGTTCTTTACAGGCCGGGCGCAGTGGCTCATGCCTGTAATCCTAGCACTCTGGGAGGCCGAGGCGGGCAGATTGCTCAAGGTCAGGAGTTCGAAACCAGCCCGGGCAAGAGCGAGACCCCGTCTCTACTATAAATAGAAATTAACTGGCCAACTAATATATAGAGAAAAAATTAGCCGGGCATGGTGGCACATGCCTGTAGCCCCAGCTACTCGGGAGGCTGAGGCAGGAGGATTGCTTGAGCCCAGGAGTCTGAGGTTGCTGTGAGCGAGGCTGACGCCATGGCACTCCCTCTAGCCTGGGCAACAAAGTGAGACTCTGTCTCAAAAAAAAAAATAAATATAGTTTACAAAGATAAAACATGCTTAGATTAGACTAACTGGTTTATTTGGCTACTCTACTTTTTCAAGAATGAAGATATCCAACTTCTCTTCCAAGGCCAGAAAAGAGTCTTATGGTAATATAATTTCTATGGGAACTCAATCCCTGAATTCGATAGCAAGGAATAGCATTGGTGTCATCTTTGTCAATAGCAAGGAAACCTATTTTACAGTTTCATCATCCTTTTATATTTACAGACACAGGACTTAGTGATAAACGCAGTTTTGATGATCTCTACTATAAGTTACCAAGAAGAAAAATGGCATGTTGCAGTAGAATTGCATCATTTTACTTTTTTAAATTTTTTTTTTTTTTTTTTTTTTTTTTTGAGACAGAATCTCACTTTGCTCCCCAGGCTAGAGTGAGTGCCATGGCATCAGCCTAGCTCACAGCAACCTCAAACTCCTGGGCTCAAGCGATCCTCCTGCCTCAGCCTCCCAAGTAGCTGAGACTATAGGCATGCGCCACCATGCCCGGCTAATTTTTCTCTATATATTAGTTGGCCAATTAATTTGTTTCTATTTATAGTAGAGACAGAGGGTCTCACTCTTGCTCAGGCTGGTTCTGAACTCCTGACCTTGAGCAATCCATCCACCTCGGCCTCCCAGAGAGCTAGGATTACGGGCATGAGCCACCGCACCCGGCCAAAATTGCATCATTTTAAAAGTTAGAAGAATCGTATGTCATGAGGTTGGCAAAAATAAAACAAACATCTTCAAAGATTTTGACTTACTGATCTAATTCGAGATTTTAAAAAACTAGCTAGACTGGGAATAGTTTCCCCCTCCCAGTTTCCCCATCTCATCCCATGATAGCATGTAAAGTGCTCCTGATAAATGAGACCTTTGATAGACTTTGTTTCTAATTCCTTTCTGAAATGCAAGGAGGTAATTCCGTCCGTCTCCAGAGAAAACTTCCACAGCAATAGGCTGAAATGATCAGAGAGAAAAACATTAAGAAAAAACATAAGTTCACAGATTCGATTTTCTATTCACTTTTCTTTTTTTTTTTTATTTCACGCTAACAGTATCATTAACTCAGTGATTCTATTCACTTTTCTACTACACATTTCTGCAATGTTGAAGAAGTTATTGATTAAAACCAATTTCAGAATCATGAATTCCCTGCAAATTGAGCTATGCAATAAATAGATTTTTCTTATTTTGCTCAATTTATTTCTAAAAACTTTACTTGAATGATAAAAATAATCATAAAATTATAACTTTGTAAAATTATAGTAAGGATGTAATTTTTATATTAAAAGACAATTAAAAATGTTAATTTGGATGTCTACAGGGAAAGATGGAAAATAAGGATATCACCCAAATTTTGGGCTGTGTTTAAAAAAAGAGAGAGGTGTATTATACAGAGTTATGCATCCTTGTGACCTGGGTTTGTCTATCACATGACCAAATCTAAAGAACACTCTAAGGAATAAATAATGTGGATCCTATAGAGGATTTTTGTGGCATATATCAGTTTTAAAATAGTACATCTTCTGATTAAAGGGCATGACAAAACATTGAGTAGTACTACTCCACTCACCTGCAGGAGATACCTCCTTTTATGTACTTCTTTGATATCTTCATATGCAAAAATGCTGCATGTTCTCTTGAGCTGACTGGGGCCTTGCCTGGCTCCTCTGGGGATTATTGGCTCGTGCATGCTACAGGCAGCCAAGAGCAAAAGGAAATAAAAACAGAGCAAGAGATAAACTGACTGCCCAACAAAAGGTGTGCTGTTTCCAACATACAAACAGGATGGGAGAACACTACATCAAAATTTTCAATTAAAAAAAAAAAAAAACATTAAAAGAAGAATTTGTCAGCTACCTGAGATACAAGGAATCTCCTTTGATGATTTTTTTTTCTTTTTAATAGACAGAATCTCACTCTGTTCCCCGGGCTAGGGTGAGTGCCGTGGCATCAGCCTCGCTCACAGCAACCTCCAACTCCTGGGCTCAAACAATCCTCCTGCCTCAGCCTCCCAAGTAGCTGGGACTACAGGCATGCGCCACCATGCCTGGCTAATTTTCCTATTTTTTGTAGCGACAGGGTCTCACTACATTGTTCAATCTTGATGAATACAATTTTTAAAATCCCCTTATTACTGTCATGACTAACTTATCTACCACACATAGTCAGCACAGGGCCTGCGCTCACATACTTTGGGGCCCAAGAAAATGCTTTAATTTCTTTTAAAATCCGAAGGGAAAAAAAATGGAACTTCTAGGAATGTTTTAGTATATGAGTGTATTTATCTTCATGCTAACAGTCACGAAGCGTAATTTTAACCCTCTGCACTCGGATGTCGAGTGTGACTTGACACGGTTAGCAAAAATTATAGAGATTAAAATTACTCTTTGAATGTATCAGTAATTTGAAATATTAAAAAAATCCAAATAAATAAGTTTGTATGAAAAGAAACTCCAGTTTTTTATTCTACTGCTGCGCTTTGTAAAATCTGGGGTATTTAAAAAATTAAATCCCGAGTAGAATAAAGGAATCGAGAAAAAAAGCAAGTGAGTGCAAAGGGTTAATAATATTTTGTATGGAAGGAGGGTCCATGAAAGTCCTAATGTGACCCTGGTTGTTACTGAAGATGATTATTTGAAATATTTCCTAGGCATGGACTACAGAGACCATGTCTACATTCAACAGTGCATATTCAAAATGTTAAAAGAAGAGAAAGGGCCTGCTGATTTTCTAAGGCTTAAGCTTATCTTCCTTCTAGCTTTGTCTGTCTTTCGAGTTTTCCACTCCTCACTACCACATCCATCTCAGGACAGGTAGAAGAAAAGGAAGATACAGAAAACTCAGTTAATTCCTGCTGCTGCATCTGTCACGCAGCTTCTACGGTACTCAGAGCACCTGGTGACACTCTTTCATTTATAGGAGTATTGTGCGACAACCTGCATTTTGTCTACAACTGTGTATCTGCTACCATTTTTTTTTTAAAAAAGAACAATTTTACAAATTCAGAATAAATTTATAAACGCATAGATCAAAAACAAGTAACTTGGTGTCTGATGCTAATAATGCATAGAAATTCATTTCATTTAGTTTTCACCTCGATAAACAAGTCAAATTTTTTCTTTTTCTTTTTTTTTTTTTTTTATTTTCTTTTGCTGTGTGGTTGATATCTGAAAATTTTTTCTTTATTACCTTGAAATAAGTGAGAATTTACCCTTAGTGAACATGTAAAGATGAAAGCACATAAACTGAGCAGTAACATTACTTAGAACACAATTTTTTTAAATTAAAACCCAAAAAACTATGCAAATATATTTTTGTCTTTTAAAGAGAGCTGTACTTTGTGTCTCTTCATTCATTTACTTACTTTGGAGGTAAGGTTTCAATATCTCTTATTTCCCTGGTTGCTGTCATGGTAAATCCATCAATCACATAAAAATGCTCTTTACCAAAAAGTAGCAGCCCTTCACTGGTATCCAGGCCCTGGACTCGAGCACAACGGTACATGTGTTGGATCTATAAAGAAGCCCATAAACACTCATTAACATAGTTTTTTTAAAAAAAGATAATTTCTTTTTTGTTACTTTGCTACGGCATTCCTTAAGCATATTAAACCTGAGTTTAAGCATGTAAAGAAGAATTAGCTTAGACTGCAGTCAGAGTTGTATCTGATGTAAGAGGAAACCGCCATTCACTCACTGCTATCCACCCATCCCATCTCTCTCAGTATTCAGTGTGGATTTACTACGTTCCAGGCACAAACGTGCTGCTGGCTTCTCCAAGTGATGAACAATTGAGACAAGGTTCCTCCTTTCAGGGTCCTTATCGCGGGAGACAGACACAGCAAGGAAACAGGAAAGGGAGACAGACATAGTGAGCTTGGCAGGAAAGGGGGCTGAGGCACACACACAAGATTAGGGTAAGACTGTGCTCTGAGTGATGCAAGATGATGACACAGGGGGAAAAGTGTGGGGCCTGCTAACTCTGGGTCTATTCTCAGTTCTGTCGTTTTGTAGACTTGGGTCAAGTTTCTTAATTTCTCTGAATCTTCATTTGCAAAGTTCCAATGCACCTCCCTTGGCTTGTTGTGAGCGTTAAGTGAGGTAACGCACACGATCAGGTTAGGAATCGTCGGTTGTCTTTTCCCCCACGTAGTTCACTCTCCTCTTTTGCCACCCCAGCCCCTGGAACTGGAACTGCGGAATGTGTCCTTATTCGCTCCCCACCTGGTCCTGTCTCCCTGGCAGACTGCCGTGCCGTTGTGAAAAGGCAAGGTTGGCAGAGTCTCACTCTCCTCATAGGAGGGAGGGTTGCTGAATGCTAGTATTGTTTTCTTTCCAAAGGGGCAGTACCTGATTCTTAGTAAAAATCCTTTCTTGCTTAAACTCAGTTCAACATGAGTCAAGGAAAAAAAAAACAAAAAAACTGGCAGTTAAATCAAAGTTAAACAAATGTCGAATAAATGTCATTTTGAATACACTTCCTGCACTATTCAAACTTAAAGCGACTGGAGCAAAAACTGTGCCTATGAGATTAAAAGTTTTAAAAATGAAAGCAATACGACAGACTTTGTAAAATACCTAAATGCATGCCAATTTTCATTGCCACATTCAATTGATCTTGATTTTTAAAATAACTATTGCAGCATAACACAATACACACACACAGAAAAGTGTTTATTTCCTAAGTGTGCAGCTCGATGAAATTTTCAAATGCTGACAATACAGTGTGATCAGTGCCCACGCCCAAGACCCCAGGAGCCTCTCCTATGCTTCCTTCACGTCTGATGTGCTTTTATATTTATGTGATCTTTTCTTCAGATATCGTCATTTAAGATGAATTAGGGCATACATCTGAACAGAACTGTTTTAATTATACCCCAATTTCTGGTTACTGCTTCTTAGTGGGTAAGATCCTCAAGGGTTATACCAAGATCTAATATAAGAACAGGCCAAAAGAAAAAAAAAAAAGAACATCCTTTAAAAAAGGTGATATTCACTACACATCCAATTCCTTATTTATTCAACCAGTCACTCCTTAATTCAAAGGTTTACTGGATCTCTAGCATGTGATTGGAACTGTGCAAGGCAACAGGGTAAGAATAAGAAACGGTGCTTGCCTAGAAGGGGGCTCACCATCTAGGGGGAGAGAGAGAGAGAGAGAGAGATACAAGAGCGAATAATTATGACATAATGACATATAGCGACACATACAAGGCATTATAAAAGCACAGAGGAGGGCATCTAACCAAGCCTGCACTGGCAAGACAAGTCAAGGAAAGATTCCTGCGTTTGAGTATTACAGACATCCAGATGAACGGAATTATATCAAATGGGAGTTACTAGACAGAGGTAACGCAGGTGAAGAAGAAAGGGGCGTGTTGGCAGAAAAAAAACAATATGAGTAAAGCGCAGAGTAAAGAAAACCCAAGGTGGTGGGCGTAATTGACTACACGGTGCGTGAGGCTGCGGGGGCTCAGGCCTCGGGCAGAGTTGATGAAATGAACCTAGAGAGGCCAGCAGGGAGCAGAGGCTGAGAGAGGAACGGGAGTGTCTCTGTACGAGAAGGAGCACAGAGGCTCAGCAACAGGAGGCTGGAGGGGATGGCTCAGGCAGGCTGAAGCTGCGTGTAGGTGGCTACCGGAATCACGGAGGTGTAGGAAAAAAAACTACCAGGCCAAGTGACTGAATGCGTTGTGTCCACGGATCTGAAATAGAGAATCACGGCAGGAGCTGAGGTCTGATAGATAAAGGGTGTGGAGGAAGACAGTGAATGAGGTGCCAGGTGTTAATATTGCATCCGAGGAAATGTGTGCTATTTAATGTGTTCGCAGAGGTCAGAAAACCCTTGAAGATGAGAGAAGTAGAGTACTGAGCCCGAAAGGTTGTTTAAAACTATTTTATTGGGGGGGGGAGGAGGAGGGGACGGGTATATACAAACATAACGAGTGAGATGTGTCATGTTTGGGGGGATGGACACGCTTGAAGCTCTGACTCGAGGGGGGAGGAGGGGCAAGGGCAATATACGTAACCTTGACATTTATGCCCCCATAATATGCTGAAATAAAAGAAAAAAAGAGAGAAGAGGGAAAAAAAACTATTTTATTAAAGAAACTAAGACATTTATCCTCAACTACCCTACCAACCCATCTCACAGCATGTCACTTCGATGCAAGCCTTGCTTTTCGGAAGCACAGTACCTTTTCTCCTTCCTCCAAAAGGCGCAGCAGGGTGGCGTTGTCTGTCTTCTCCTCCTCCTCCATCGAGCTGCCCTCGGCAATCTGGTCCTGCAGCTGCTCCTGGTTCTCCTCGTCGCCACCGTCGGGCGCGGAGCGGGAGCGCTTCAGGGGAGGCTTGACCAGACCTGCGGGGGCGCGACAACCAAGGGGGCCGTGGTGGGACTCATTCTGGGGAGCAGTGCAGTCTCCCCGTGGTCCCGCCTACACACGTCCGGTGTGAGACAGTTCTGGGAGGTTCAGGGAAGCGGCGCAGTTCAGTGGCCGAGAGCACCAGGCTCTGGGTTGTTAAAACAGCCGTGTGACTTTGGAAAATTAGTCACGCTTTCTGAACCTGAGTTTTCTCATCTGTTAAACTGGGACGAGCGTCGGGTGTGGGGTGGGGCGCACCTGCAGTCACAGCTACTTTGGGAGGCTGAGGCTGGAGGATCACTTGAGGCCAGGAGTGTGAGGCTGTAGGGTGTTACGACAGTGCCTGTGGACAGCCACTGTACTCCAGCCTGGGCAACATAGTTAGACCCCGTACCTCTATTAAAAAACAAAACAAAACAAAACAAAAACAAAACACAAAAAAACCGGGACAAGAATATCTATCTCAGAGGACAGAGGGCTGCTGGAAGACCAAATGAGGTAATTCATGTAAAGTGCCTAGTATTATATGTAATACATAATACATTCTCAGTCAGTGCCACTTGATGGTAATGATAAACAGAAAGCTTGGCATAATTAATCGTAAGAATTGTGCTGCTTATAGACTGGTGTCACTGAAGGGACACCATGAATAATCACTATCACAAATAAAAATAAAGACAGCAAGTTACAAACATGATGCTAAGAGGTCCCACCTACATAAAGGGCTCATGAAGACTATTTCAAGCCTCACTGTACAAGTGGCAGGAAGGTTTTACATATATGAATGAGTATGATCAAAACGTTAGGTCAGAAAGAGCAAGAACAGAATTATTTATGATATAGGCACAGCCCATTTCATGTGCAGATGCAGAAAACACTTTACTATCAACATTTTGATAACTTTACAAATAATCACAGCGGGAGAAGTTAAAATCAGTCGATAACAGTAGTAACCAGTGGAGATCCCAGGTACGGGAAGTCCTCAAAATACACTCTAAAGCACACGTTGAATTAAATTAACATTCCTTAGTTGTGCCATGAAAAGTATTGTTACACCTGCAAGTTACAGTCGCTCTAAGCATTTTGGAAAAGCACAAGCCACCCTGTTTAGAGTCTTATCCTCTGGACACTAGTTATCAGAGGCTCTGCTTTGCCTTGAGCACAGTTGCATTTTCAGATATGAAAGGGTGTAAATGAGCAAGCAAGAGATATCAAACCCTGCTGGGAACATCCACAAGGGGCACAGGCTCACAGCTGCATTATTTTTAATGGAAATGGAAATTCAAAAGCCTTTGCATATTCTGCAAATAAAGCCCTAGAGTATAAAGTAAGATCTTTAAATTAAAAGTTAGTTTTAAAATTAAAAGCTAGGAAATGAGGAATTCACTTCAGATCACGTTATTAAACATACCCAGCCTCTCTTGTGATGACTGTGAGTTGGGTCCAGAGGTGCAGTTGCTGGGCATAAGCCAAGGTGCAATGCACAGAGTTTGTCAGATGATTTGCGTTTGGGTCATCGGCACTTGGCCTTCTCTGCCTGAGAATCTCTAATTGAGCTAAAACCGCAAAGATACAAAGAGCTATGCTAGACGTAGAGTTTAGCGAATCAAAGGCTTAGAAAGATTCAATCATTGGATTGATTTACTTGTGCAAGTGAATTGATGGAATCTCCGTATTGTCCTAGTCATATGAGTCAAAAACTGTAAAATGAGAAGAAATAATCTCTACCTCTGAGAAAAACTCATAAATCCAAAAGAGAAAAACATACAGCAGTGAAAAATCATTAAACTTGCTAAAAGATACATGAGCAAATATTATTGGTGGACACAGGCGTGGGAAAAGGCTTTTGAGAAGGATGATTTGATGTTTGACCACTGTGTTCAGGATTGGGTGGGATTTGTTAAGGTACAGGTAGGTTGTGGAGAAGCTTCAGGAGGGGAAGAGTATTTCACGCTGACATGTATATAAAAGTACAGAATTAAAAATGTCTGTGGACATTTTATTTTAGTCCAACTTATCATCTACCGAGCTTGTAACGTTTAGATTTGAGATCATCTCTACTGGCCCACAGGAAGACAGACCATTATTTCCTACTGTTGGCTAACATACACTAATGACATATTTGGCAGGTATTTTAATTTTGTAAATATTTATTTAGTTAGGTATTAGGGCCTTAACTTAAAGTATCAAGTGCCACTGGGGAGTCTGCCAAATACAAAAAAGAAAAACTCATGACATCAAAGGGCATTAATACATTCATATGCAGGCAATAAAGAAAAGCCGGTCACTTTAGTTCTGGTGAAGAAATCAACCTGTGAGAAGGTGAGATGGTGAAATATGTATGGGTGCTTTTAAGGTTGGCCCTACTGTTTACAGTTGCTCCTACTTTCATATAAATTCAAATGCAAAAATATCCCAAATTATCTTTTTTTTTTTTTTTTTTTTTTTGAGACAGAGTCTCGCTTTGTTGCCCAGGCTAGAGTGAGTGCCATGGCGTCAGCCTCGCTCACAGCAACCTCCAACTCCTGGGCTCAAGCGATCCTCCTGCCTCAGCCTTCCACCAAGTGGCTGGGACTACAGGCATGCGCCACCATGCCCGGCTCATTTTTTCTATCTATATTTTTAGTTGTCCAATTAATTTCTTTTCTATTTATAGTGGAGCCGGGGCCTCGCTCTTGCTCAGGCTGGTCTCGAACTCCTGACCTCGAGCGATCCTCCAGCCTCGGCCTCCCAGAGTGCTAGGATGACAGGCGTGAGCCACCACCGCGCCCAGCCCCAAATGACTCTTAATCAACATCACAGCCGGGGAGGCTGACCTTTGACCTTGGCGATGGTGTCTTCGCCGTGCTCAGGCTCTTGCTGGGCAGCTTCGCCTTCCGAGCTCTCCACAATGGCGTCCTGGACCATGGCTGGGTTGCCAGAGGCGAGTCGCATGTAGTATTCTTTACTGTCGTAGCTCACGGCCCTCCTGTACCGAGCAGGTTTCTGAGAAATAAAAGAAAACGCCTCAGAGAATTTACTCCCAAGAATTAAAATATGAGCTTCTTGAGAAGAAGTATGGTGTCGGAATTTCTTCGTGTCACCCTTTCTAGGGGCATTTAATATGGTCTTGTATGTATATATAGCAAATCCACAGACTTTAGGGTTAAATTTCTCTATTTTTAAATTCCACTGATATTTAAAAGATGTATGTAAAACAGCATTTGCAGTCTTGTCCTTCCTGAAATAAAAATAATCTCTAGCCGAACAGTTGTCGTGTTAGCACAGTGCATCTTCAGCAATGTGCCGAGAAACCTCCCTGTACAGCAAAGAGAATGTCCCCTGCAGAAGAACATCGAGTTGCAAGGAGACTGTCTCGTCTGGGAGGAGCCTGGAACTTCGCTTCCACCCCAAATCAAGTCAGTTAGGCCTACAGGGCTGTCCGTTCGGCTAGAACCATTAGTGCGAGTGTTTACGTCAGACGCTTGGAGACAGAGACTCAGAACTGCCCTGTTCTTTCCCATATTGCCCATGTTTCACTGGGAATTCTCTGGATATGGCCAAAACCGTCTTCAGATCCTTCTAAGAGTCCTGACCCACCAGGGACAGGTGGGTAGTAGTTCTAGTAGTTCCATGCCAGCTGACCCTCTGGTTAGCCTAAGCTGGTACCTCCAATCTGCTAACTCTTGTCTGTTGTGTGAAAGATCATGATGATACATCACTTACTAAGTGAGTACAGCAAGAATATGCATAAGTCCGTTTTGAAGAAGAAATTAATTACCTAGAAACATCAGAAAAGATTTACTGTTTTGGTATGATCAAGGCATGTACAATTTTTTTTTTTCCTCTTAAAAGTCACAGACAATGAGAAATAAAAGTTTAAGCTATCCTGCAAAATTTAAAACCACAGAGGGAAAAGTTTATGTGTATGTAGGCTCCTCAGGTCAGAATCAGATCCAGACTTTGGATTAACGATTAAGAAAAAAAACGGAATTTGAAACATGCTTTAAAACCTTCCCCCTCTAAACATAATTTTATCTCTCCTTTCCTATGAACATCTAATTAAAAATATTCTGCTATTTGCCTACTCTTTAAACTCACGCAGTGAATATGTATGATCTCATTGTTGCTCAGTTCAAGCAACATTTTTTTAAAAAAATAGTTTCTAACTGAAGTGGAGAACGAGTGCCCCTTTGGGTGGAATATTTACACGGAGATACTGCACTAACTTTTACACAGAAATGTAACTAAGTGAAATTACGTTACCCTTCTTTTAACTTTAGGTACAGAGTCAGGGAACAGAGTTGCCAGTGAACTGAGCAATGATATACAGCATATGGAGAATGAAAAACATTACATGACATAAGAAAGTATTAAAATTATGTAAAATAATATTACAACTCAAAGGCTTGATCTGATGGGCAAACTAATGAGGATACTGTAATATTTTAGAAAATGAAAGGAAGGTAGTAAACTTTGCACCATAACCATTCTGTATGACAGTTATATTCAACTCAAAATTGCTAATATTTAAAAAGATGAAAGCATAGTTAGTGATGGGCAAGACAATGAATTAATAGATGGGGGACAGAATTTACTTGGTTACTGACTTCAATGCAGATTTAAAACTTGATCCAGAAGAATTTTCCCTTACATATTTTTTGAGGTCCATTTCTGTGTTCTAGAAAACTACATTTTTTTATTCAATTATGTACTTCATCCTTCTGGAAAATGAAAACAATGATTAAATTTTATCCTAATCAAAATAAATCAAACTGGGAACATTAAAAATGTGACCACACAAAGCTTAGTTTCCATTAGTTCCTTCTGATTGAAAAAAAATAATAATTTTAAAGGAGAAGACAGTGTTGCATTCTCCAAATACACACTTTAGTATCTAGAAGAATTAAATGAGTGATTGGGGAAAAAAAAGAGTTGAAGATGCCGGCTGCCCATTACTAACATGCCTCATGATTTGTTAGTGTGTGAAGCGATTCACGTTTTACAGTGAGAAGCCTGTTAGTGAGCAGCACAAACCCTACAGAGCTAATTAGAACAAAGCTGAGGAAGGGTAGAAGAACATCACCTCTCAGCATGAAGGAAACCAACGTTTCAAAACTCTGAGGAACTTACAGAAACAACAAATTGAAAGCCAGTCTTTGAAAAGTTAGTCTAGTCTACCATGCACAAACAACAAAACCCAAGAAAACAAAAAAAACTGCGAGTAGTTTTGCATTCTTTTTACGGTAGTTTGTGTTTTACCTTTTGAGGAATGATATCATCGGGTGTCTCGGGCTGTTTACTTGGGATCTCAGACTGAAAACAGGGTATTAAGTATAGACACATCAGAAAAAAAAAAAACATAAAGAAGAAAACAAAATAAAATTTTCTTGAGGATCGTATGAAATATGGAAGATGCAGACACTCAAAAGAAACTTAACATGATAGCCTAAGCAGCTTAAATAATCACTTTGCACCTTGCAGTTATTATTTTTCAACGATCAAAAGTAGCTTTAAGTGAAACTTGCACACACCGAAAGTCTCAGGGCTACGGAACAGGACAAACTCTTACAAATCACACAGACAAAACTTCAGCACAGGCTGCCACTTTCTTGGATGACTTACAGGTAATTCTCTATATGGTTTCAAAAGGAAAAAACAGAAATCAGTATAACAGAACCTAATGCTAGCTAACGTATTTCATCTTCTTTTCCTTGTGCTTATTTCCCAGATCTGCGTTGGAACAGAAGCAACTAACTGGTTTAAACTATCATCTACGATACCCCATGCCACACAAATCACTAAGTGCTTATTAGTGAAAAAACATCCTCCAATAAAAGCCCAAGGACCTACTTTTTTTTGTTTCCACTGCCTTCACCATTGCAGAAAGGCTGAAAGCAGAATGTACACTGGCTGAGATCATCAGTCTCCTAGACCAAAAATTTTTTAAAGAGTCCCTTTAAAAGAACTAGGTAGTTGGATTTATATTTTCTCCTCGGAATAAAATCCTGATCAACAAGAAGGCAATTTCTGTTAAGCACATGGCTTATGCATGTAAGCACACAGATAGCTACACATACACAATAATGCAGCCAAGAACTTCTTCCAAGCTTTCTTCCCTTTCATAGTTTTTAATCAGGCAATGACTTCTGGTACCTTTCCCTATAGTAAATATGAGCAGGCACAATGTTTTCACAAATGTTTGCTTCTGCAGGCAAAACAAACTAGGACTGCTAGGCATCCTTTCAAATATTTTACATGGTTTTCATGAATCTTTCTCCTTAAAGCAAACTTGTAAAAGTCTACCTTCTACTGAAGAATAATCTTTAAGATCTACATCAATGTTCTCTATCTTGGTAGGGATTCAGATTACAAAAGTGTAGGGTATACATTTGTTAAAACTCACTGAATGGACCACAACAAAAGTATTTTAAAGGCAAAAACAGATCAGGAAATCCAATGTTAAAAAAAAGAGACAAAGAAAAAAAAAATCACTGAATGGTACACTTAAGATCTGTGTATTTCGAGGTATGTAAAATTTATTTCAGTGAAAAAAGAATTAGAAACAAATACTGAACTCTAATTAATACTAATAAGATGTCGTGGAAGTAAACAGTACTGATTCTGCAAGTCACTTCGAAATTCATTAAAAAAAAAGCCAAGACAGATTGCTGGATATATATGTAATAAGCCAATAAGGCAAAATGGACCCATTACTACTGTCCAACCCAACTTTGATGTACACTATCTATACTTCCAACCAGAACGTGGGTAGGGTCTTCCGTATCTACCCTTATGTTTTTTTCCTGTAGCACATGGTACACAGTGCTGGTTTAATCCATATTTGCTCATTGATTGATTGACTGGGATTCTTAATTTTACTAAAAGGTCCAGCACTCAATAGGTAAAAGCCTGCTTTACCCTTCAAGAGCCTTCAAAAGCAATTTTAAGGTTGGCATACATCTGTTATATCACAGAAAGTACTGATTATATTTATGGGTGTCAAAGAGAAAGAAGTGATTCATCTCTGACTCTGGGAAGCAGTGTGTAATACAGCTCAGGATGGGGTGGACTGACTATGGGGTCAATGTAGCTTAGACTTCAGTGGCCCTCGCTTCTCCTGGGTCCCCTTAGAAACCCTGGAAGCAGAGCCCTAGTAATTTTGTACTCACAATTCTGTACTCTTTTTCTTGCAGAGCTCTCTCCTAAATTATATGCACTTCAGGGTCCATAAAATCTGATTCTAGCCCTTTCTTAGTGGAAAAAATTCAGATTTAGGAAAATTCTAGAGTGCTGAACAGGAAGCAATGGAAAAAAGTCTATAACTTAAGAAGACAGAGTGCTGGTAGTCCATTCACTGAACATTTATTAAGTATTAGGCACTCTGTTAGCATCTGAGAGACAAAACCAAATATGGAATATACTCACTGTCTATGGGCAATGTCACAAAACCAGGAAACAGCAGAATCTCTTCTCTTTCAAAGTGATTCAACTGCTAAAGTACTGCTGAACTATATTCACACCTTACTCCAGTACTTAGTAGCTGTAACCTAGAAGATTCCTTAACTATCCTAGGCTGTAGTTCCTCCTCTGTAAATTGGGATAACAGTATTAACGGTACTTCAGAGTACCGTTATAAGACTGACATGAAAATCATACAATGGCTCTGCAGAGCATCTAGCTCACTGTGCTTTGTAAATATTAGCTTCTTTTTTTTTTTTTTTATTTCATGGTAGAAGTCAGTGGGATAACCAGATACTTCTACTTTTTGCAAAGTTCTTTGTTTTCAACATTGCCAGAATCCACATTCCATAAGGTAACAGTGAACATTTAATGGCATTTCAAATTTACGAAAGATTTTGAACTGCCAAAACCAAAATAAAAGTGATTCGTTCGGAAAATGTCATCATATAAAGCAGGTTAACCTTGACTCTTGCATGAACTATGAAGCATGAATTCTACATTCTACAATTGTCTCCCTTCCCACCTGCCTTTTCCTTTTATGTAAATTCATCTCCAACATTTCTCAACTGCTTTGTATTTTCCAATATGTAACCATCTGTTAAAAAATAAGTTCCATATGGTGCATTCTCATGTATGAGAGTATCTGTTTAGATTTCATAGGCTGGTGAACTTCTTTGCTTAGGTAAAAACGTTGATGATATTAGGGTTGTAGGTGTAAACTCTGAATGGGTTACTTTGCTTTTGTCTGATATAGAAGTTTAAATATACTTTTATAAACAAATGAAATTGTTACAAAAAAGGAAAGGAGTATACATAGGATAAAAAATATTACGGTTACTGGGAAAATAACTCAAAAGTATATGCCTCAGTCGTCAAAATAGTGAGTCGGTCACATATTTGGGAGAACATATTCATTTCATATTTTAGTATTCCTGAATGGACTCAATTTAAATGAATGTTGACTCAATTAAATATTTTAGCAAACTGCTAAAGGCTTAAATTCTTAATGATTGTTTGTGTGGGGGAAAAAGATTAAATATTGAAGATTGTATTGCTGCTTTGCTCTTATAAAAGTGGGTGCTAGTAAAAGGTTGCAAAAATATAGGTGGGTTAATTTTTTTACCGAGTGCTCCCCTATTAGAAATTATAGTGCCTTAAAGTACGGCTATATCAAGTATGGCATTCTTGACAGAATTGAATGGCTTTGAGAAAAGTACACTTTAGAGCAGGTGTCCTCAAACTATGGCCCTCGGGCTACATGTGGGTGTTTTTGCACATTTGTTTTTTTACTTCAAAATAAGATATGTGCAGTGTGCATAGGAATTTGTTCATAGTTTTTTTTAAACTATAATCCGGCCCTCCAACGGTCTGAGGGACAGTGAACTGGCCCCCCGTTTAAAAAGTTTGAGGATCCCTGCTTTAGAGCTATCTTCAAAAATCTTTAATAACAACTATTAGCTGGGGCTAAGACCTGTATTCTTTTTTGTTGTTGCTGAGTCAGTCTTGCTCTGTCACCTCAGCTAGTGAGCAGTGGCATCATCATAGCTCTCTTACTTAAGCTTCCCAAGTAGCTGGGACTACAGGCACATGCCACCACGCTCAGCTCATTTTTTCTATTTTCAGAAGAGACGGGGTGTCTTGCTTTTGCTCGGGGGTGGTCTCAAACTCCTAAGCTCAAATGATCTTCCCGCCTCGGCCTCCTAGAGTGCTAGGATTACAGGCATGAGCCACCATGCCCAGCCCCATATTCTTTTCCTAAAAAAACTTTTACTGTAAATTGTCAAATTGTAATTATTTATATTTATGGAGCACAGAATACTGTTATAAGTACACAATGTGAATGATTAAATCTAGCTAATTAACATATCCATCACCTCGAATACTTATTTTTTGTGTTGAGAACATTTGAAATTTACTCCCTTAGCAAATGCAAAACATACCAAAACATATTATTAACTATAGTTATCGCAGCTTGAAATAGATCTCAAAAAAATTTATTCCTCTAGTCTAACTTAAACTTCAAACCCTTTGACCAACCTCTCCCCATTCCCCCAACCTCTGATAACCACCATTCTACTCTCTGCTTTGAGTGTAATTGTTTTAGATTCCACATTAAGATCATGCGGCATTTGCTCTTCTGCACCTGGCTTAATTTCACTTAGCATGCCCTCCGGATTCACCCATGTTGTCACGAATGACAGATCTCCCTCTTTTTAAAGGTGAATAATATATACACCACATTTTCTTCATCCATTCCTCTCTGCTGATGGGCACTTAGGTTGATTCTAAGATCTATGTTCCAAGCAGCTTCAGGACAGAGGTTCAATAAGTGAGTACAAGATGAATGCAGCCATGGTTTTTGGCTTTTGGCAGAGAAAAAAAAAAAAAAGGCATTGGAACAATCTGAACCACCTCATATTATACAATCTGAACTACTCGTTAGAAGACCTAGATAGTGCTTGTTCTATGCCAAACACCATGCTAAGCACCTCACTAATTTTATAACAACTAACTTAATCCTCCTAACAGCACCATGCGGTTGGAACTATTATTGGCTCCACATTTTAGACACAAAGGAATGGAAACCTAGAAAGGTTCGATGACTTGTACCCAGCCAGAAAAGTGGTAGAGCTGGGTTTTAAACCTGTGCAGTTTGGGCTTCAGAGCCTGTGATCTACACCCCTTCCCTACAACGACATCTCCCTGTCACAGTGCTGCATCTTTGCTTTCCGTCTCCACCCTGACGTTATCGATTCAGTACAGTCTGTTCAATCTTCCAAATTAGCTATTTGAGGGAATGTGCCTGAAAAGGAACAATGTTTCACAAAGAAATAAAGAAAAAAAACAAACCACGAGAGTCACCCCAAACACTGGGTTCTGCACACTCACCGCCACGTTTGTCTCTTGCTCGGCCTCTGGCACGTACGGGTAATGGTTGTAGAACATGTCGTTCCGCACCATCTTCTTCCTCATCCGGCAGGGCCCCTCCGTCATCTCCAGCATCCACTTGTCCAGGTGGGAGCCGATGGGGGGCCCCCACAGCCCGCGCTCCCGCAGCAGCTCGCCCTCGGTCTGGCACCACTCCTCCGCCACGTACTTGAGCGCGTTCTGCTGGCGCTGGCGGGAGACAGCCCGGGGTTGGGTTGCAAAGCAAAGGCAGAAGTGACAGTGAGAAGTCAACAAGTCATGGAAAACCAGTTACTGTGCGGAAGGCAAGCGCGGGCCACGTGATTCTCGGTCAACATCCTAAAAGCAAAGTGACACTTATTGACGGCTGAAGCGCTAACGATTTATCGAGAAGCGGCGTTTGTTGCGGGGACCCGAGATGATGGTTATTTTAGCGCCGAGTAAACGACAGATGTGTACAGGGTAGGGTCTGCAACGTAGTCTAACAGAGAGCTTCATGAAGGGATTTTGTTTCTCTGGCACAGGAAAAACGGTAATATTAGCTATGAAAATATACTGAAATGGCCCCATATGGGTTAATTGACATGGTATTTTAAGGATACCACAAAATTGGAAAAAGTTACTAGAACACGCACAGGAGAAATTCTAGGAAATCAGATCTGGAAATAGTGCCAATAGACTAGATGAATGGTAAGCTTGGTACACATTTCCAAAGATTTTAGAGAAAGGATATAAACATGTAGCGCCAACAGGGAACATGACTTTCATAATAAAAATCAAAGGAAAACCGTTTCCTATTGGCACCAGAATAGATCCAGACCATTTTACTTAAGTGGAAATTACGTCATGGCATAAGTTCTTTTTATTTGTCGAATGACAAGATGTAGAACATTTCAACATATGATTATAATTAACTTACCTAATGATTCACAGAACATAAGTACACGATTTAGGCAGAAAAATAAAGATTTTTAAATCTATAGGTCAGGACTGACGATAGAAAATAAAAAAAAAATAAATAAATCTAACAGTAAAGATTATTGAGTGAATAGTTATACTACTACATACCACAGTAGTACTTCTGTGTACCTTCAGGGGAAAAAGCTAAGGATCTAGTATTATATCCATAAAATATTAGCAGTTAATCCTTCAGGAATCTTCAATAGATCTAAAACGGCAGCTTTGGAAATGAAATATTCAGGAGAAGCTTTTGAGTAATTATGAATTCACCAAGAGGATTTCATGAAATTTATTTTTCATTGACATAATTGCCAAGGACTTGCAGCATGGTAAAAATAGAATTTCATTTCATCTTGTAATTTTTTACAAATTTTAAAAGACTACTCAGAGGCCGGGCGCTGTGGCTCACGCCTGTAATCCTAGCTCTTGGGAGGCCGAGGCGGGCGGATTGCTCAAGGTCAGGAGTTCAAAACCAGCCTGAGCAAGAGCGAGACCCCGTCTCTACTATAAATAGAAAGAAATTAATTGGCCAACTGATATATATATAAAAAATTAGCCGGGCATGGTGGCGCATGCCTGTAGTCCCAGCTACTCGGGAGGCTGAGGCAGAAGGATCACTCAAGCCCAGGAGTTTGAGGTTGCTGTGAGCTAGGCTTACGCCACGGCACTCACTCTAGCCTGGACAACAAAGTGAGACTCTGTCTCAAAAAAAAAAAAAAAAAAAAAAAAAAAGACTACTCAGAGACTTTGATGCGTATTTTTACAATCTCCTTGTTAAGGTCCGAAAAAGAGGGTGTATTTTTACGTTTTTATTTTTATCAGGATCAAAGACGTGATAGATTATGTCAGTAGTAAATACCAGTAGCATTCAGCTGTGCTGATTTCACTTGTCGCTTTTTCAAAAGCAGTTAGTTTACAGAAGATTCAAATTTTTCATATTAAAACCAATGGCCTGAGAAGCTGATGGCAGGGATAATTAAAATCATCTGATGACGAATGCAGTTCAGCAACGTACCCTTAAAATGGGTAGGAAGATGTCAGGAGGAATGGAGTCCGATCCCATCATTACTATTATAGATTCTTACCTCCTGATACTCCTTGTACTGTGTATCTGCCAAGTCACGAACAACAGCGATATGTGTAAACATCCACTGAGAAATCTCCTAACAATGGATAGAAAGAGTCTTAATTAGTTCATGGATTTCCTGCAAAGAGTTAATTAACTATCCTTGAAATCAATGCTTAATAATTAGTTGCAAATCTGTCAAAAAAGCACACACTACAGAAAATACAAACCAAAAGTCCGGACTGAGTTCTATATATGATGAATCGAATGGAAGTTTGTGTGATGGGCAGAGTCCTGCAGTCCTGCCATTGTCCCCAGTCCCCCTTCAAGGAAGAGCTTGCTGCCCAGCTCCCCAAGTGCCATCAGCACCTTTGGGGACCATGTTGGCTGCAGAGAGATGCAGGGTGACCCACATCCAGTGACTGGCTGATTTGAGCGTAAGGCTCAGCCACTCCGGCTCTGGGCAGGTCGACTCTGATAGGCTATTTTGGCTTCAGGACCCCAATGAGGTCAGCGGAGGCTGTCACCAGACCCGCACTGCAGCCTGATGTTCCCCCGTGCCCAGTCCTGCGCTTCCTTCTCCTCCCTCCCACAGGTACGGACACCAACGGCACCGCCTAATAGACACCCTCTGCACTAAACTCCATCTCAGAGTTTTCTTCCTGGAACACCCAACCTGACACACGAGATGCCACTTAGATTCTGGGACGGTGGAGGGAGTGTGATGAGGTCAAAGTCAATGTTGGAGGTAGACGAGTTTTTTTAAAAATATCAATCACAGGCCGGGCGCTGTGGCTCACGCCTGTAATCCTAGCTCTTGGGAGGCCGAGGCGGGCGGATTGCTCAAGGTCAGGAGTTCAAAGCCAGCCTGAGCAAGAGTGAGACCCCGTCTCTACTATAAATAGAAAGAAATTAATTGGCCAACTGATATATATATAAAAAAATTAGCCGGGCATGGTGGCGCATGCCTGTAGTCCCAGCTACCGGGGAGGCTGAGGCAGAAGGATCACTCGAGCCCAGGAGTTTGAGGTTGCTGTGAGCTAGGCTGACGCCACGGCACTCACTCTAGCCTGGGCAACAAAGTGAGACTCTGTCTCAAAAAAAAAAAAAAAAAAAAAAAATATCAATCACAAGTCTATACAACAAAATTACAAAAAACTACGAAAAGCCTTGCTCTGCTATTGCCTTAAAATTTACAGGAACTATCAGTAACACTGAAAGCTGGGAAAATTAGGGGAAAATTATCCACAGTCTGATCGTTTATCAGTCTACAAATCTCATCTTTTGTCCAATTAAGAAGTGGATGGAAGTACACAGCACCCATAATGCAATTTTACCCTAATAAAATGGAAGAGGTTCCCCATAATCCGGGTTACTTCTCCTTTCTAAAGGGAAAACACAGAAAAGTTCCATTTCAAATCATCTGCTTGCGCATAGTAAGGGTATCATGTATGATAAGATACGACGACTAAACCTTGAAATATAAATTGCTAACAATAGCATCAATGAAACTACACAAAAGTACCTGGGTGGAAAGACTGTGTTTGTTTAGACCACTTTCCTTTCGATTCCTCCTTGATCCTGTTAACTTGGAAAGACCAAAGCCACTGCTGACGCGAGACAGCTTGGACTGTGTCGTGGGTACCAAAGCTTCTCCTCGACTTACACATTTCTTTTCATGGGCTGTGAAATGAAAACTACATCATCATATAATTTCTCCACACTTTTAATACTTTCATACCATGGTTACAAACCACAATGCTAGAGTTATCAAAAGCAGCATATTTTACCAATGCAGACATTTCTTTTAGATGCCACACATTTATTTAAGGATGGCCACTTGTGAGTTATTATACTAGCTGAACTTATATTTTGATTGAAGTCTCACAGCTCTGCAATGAATATGCAAGTTTATTTTAACTGTAATGCATTTCTATGCTAATAATAATAATAATTCACAATCCCCTATCGAAAATCTTTGGTGCTGGGTAAATGCTGGAACTTACTAAGTTTAGGATTTTAAAAAGGATATACGGTACATACACTGTATGTTATATAATTCCACCAGAGGGTCGAGGGTAGTAAGCTGTAATTTAACATATGATATTACTGCAGCAAAATGTATGAATATTCACACCAAGCAGGACAAAGAAAGACAAGTTAGGTTCTGCTACCAAGTCAGTTTTGGCACCACATTAATGAAAAACGTTGGGTTTTCGGGGCTGTTTGAATTTCAGAATTATAAATAAGGGTCATGGACCCAGAGCCAAGACAGTGACCACACTAAAGCTGTAAGCAATGTATTATTTTCTAAACTCGTACATGGCAGATGTATAATATACCTTGATTGTAAAAAAAAAAAAAAAAAAAAATACAAGAAGAAAATTCAAATCGCAATATAATCATTCTAGAATGGTTAGATTGTATAGATTTCAATTTCTACTGCCATCACAGTATTCTTTGATGAACGCTTTATTTTTTTTTGTTTTTGTTTCTGATAGTCTCACTTTGTTGCCCAGGCTAGAGTGAGTGCCGTGGTGTCAGCCTGGCTCACAGCAACCTCCAACTCCTGGGCTCAAGCGATCCTGCTGCCTCAGCCTCCCGAGTAGCTGGGACTACAGGCATGCGCCACCATGCCCGGCTAATTTTTTCTATGTATATTAGTTAGCCAATTAATTTCTTTCTATTTATAGTAGAGACGGGGGTCTCGCTCTTGCTCGGGCTGGTTTCGAACTCCTGACCTTGAACGATCCTCCCGCCTCGGCCTCCCAGAGGGCTAGGATTACAGGCGTGAGTGAGCCACCTCATGCAGCCTGATGAATGTGGTAATGGCATATTTAAAGTGGACCCGTATGTGGTGGCTGTATGGTCACACGATGCCTGCAGGCCCCCTTACCCAGGTGACTCTGCCAGCACTTCAAACCGGCTTCTTCAATGAGCGGCCTGGCTATGGCGATGTCCACGTGGCCCCTGTCATTCACAGGCAGAGTGACTTTGAAAAGTTCCTCCAAAACTTGTTTCTTGCTATGAATCAGCTCAGTCCAAACTCTGTTGACAGCTTTTATGAGAAGCTGACGCCCTGGTAAATGAGAAAAACAAACAAACAAAAAGCAAGCAAGTAACTAAAATACAGTAATTTTTCTTCATGTCTCAAATCTAGGAATTTCAACCACAGTATTTAATCGTAAAAACAATGCTCATGTTATATCCAGCCCAGGGAAAGGTTATTTAGCTAACCCAAACCATGCTAAACTACTTGGAAAATACTTTAGAAATCTTTACATTCAGAAGAAAGACTATATTTTTCTTTATAAAATTAGAAATTTACATTATCCAGCTTCTGACAGGTAGGAACTTATCTCCCATTTAAAAGTAATTTTTAGCTTTTAAAGGTGAGTTCAAACTCACCTTTATTTTTAGCTTTTAAGGTGAGTTCAAGACTAAGTCAGCTGTTCTCGAATATTTTGCACAAGAAAATAAATAATACATATTTTTAAAAGATTTTTACTATTTAAATTCAGTTTTGCTTTGGACTCCTTGTCAATTTGTCTGACTCTTCCCCTAGAGCGGTCAATCCTCAGCAAGCATCAGAATCTCCTGGAGGGCTTGTTACAGCAGATTGCTGGTCCTCACTCCCAGAGTTTCTGATTCAGTAGATCCGAGTGGGACCAGACGATCTGTTTTTCTACCAACTGACCCAATGATGCTGGCATTATTAGTCTGAGGACCTCGTTTTGAGAAGGAATGTCAGTTCTTTCGGGGATGGAAACAATCACTGTTGTCTTTTGTGTCTGGGGTTCGAGAAAGTCTGGTGAAAGAATAATGCTTAAATGGATGAAAGAAAAGAAAGAATGGGTGCTGGATTTCCAAAGGATAAAACCAAGTGCAGGCCGGGCGCTGTGGCTCACGCCTGTAATCCTAGCTCTTGGGAGGCCGAGGCAGGCGGATTGCTCAAGGTTAGGAGTTCAAAACCAGCCTGAGCAAGAGTGAGACCCCGTCTCTACTATAAATACAAAGAAATTAATTGGCCAACTGATATATATATAAAAAAAAAATTAGCCGGGCATGGTGGCGCATGCCTGTAGTCCCAGCTACCCGGGAGGCTGAGGCAGAAGGATCACTCGAGCCCAGGAGTTTGAGGTTGCTGTGAGCTACGCCACGGCACTCACTCTAGCCTGGGCAACAAAGTGAGACTCTGTCTCAAAAAAAAAAAAAAACAAAAAAAAAAACAAAAAAAAACCAAGTGCAGAACTACCACACAGTATGGCTGGGGAGACAGACACTACCATACTGATTTCATCTTTATTAGTGAACATTGTAATGTAAGAAATCTATCCACACAAAGTCTTCAATGTGTAATGATTCCAATTTCAGAGGGAAAACTAGAGTTTGAAAAAGACAGAGAATAAAATAAAAATGGTGCTACTGATGACCTGTCACAAGCAATACTTTGCCTCTAATGCGATACGCTTGATTCTACGTTATAGTAAATGCTAAGTTAGTATCTGCACTTCTACTACTCATGCAAGTGTAAATACCACCATTAAGTCTCTCAGTATTACTAAGAAGCATGGAGAGCTGGTGATGACCCATCTTTTTTTTTTTTTGAGACAGAGTCTCGTTTTGTTGCCCAGGCTAGAGTGAGTGCCGTGGCGTCAGCCTCGCTCACAGCAACCTCAGACTCCTGGGCTCAAGCGATCCTCCTGCCTCAGCCTCCCCAGTTGCTGGGACTACAGGCATGCACCACCACGCCCGGCTAATTTTTTGTATATATATATTAGTTGGCCGATTAATTTCTTTCTACTTATAGTAGAGACGGGGTCTCGCTCTTGCTCAGGCTGGTTGCAAACTCCTGACCTCGAGCGATCCTCCCGCCTCGGCCTCCCAGAGTGCTAGGATGACAGGCGTGAACCACTGCACCACAAAGACACACTTTGTTGGTGTATGCACAAATCGCCCTACGGGGAGAGTGGTGGGTCAACGCTGGCAGTTTCTGAAGTCAGTTTTTTTTTGGTTATAGATTAAAAACTAGAGATGCAGCAACAGCGGCAGCAACGAATCCCTAAACTGAGGCAGTTCAGGGATTTACCTTCACTGATGTCCTGGCTGTAACTGCCGTCTGGCTCGACGTCGGAGGGGATCATGATGTGCCAGGTGGTCATGCGGGCTTCCGCTTCCAGTCCGAACCCGTCCACGTTGCTGCAAAAGCCCAGTCGGTTTAAATGATACGAAGGAAATGCTTGCGGCTAAAAGAAAAAACTGCTGTAACTGAGAATTACTCCGCGGACACACAAGCAAACACGGCCGCTGCCCTCACAGAGCTCAGTTACCGGCAGACATTGCTGGATGTCTGAGCAGCAGGTGCACAAAATAAAACCAGTGTACCACGAAGAAAGATGCTTGAAAGGGTGATCAGACAAACCCACTTTTGACTAAATGTAATTAAACTTACCTATATAGCATCAAGACGGTCATCTTAACATTTAATAATGCCTTTTGATTACTAACACTTCTACTTAAAAAAAAAAAAATCACAAAAAATTCATTTAACTAAGAACGTTTCTACAAACGCACCTGTGTCCTCTTCCCCAGTCCCCTATCTCACCGCTCTGTGCCTGCAGCAGTGCCTCAGTTTCCCAAATGTGTCATATCCTTTCCTCTTTCTGGGCAGTCACGCAGATTGCTCTTTCTACCTACAGCAGCTGTCCCCATTCTCTTGTCCTCCCCAACTCCACAGCTAGGTGTCAAGTTGCAACTGGGCAGGTGTTTCTTCCCGGTTAGGGGCCCCCCGTTTCGTGCTTTTTCTAGCAGAGCACTAAGTACACCTGATGCGTCTTGCTTAGCTCTCTGTTTTCCTCTCCAGAGGGCTGTACGGCCACAGGGTCCGCCTTACATTTTATCTAAGCTCCAAATTCAATGCCTGGTCCCCGGCAGACAATAAAAAAAATATGTCAAAGCAATCAATGATAAATTACTGATTTTACTCACTTAACATGTAACGCTACATCAAGTTTTTCTTTTTACTTTTCTTGGCCTCCAACAGTGTGTACTTAATTTGCTTTAAAAAGCAAATTGCTTTTTAAAAATTACATAAGTGACACGGTGATGATGGAAAATTTTAGAGATGCAAGAAAGTTAAATCGAAAGGCAAAAATATCCATTTACTCATTGCCAAAAGTACAACACTAGCAGCCCTGTACCTTTTGCATAAATTTTTTTTTTTTTTTGAGACAGAGTCTCACTTTGTTGCCTAGGCTAGAGTGAGTGCCGTGGCGTCAGCCTAGCTCACAGCAACCTCAAACTCCTGGGCTCAAGCAATCCTTCTGCCTCAGCCTCCCAAGTAGCTGGGACTACAGGCCTGCGCCACCATGCCCGGCTAATTTTTTCTATATATATTAGTTGGCCAATTAATTTCTTTCTATTTATAATAGAGACGGGGTCTCGCTCTTGCTCAGGCTGGTTTTGAACTCCTGACCTCGAGCAATCTGCTCGCCTCGGCCTCCCAGAGTGCTAGGATTACAGGCGTGAGCCACCGCACCCGGCCTTGCATAAAGTTTTAAATAAAATTGATTAAACACAAAAAGAAATGTTACTACTGAAAAAAATAAAACAAAGGATTCTGGTGGAATAATAGCAGAGACAGATTCAACATGGCCAACTGAACCTAAAGGGTTTACCTTCCAGCATGTAGATTAACCAGGCAGTGAGCCAGGCAGCTGATGAATTCTTGGTCATGGTTCCCAGGCCCCAGGATCAAGTTCCTGTTCACAGTCAGGACCCTGAGGGAGTCCAGGAGAGCTACTTGCTGAGGAACGGTTTTGTGTGCCCGTGAGAACTGGTATAGGATGGTCCTATTGAGGCAGTGATAAACCGCATCCAGTGACAATCCCTGTGATCTTCTCTTTGACTAAAGACAGAAAAGATAAGTTTTCAGTAAAATGGACAACCGTAAAAGATTTGCTCATCATTTACACATGAACTTTCACTAGGTCTATGAGTGAAAAGATACAAAGCTCTTTTTTTTTTTTGAGACAGAGTCTCGCTTTGTCGCCCAGGCTAGATTGAGTGCCATGGCGTCAGCCTCGCTCACAGCAACCTCAAACTCCTGGGCTCAAGTGATCCTTCTGCCTCAGCCTCCCAAGTAGCTGGGACTACAGGCACTTGCCACCATGCCCGGCTAATTTTTTCTATGTGTATTAGTTGGCCAATTAATTTCTTTCTCTATATAGTAGAGACGGGGTCTCGCTCTTACTCAGGCTGGTTTCGGACTCCTGACCTCGAGCAATCCTCCCGCCTTGGCCTCCCAGAGTGCTAGGATTACAGGCGTGAGCCACCGCGCCCGGCCTGAAGCTCTTACTAATACGCAGTTCAGAACCCTTGAGGCACATAAATGCAATTTAATGAATGAGTGCTACATAAACACAGAGCTCCGGGCTGGGCACGGTGGCTCATGCCTGTCATCTCAGCACTCTGGGAGGCCGAGGTGGGAGAAGAGCTTGAAAAACAGGAGTTCAAGACTAGCCTGAGCGACACAGCAAGACACTGTCTCTATAAAAAAATTAGCTGGGAGTGGTGGCACACACCTGTAGTCCCAGCTACTTGCTCAGCTGAGGTGGGAGGATGGCTTAAGCCTAGGAATTTGAGGTTGCAGTGAGCTATGATGATGCCACTGCACTTTAACCTGGGCAACAGAGCAAGAACCTGTCTCAGAAACAAAAACAAAAACCCAGAGCTCTCAGCGAAGAGAGCCATCAACACCCCTGTGGGGCACAGCAGCCTCCCGACAGCATGAAGTGTCAGATGGGTGAAGTCTCCCACTAAGCAAATTTTATTAGGTTAAATAACCTCTATTCAAAACTACTGAAAAAAATTACCTAGTGTTAGGAAAAATCCCTCCTCTCTGTCCCCCGGGACATTATTTGCCCCCCAAAAGTTTTTTGACATTCCAGTTTCATCCTCTCATATGAGAATTTTCTCTTTGGCTTAAACACAAATGCACCTCTAAAAAAATTCTAAGGTGACATAAGAGTACCTGTGTGTGTGTCTTTGTCACATGCTCATAAAACATGGTAACAATATTTCCTACTTTCTACAATACGTGTTGAATAAAATTAATCATTCATGCCAAACCAAGTTAATCATTCATGGCCAATATCCCTCAATTAAAAATACCGTGAACATGCACAAAAAAATTGACAATTTCAAAGTACTATGGACTACATTGCACTTTCTAAAAAATACAACTGATAAGAGACTATTCCTTTAATATCAACTCTTCATGCTGGGTAAGCCTTTACACACTGATGCAGGATACTGTGAAAACCTCTCAAATTGTATTAACCTAAGGCATTTAAATCTATCTGGGTAGCAAAGACCACCACCAGCGGGGAAGTCAGTGAGCGACCAGAGCTTGAGAGAACTCGAAGCAACTGTACAAGGGACACGCTGGCCCCTTTTAACAGGGGAAGTGTTAAAAGTCCACATTTTTAAATTTCACTTTTAACAGGCGCAGCTTTGTATTAAATGTTAACATTCATTATCTCATTAGTTACACTTATTTCCAACAATTTTGATGCTACAGGCAAGGTTTTTCGACGGAAAAACATTGTACTGTACAAACCAACAGTGACCGTGAATTACCTGTGCAATTAGTTGAATTATAAAATCTATAAGAAGTTTAGATTCTTTGTTGAACATGCCTTGCCAAAGCTTGTCCACCACACGTTGCGTGAAATAGAACACATTGTTCACCAATACCTGGTAGCTTCCTCCACTGGTGATAGGCAGAGAGGCGTCTTCCCCTACATACCAGCAGGAAAAAAAAAAAAAAAAAGGTCTTAAGAAAATTGATACCTATCAGCATAAAGACCAGAACCTCAAAGAAAATCAGGCTAAGGAAAAATGAGTATAACTATAAACATTTAGAAATATGACCACTAGCTCTTATGTATGTCTTTAAGAAAATGATGCTCATGGTCAGAAATCAGCAGGAATGGTGGAAGAAATAATTTTAGCAGTGATAAAGTGTTGTGGATTGAGACTACCTGTGAAGTCCCTTATTGCCTAAAGACAGCCTGCGACAGGCAAACAGTTCTTCAACATAAACTGTCAGTCCCAAACGATCTCCACTGGAGAGAAACATTAGGTCAGTTTATTAGCTATAACTTGGTTCTATGTAATAAAGGGTAAATAACAAAACATCAAATATAACTCTCTATCTTTGAGTATACACCTTTAATGACAATGTAACAGGCAGAACAGAGCTTCAGAAAAACTGCAAAAAATACAGCATAGTCCATGGTGCATGTAGCCCCCTCCGTAATTATCATCAGCTCTGTCTCTCTTTCCAAAGGGGACCCCAATGTTTTCAGTGTGCTTGCTACCTAACACTGCTTCACGACTAGTCCTCCTAGCTCCATCTCCTACCTAAAATGTTCCCTCTAAGCCCCTTCCTCTGTGGAAATTCTGGAGGCTCCACTAAATGTGATTATTTTCATTCCTACCTAGCTCGACATTGCTCCATTAAGCAAAACTCTTTACTTTGTGTCATTATATATAGTATGATGGATCTCACCTGATCAGAACAAGTACAACGTGAGCCTTGACAGCCTGCTTTCAGAGTGCATGATTACATGTTAAGACAATACTCAAGACTTCCTGACAAATTTACTTTGGAGAAAAATGTTAATAGTGCACAGGTTCTATGGTTAATAATAACCAGGAACTCAAAGTAGCATATATAGTATATACTAAACCATCTCTTTTCCTTCTCCTATAAATTCTGTCTTTGTTTTATATGTAAATATTGGCTTCACTATAAATATATAAAGTTTTTTATTTTTATTGCAATTAGATATTGACATACAGAAAAAACATATTTCAATGTGTTTTGATCTTTTTCCTGGAAGCCATCCTAAAAAATAACATATACATACCTATGACCCAACAATTCCGTTCATAGGTACGTACTCAACAGATATGTATAAATGTTGTACACGTATGTGGTCCATAGGAACAAGAATATTTATAGCAGCTTTATTTAAAATTTTCTCAAACTGGAAACTTCCATATGTCTATCAGTAGTAAAATGGATAAGCATATATCCATGATGGAATACTATATCGTAATGAGAATAAATGGACTCATGCTACAACATGCAGCAACATAGATAAATTGCACATATATTAATGCTGCGTATATGAAGCTAGACTAAAAAGAGAAGAGGAAAGAGATGAAGTTAAAAAAGAGAGATAGATACTTGGGGCTTAGACAGAGAAGGAGAGTAATTATAGGTACTATTACAAAAATAAAACACAGAATTACCCAATAACACGTCAGCTGCAAGCAAATGGTCCATCACACTATCCAAAATGTAAGTCTGAAATTCTTTTTGCTGAGTTCTTGTAGATCTTTCAGGGGAAGCCTAATCGATAAAATTTAGGATTAGAAACAGAACCAACCGAAGATAAGGCTAAACCATATTTACACTACCAAATGTATTAAAAAGATTAAAAAAAACTCTGCTGTTAAGATAAACAGGAATAGGACGTGAGAGATGGTATATATGCTTACAATCTTCCTCTTATTTTTCTAATCATAGAATTTTTAAAAATTTAAAGCAAATTTAAACCCATCCCTCCTAAAATAGTATTCTAAACACTAAGTATTTAATAAATATTTGATAATCTATTATTACATCTCACTTCCAAAAGAAGTCTGGCAGTGTATAATGAAATATGGAAAAAATAACATACAAATCAAAAAGCCATGAAAACAAATACAAAAGCTCAAGAATCCGGTCATCAGGAGAGCTACGTCAATGGGGAATGAAATATTTGTAATAAAAAACAATTTAGCTCTGAGCTTCACAGGTATCAAGGAGGAGGGAAAATTATGGTTTACAAATGCTTTTTATTCTTCATAAAAAGCAGCAGACTGGACTGTCAGCGAGGATACACATTTTCCTAAAATTGTTCTGAGAAGCTTTGCGCAGTGGCAGTATCGTAGCCAATGAGGTTTATCCGAGGCGCGATTATTGCTAATTGAAAACTTTTCCCAATACCCCGCCATGACGACTTGCAATATAGTCGGCATTGGCAATTTTTGACGGTCCCCACGGGGACTGGTAAAAAAAAAAAAAAAAAAAAAAAAAAAATTGTTCTGAGAGAAATGTTCTCTATGGGTATAAGAAAGGGCAGTGACAACCTTTATAGGTAGTATCTTCGATAAGTTTTACAAAGTGCAGAGATGACCTTAAAAATTATCTTGAGTAAAAAGCTAAGGGCACAAAGTTCAAGTGCAATCCCCTGGCAGTACTTCTACTGCTCATCAGGGGAAGACAATCCAGGTGTACGGCTTTCAAGCGTCCAACCAAGTAAGCGGCAAACCACGGGGAACACGTGGGGGAAATGCAGGAAGGATCCTTTTGTCATCCAGACGCCAGTAGTTTTTTTAGCCAGGCTTTTGATAGGAATTAGATACTGAATAAGTCAATAAAAACTGTAATGTTCTTCCTTACACAGACACCTGCATGTTTTGGATTCAGGCATAGTACTGATGCTTGGGCCAATGAAATCAAAGAACCTACTTATTCTTGCACAGAGAAATCCAGGATTGTGTTTATTACTATGTTAAAAAAAAGTGGGGTTTTACAACACTGCTCTGTTTTTCTTTCTATTATGATTTTCAAAGTGGTCCTGTTAAAGGCTTTAAAGAAGCAGTTAAGATCTGAGTGCTACACAGTGAAATCAATAACCTAAGATTCAAAAACCAACAGCTAAACAAAAGTTGTAAAGAACATTTTTTCTTTTTTTTTTGCATGAAAAGGCATTTATTTAGTTTTAAAATGACAAAATATGGGTCTGGTAACAGTTGAAAAAACACTAGTGCTTAGGAGTTTGGTTTGTCAGTTACCTAATTTTGGAAAAAGTGAAGACTTTCTCATATTGTATTTAACCTTACTAAATTTCTCCATGTAGCTGAACAGATTAATACAATGGTCAGCAGGAGACTTGTGACCAAGGCCTGCCTCACCTTCTCAGGTTGGTATTAGCTTGATTGAGAGTCTTACTCCCACATTAACTGAAGAGAAAGTGAGGACTTACAAATGATCAACAGCAAACTGACAGTTCCATGAGGATTTCCTTATCATTACATCAGAGACCATTTCATGCAATGGCTTGAGTGATCAGAATTTACTAAAGAATAAGTCACAGGAAAACGTCCACACTTTGAAGACAACAGTACTCCTTCAGGATTGTAATCAGCTCAGGGTGGTTATCGTAGAATACGTAGCATATCGTGGAATACGTAGTAACAAGTAGGGTTTATTGAATCTTGGCTAGACGAAGTTTTGGAGTCCGTCAAACAGAGTGGACTACACTAGAGAAGTGCTTGGTCAGTCAACAATGTTTATTTTTATTAATATTCTTTCTTATTCCAGAAGGATTTGAGGCTGGCTCAGTCACCAATAGGCATTATAACACTCTGATTCTTCTCACCGAAACTGTTACGATGAGCAGAGTGATCAGGACGAAGAACTTAATACTTGCTAATGGTGCTAGCGGCCTAGTTCCTACGTCCTTGCTGGGATTTATAAGCAGCCTGACTTTTAAAAGGACTTTTGATCTGTTCTCACGCACTTTCTTTGCACTGCCATGCTACTATTCACCTGTAGCAAATTCATCTGGCCCTCATGAGAAGCCTAGTGGTCGAAGCAGAGGACACTGATGAACAGGAGCTGGGAGAAGAGTCACTAGATGCCCTCACATAAGCCAACACGGGCCACTTAATCAATATTTTTTAGCGTGTCTTAAGTGCCAGGCACCATGTTATTATGAATATTAAATGGTATCTTATTTAATTCTCACAATAATTCTCAGAGACAGTTTCCATTTCTATTATCATTTCACAGATGTTGAAACTGTAAGGGGTGAAAGACAACAATTAAACTTGGCCAGGGTCACACAGCCATACCCAGCACACATTTAATTCCTCAAAATACTTCTAGCTGGGTGATGCACACGTATTTGACCTCCACAACAATCCTGCAGCGGAGACAGTAAACAACATCGTTCCCAGAGAATGAATTTAGCTGAGGGAGATTAAAACGCTTGCATGATAAACAAGGGACAGAATCTCAACCCGGGTATTTCTTCCTCCCAAACCCATGCTCTCTCACACCGCTTTCCTCAATGCGGCCTCAGTGTCTGTCACTCAAGCCAGTCTGTATGAGTGAGAATCTCCTATTTTTGTAGATTGCTAATGAAGACAACTTCATGTTCTTGTGGACATAAGTAGACACTTTTATGATGAAACTCCAGCACTCATAAGATTCAAGATGGTTCATGTTTACTGGACTATTGGTTCAGGCCCCTTCTTTTATGTAGATAAACGGTAAGTATATACGACAGCTCTATTCTTGCACCTCTTCACAGATAAAGGTTTCATAATCGTAATATTCAAAATCATATTTGCAATTTTTTACAACATGGGAAGGCGTGGAATATTTTCGTTAACATCTGTATGCGTATTCTTTTTTTTTTTTTTTTTTTGAGACAGAGTCTCGCTTTGTTGCCCAGGCTAGCAGGCTAGAGTGAGTGCCGTGGCGTCAGCCTAGCTCACAGCAACCTCAAACTCCTGGGCTCGAGTGATCCTTCTGCCTCAGCCTCCCGGGTAGCTGGGACTACAGGCATGCGCCACCATGCCCGGCTAATTTTTTATATATATATCAGTTGGCCAATTAATTTCTTTCTATTTATAGTAGAGACGGGGTCTCGCTCTTGCTCAGGCTGGTTTTGAACTCCTGACCTTGAGCAATCCGCCCGCCTCGGCCTCCCAAGAGCTAGGATTACAGGCGTGAGCCACAGCGCCCGGCCCTGTATGCGTATTCTTTATGTGTGTATTAAATTTAAAGTTCATCAAAGTAGTGAATTAATTTTTAAAAGCAAATTTCTATCCCTTTTATTATGTAGTATCATATTTTCCTGTTTGGAAATTGCCAGACATGTAGCTAAGAATTAAATGATTCAAAAATACAGTAAGTCTTCACTTAACGTCACTGATACATTCTTGGAAATTTTGACTTTAAGCAAAATGACATATAAAGAAGCCAATTTAGGCCGGGCGCGGTGGCTCACGCCTATAATCCTAGCTCTCTGAGGCCGAGGCGGGTGGATTGCTCAAGGTCAGGAGTTCGAAACCAGCCTGAGCAAGAGCGAGACCCCGTCTCTACTATAAATAGAAAGAAATTAATTGGCCAACTAATATATATAGAAAAAATGAGCCGGGCATGGTGGCGCATGCCTGTAGTCCCAGCTACTCGGGAGGCTGAGGCAGGAGGATTGCTTGAGCCCAGGAGTTGGAGGTTGCTGTGAGCTAGGCTGACGCCACGGCACTCACTCTAGTCTGGGCAACAAAGCGAGACTCTGTCTCAAAAAAAAAAAAAAAGACAATTAAAAAAAAACAAACCAATTTTTTTCCTCATCATTGTAATGAAACAACATTGAAGGAAATGATAGTATTCAAGGACCTGCTGTATGTTATTTCACTTAAAGTCAGTTTCCAAGAACCTATCAATGACAGTAAGTGAGGACTCACTCACTGTACTTACAGAATACACCAAGGCACTGTGCTAATTGTTGTGAGAGATGAAAGAACACATGGAAGTTGGTCTCTAGCTAGGTGATTTACAACCTCTACCTGAGGTCAATCCTGAAACTCCCTGCTCCTCCCTGTACTATAACCCCATCACGCACAATTCCCAGTACCACTGGGGACACACTTCCAACGTAGGACAGATTCATGCCTACAACGAGAACCTTATCTCAAGGTTAATAGTTACATCAAACTTTTCTTATTAAAAAAACAGAAAAAACAAAAGATGACTATATATGGTTAGTTGGCTATTAAGATTCCTACAAGCTTGAAAATGCTATTACTGGATATGCCCACTCACCCCGTATCTTTGCCATATGTGTATTTTATTTTTTTGCTCAGCTATGTTTTCTAGCACACATCTCTTCTGAACTTTATCTGTTATTTTCCAACTACCATGCCACCTTTTTTCATAGAATACTTCAAATTTTTACCCTATACACTCTGATGCTGGCTATCTCTCTTCTTAGATCTTTTTAAAGTTCCCAAAGGGGACAAGCTCTACCAAGGCATGTCTTAAAATTCTACTACATGGCTTACTGATGAAACCAATTATTCTTCTACCATTATTAAACATTGTGGTCCTGATTAAAATGCTTAGCACCACTGTTATCTGAATTACATCAGTGATTTCCTTTAATTGACCAAATGGAGACATTGTCACATGAATAAGATAAACATCTGGTCTTCAGGTTGCAATTAAAAAGTTAACTGTACTAGCCACTAGAGGGAGCAGAGAAAGCTCAGGCCCAACAGGGAGTTCCCTTGGATAGAAATGCAGACATCTGCACAGATTAAAACGTTCATAAGACATGTTAAGAGCCCCTGGCATGTACTATTTGACCGTATTTATATGAATTGGCTAAAAGAACATGAATGTATAGGAAACTAAGAATATCATATTAAATTCCCTCTCTCTGTGATCTTGTATTTTCTCTCGAGACTTTTCCAAGCAAACGTTTTTAATGGTTTTCAGGGATGGCTAATGTCTAGAGCCAAGAGTGAGGCCACTTAAGGCTCAGAGCCACTGTCATCTTCTGACCCATCAGCGGACTCACATCATGTACCAGCAGAGCGGGTGAGCAACCTGGAAGTTCTGCTGCCTTGGGGAAAATTCGACAAGTACATACCGAGCACCTACTTATGTGACACGTACGTGTCTTAAGTTGGACAGCACGCTGATGGCAATGGTATCTGGCAATGATGGATAAGAGGGACCAAAGCAGGGAGTTGTGAGGTGAGGAGGCAATGCTACTACGTACCGTCAATGTCTAGGGAAGGGGCTGACACACCATGGCCTGTAGACCATTTCTAGACTGGGGCCATTCTTGTAGATGAAGTTTTGTTGGAACACAGCTATGCTCACACCTTTATGTATTGCCCGTGGCTGACTTTTAGCTATCAATACAACAGTGTAGTTAAATAGCTGTGACACAGACTGTATGGCCCACAAAGCCTAAAATATTCACTGTTTGGCCCTTTATAAAAACGTTTGCCAACTTCTAGAGTTGGCAAACTCTAGAAGGATGGAATTAGAGATGAAGGATCGAATTAGAGACATGCTTGAGGAAATGGAAAAAAGAACAAATTGATAGGGTCTAAAGCACAGGTAAAGATTAAAAACTTTGCACAGCCCATGATACGTTCTGCCCATACAGAACCCTGAAGAATTAGAAGTATTTGGCACAGAACTTGCAGGATCAGGTCATTCACATTCTAAATTACAAAAGCAATGCAGAAGAGATGTGAATGCATTTCTTTGTCTTTACCTCCAACAAAAGATCAATCAGTGGCGTTTGCTTGCTGGCGGGGGTAAGGCAGAGGTTGTCTATTATTAAGACGCGCATGAAGTCAAAGACAAACTTTTTGGCGGGGTGGTTGGTCAGGTACGTCTTGGTTCCCACATTGCAGTACTCGGACTGGCTCCGGTTCATGCCTGTGTCCACCGCAAATGCTTTGAACTCTTCTGCTGGAGACCCGACCTCATCGTCAAGATCGGTCACCTAGCAAAATCAAGTGGAAAAACACGGTAATGACACTAGATTTTATTTGACGCTTTTACTTCTGCGGTCCCTAAAAATAAAATTGTTGCAGTAGCAGTTATCTTCTTTCGGCATTTACCACCTATAAAGCTGCTCAGCACGTGATTTTCACTCTGCTTTCCTTGACCCTTGCGTTCAAGGTAGTAATCCGGTAGCACACGTCAAGGTTACTCAACACGTGGTCTTTCTGACTGACGACTAACAATGCAATCTGCATTATGCTAAATTATATGTCTACTGTGCATAGCTGCGCTTAAAATAAATAATGAGAATGACTATATTTGCATACTTGAAATCTATATACTGAGTAGTCAAATCTCACAAAGTTTCAGATAAAAATCTGGCATAACGGTAGCACCTAAGGGGTGATTCATTTTTTTTTTTTTTTTTTTTTTTACAAGTTAAAAAAACCCCAATAAATAAATAAAACTTGTGCCACTTTTGAGGCAAGTGAGAGACATAGACTAGCAGACGGATTACAAGGTGCTGACAAGGAAAGGCACTGAGGATTGATTTATACCAAAAATGAGGATTCTAAAATTATAAACAAGTCGAGGCATTGAGGTCATGTGTTATACTTGTCTTTCGCCTATAAGTCCCCATAACTGTACAATGAATATTCCACCTTTATACATGGAGAAAAATTTGTATGAAGAAGGCAGTTTATCCCAGGCCCTAAGAGTATGTGGTAGGAACGAGAGGAAACATCATGAAATTCTGAAGTATTATGTAGGAATAACTGTGTTGGGGGCCTATTTTAAAGGAGAAAAGAATTAAGTGAACTAAGCCAGGAATAGAAAGTTAAACACTACATATTCTCACTCGGTATGAGGAAGCTAAAAAAATGTTGATCTCATAGAATGAAAAAGTAGAAGCGAGGATACTGGGAATGGGAATGCTAGTGGGGAAAAGACGGATAGGAAGAGATTTGTTAAAGGATACAAAATAACAGCTACACAGGTGGAATAAGTTCTAGTGTTCTATACCACTACAGGAATGACTACTGTTAACAATAATATATAGTTTCAAACAGCTAGGAGAATACTGAATATTCCTAATATAAAGAAAAGACAAATGTTTGATATGACATTCTAAATACTCTGATCTGATCATCAGACATTATATATACTGAAACATCACTATATATCCCATTAATATGTACAATTATTATTTGTCAATTAAAAAAATTAAAATAAAGGAGAAAAGTATCTATGCTCTATATGATTATAGCCTAATAATTTTCTAGTAAATTAGCATAAAATAATAAAAAGAAAAGTTGAATGAAACAAGAAAAGTTAAGAAAGGACCAACACATACTTTATTAAGACTATCAAACCTATAAGTCATTTATGAGGATTAAATTCAGCAAGTGCCCTAATTGTTAAAACAGAACAGAAAGAAGTTTTGTTAGACTAGAGTTCTTTTACCTGAAAAGAACGTGTCACAACTACAGAGTTCCATCACACGAGAAATGGACCAACTACTCGCAGAGGGGAATTGCTAACAGGGCACTTACAGGAACATGGTCGATGAGAAAAGGAAGCGTAGCTGACTGTCATTTCAGGGGAAAGCAGAAGGAAAGGGTGCGGAGCTGAGGAGGCCGGGTGATGTAACAGGTGGGGCACAAACTTAACGAAACTACAACCTGGTCAAAAAACTAAACAATCGACAAAACAAAACAAAACAAAAAATCTGCTAACCATTGGAACAGACAAATTCCAGTTTTGACACCTTCCTCCCCCTTTCCTACCATCTCCGAGTATGGGCGGATGTTGAAGGGGAAGACCGTGGCCGCCAGCGCGCACAGGAAGTCGGGGCTCATCCACATGGAGGCCAGGTCGGGCACGTTGTGATACAGGTATCTGAAGAACTGCATCAGGGTCACGGGGTATTCCCGGAGCCAAGACCCCTCTTCTTCTGACTGCCAAGGCTGTCGGGAACGAGAGAAGAAATTCCGAGTGTGAGTAATGGACACACCGCCACAATTGCTTTAAAACCCCATTCCTCACTGTTCTTATAAACTGGGTGTATCGTTGGTCCAGAACTCTGTAAATCACACACATGAGCAAACACGCTTGTGTACAGACATGAGCAAACACACCTGTGTACACACATGAGCAAACACACCCGTGTACACACATGAGCAAACACACTCGTGTACACACATGCAAACAAATTTAGAAATTAGCTGAAACAAAAACAATCCCCTTAGAAACTGCTATGAGGTTTGTCTACTCATGGGATTATTCACATCTCAGCTAACTAAAGTCAGTGGTTCTGATTACTCATCATATTAACACGAGTACTGCTGGTACCCACAGTGGCTGGATTCCCACCAGAGTTGCCCCACCTTGCATCATGTTGAAGTTAGGAGCTACCATAAAAGAGGGGGAAGGTATTTCATTTTTCCGGGCCTCATGCTTAAGCATTATGTGATACGACGACAATAACAATGAGGATTAAAAAACATAAAAAGAATACTGTATATTTGAACAGCGTATATCTCCTGATACCTGCCCAGAGAATGGCTTTCTTCTTAACTTAAGATCTTTATATTTGTTTATAAGTAGGCACCAAAATAAGAATCCTTTTTTTTTTTCACCTTCCAGGAGAATGGGTGTGACAAAACAAGAATCCCAAAGCATTCTAAATTAATGCATTTGATGGTAATGTTCTGCTCTTAGATGACATAACAATAGTTTTGACTAAAATTACATTTGTCAGGTGTGCGTAATTCAAGCAGTCTAAGTTAACATTTCTTCTTACAGAGTAATCTGAAATCGTGTAAACAAATTAAGCCATTATTCACAGTATTCCCATCAGATAGACAGGAATATAAATTTTGTGATTTATCCTTTTTCAATACTTTAATAATCAGAACAGAAAAACAAAAACAAATGAAAATAAAACTTACATTGTTAACGTTTTTAACTTCTAAATGAAAGTAATTTTAAAAGTTAAAATAACATATTACTGTAACATATACTGTAACATACATCAATTACATATGTATACATTGTAATATATACTTTGTTAATTAATAATTAATAATAATACCAATTAATACTTCTGAAGCACTTACTATATATACCAGGCAGTCTTATATATGCTTTATGTGTACACTAATTAATTAAATCCTCACAAAAACCCTAAGAGATAAATTCTGTTATCATCAGCATTTTAAACATGAGGAAACTGAGGCACATGACTGAGGTTAGTATGTCTGAAGTTCCACAGGTACGATCTGAACTAGGTAGGGCTTGAGCGTCCCTGGTCTTAAAAACTGTACAGTCTGTTCTCATGTTAGAAATAATAAAATAGACTATGAGGTTCCAGAGACCACGTTGTAAATAAAGAGCTATGTTACCAAAGGATTCCTCTATTTACAAAACAACCACAGGCAGGAGGAACTATCGATGGGTCTCAGTGTCTCAGTGAACTTACTGAATTCAGCATGCTGCGAAGCATTCCCAATAATAAAAAAGCAGCTTCTGTACACACATTATGGATAGAAGAGACCACAGTTCCACTGGACGCGGGAACTCCAAAGATAAATGTCCAAATAGAATCCAAATCAAACTGCAGAGGTGAAAGTGATTAAAGATTAGCCACTCTGAATTTTTTTCAGTAGAGACCCTCATAAGTTCTAATATTCCAATATTTCTCAGAAACTAGTGGTTTTTTTTTTTAAGTCAGCAATGATAAAGCGATAAAGACCTAGTAGTGCTCCTGCCACCTACATTTTAAAACTCATTTATATACTTATTAAAATAAGTTGAGTACTATGCATCATATCCTGTCTTAGGTATCTACGTTAGGAAACACGGCTTTCTAATTTTTCTGAACAAAACAAAAATAAAACACATGTTAATTAGCCACAAGGTGAGATTATAGAACCGATGATTTTAAACAGGATCTTTTTTTAAAAAGTACCTTGAACTCACTTCCTTCCCATTATCAGCAATATTCTAATTTTAGATTATTTAAAGATAAGATTTGACAAAATAAAAATCAATTTGAGGAAATTTATTCCTAGTAGTTTTACATAATACTTTATGGTGTCGTGTGTATTTTGAAAAATTACATAACCAACAAAACTCCATGAACCATAAATCTGTAATTTGATTTAATGTAAGTGTACAGATTCAGTGTTTCCACTTAAAAGGTTCTGTCAACTCCTAGAACTGATGTGAATAGCACTTAGCATTAGCATGGAAGTACAGTTGAGTTTAAAAGTTAAATTCCTAAGTCTTTGTAGTGTCACAAACATTAAGCTATACACAGACATTAATAGTCTTCAATTAGTAGACAAGTAAAGTCTTACGTTTTTCCTAACGTGGATTGTTACCTAACATCAAGTGATAAATTTTTTTTTTTTTAAATCAGAATTTGCACTGCGAATCCTGTCATACCCACTCCATTAATTTATGGTATCCAAACGACTCCTTTCGTTTTTTAATTTTATGGAAATGAAATTATTTTTCCAGATAAAAAAGAATCGTATAATGAAAGAATTCTTTAGATCGTCCAAATAGCGTCCAAAGTCTTTATGCATATATAATAATCACACAAAGTAATCATATGGAGAAAAAAATCCAAACAAGGACAGAGGACTTCTTTTTTCAGAAAATTTTCTTAGGCATTTTTAGATTTTTTTTTTTTTTTTTCCCCTATCCCAAATCAACTTTCGTGTGAGAAAAGCGACGGTTTTCCTGTGATCACCCATCACTCTACGGTGATGCTTTGGCACATGTAATGACACTCACACCTTACTAGGTAATTCCTACCTGGCCACCCTGCTTACATCGGCAGCTGGCGACAGGCACACTGACCTGCAGGTTCTCAGGCAGCTCGCTGACCGGCTGCTGCAGAAACAAGGCCATGAGGAGGAAATAGAGGGCGGGGACATTGGTGTGTTTGGGAAGGAACGACTGCAGGACAGGAAAGCCAGGAAAATGGCAAGCGTCCCGGTTGATCTCCCTGACTGTCGATCTCCCGCCAGCACTCCTGCCCACGTTGAATCCTGAGAGGGGAGGAAAAGTGACAGTAAGTACAAAACTAGCAGTCGATAGCCACGCTGCACTGACAGCAAAGAAGGCGGTCACATTCCGGTGCGGGTTAACACTTCTATCCGGAACGTTCGTGTATCACTACAGGCAATTGAGTATTCAACGGTGGAATTGATCTTGCAGTCAAAAATCTTGCAGCTAAAGTCACCAGCTGTTTTGACTTTAGCAAGTTTACCCATTAGGATCTAGGTTTAGAAATACAGCTGAGACAATCAGGCACAAGACTTCGAAAATGCCTTTGTAAGGGTATAGGCATTCTACTCGTTAAAGGAATAATCTCAGGAGGGCTCTGAACATTCCTGCTTGTGTGTTTCCCTAGGGAAAAAGTGAAAACTAAAATACAGCCAAAATTTAGGATGCTAAAAAAATGTGACTTAAAAATGTGCGTGTTATAGGTTATATATTTCATTTGTCCTGAAGATCATGACAAGCTAGTTCACTTCAAGTTATCTACAAATTTAGAGACAAAACGAAATGAATAAGCAAAACAATCTTCCCTCACAACGGGATTTGTAATCTGTTGGAAAGCTGCCAGGCGGTGGGATTGAAAATTCAAGCCCTCTGTGGCCATAGCAACCCACAGGCTCAACAATCAGAGTCCCTTCTAGAAACCCAGCTTTTTCAGGAGATGGTCAGTGCTTATTAATACGGCTAATAGCATCAGTATTTCTATCAATACTGTTTCTTTTGCTTCATAACTCAATTCAGGACATTCTCCAAACATTTGGTTCTTTTTCCACCCCCAAACCTAGTAAAAGTACTCAGTGTAAAGCCAAATGTTCAATGGAAGAATTTTGTGAATAGCAACCAATAGACGAAGGATTAATTTTCATCGTGAAGCAACTGATATTTCAAATATTCACATTTTTAAACCTTTTTTTTTTGAATGAAGTATAAAGTATGTTATTTGCAACTACTACTATTTTACATAATAAAAGAAAAATTTATGCCCAGGTTTTTTCTTAAATAGTATGGCTCTTTTAATTAATAAAAATTGTATAGCAATTTACCAAACTCTTCCATATATCATTCTGCTTCTTAATCACAATGAACATGCGCTTCAGAAACTCCTGTTATCATTTTTATACCACAGAAAATATGTGTTCAAGTTCACAAAGTGGTATGATGGGAAGATTTGAAACCTGATGTCTCTAACTTTAGAGCCTATAAAATTATGCTACTTCCTTTGCCCTTGGTTAATGACATTGCCACATTTCTGAAAGACTGGCTAGATTAGAAGATGGAATTGATTTTGTGTTCACAGTAAGTTCTAAATGAAATTATGAAAATAAAAAATGTTTTGAGCTCTAACAAATCAGAAGACATCCCAGCTGTTTGGGAGGCTGAAGTGAGAGGACTGCTTGAGCCCAGGAGTTTGAATCCAGCAACTCACCAAGACCTCATCCATCTCTCTCCCTCAATTAATTAAAATAAAAAATAATCAAAAAACATAAAGTAGTATTTTGTGTGCTAAACAGGAAAATAAATTTTTATTCAACTGTAGGTTCTAAAAAACCTCCCCTAATACTTGCATTCTCACGTTCCTTTTTAAAGTTTCATACTATTTTCCCTCTATGATTAATCCTCAAAATTATTTAATGTACAATTAAGTGTTAATTTAGATTCAAGTTATGGCTATGTGAAAGGTATTTTTATAAAGAAAAATTTCATAAACGAATAAATGTGCATTTAAACAGTCAAAAACATTAGGTTGTTCATCAGATCAAATACAGCTAGAATCGAATGAGATGATATGTGTTTATATACACAAACACGTATGTGTCACATAGATATTCAGGGGAAATTAAATTAAATGGAATCAAATTAAAATCGAATACCTAGATTTCCTTTTTGGAATCAAAGTAGCACATGCAAAGTGTAAGCAGGTATCAATGAAGGACAAATTCTAACACATAAAACTCAGGTGGGTCAGATATGGTAACACCTCTTTTTAATATTACTAAAGTGACGTAGGACAGTAAAAACATAAGACTAATAGTAGCCCTAAGACATAGCCTTAGACACTGTTATTGCCTGGCCCAGGGCTCTTATATAGTTAAGTCTTAAATTCCCTAAGTAGAGAAATTAATCCTTAATTTATATTCATTAGGTTGCATTTATTTCCTATAAAATCTATATGCTATAAAATATTAATATATATCTCTATCCAGAATGATGAAGGACAAATGAGATAATACATGTGAAAGAATTTTGCAAACCACAATATAGCATTAAAAATCTTAGGTGTTATTATTACTGCTGCTTTTGGCCTTCAAAAGAAGCAGTGTTATCAATTAGCATTTATAACTTACATATTCAACAGAACTCACATTTCCCACGGTTCATGCAAAATAGCGATCTATTTATCAAGCACATAAGTATTTATGATTACAATTTAAAGTGTGTATTTTGAAACAATTTTCTTGAGAAATCATTTCACAGTGAAATGAAAATGGTGGGTCACTTTTTCTTTATCACATACAATGTTTGTTCAGATGTTTTTCACATGTGAAATACAATAAAATAGTACTACACTGAAAGATCTGTCTTCCTATCATTGCTTTGATATTTGAAGTAGTAGTACAGTCAGAACACAGATATTGATAGTTACTTTTTTCTATAAATAAATTGCATATTAAATTGTGATCCCCCATTTTCCTACAGACAAGAGTAAATACTCATGATATGAGTTCCTTCAGATCAGACATACAACAATTATGATTTTAAAATGTAATGTTTCAGTGACAAACGTATTTTTAAAGTAATTTAGGAGTTGAATGAGTGTACTTTCCCATAAAAAATTATTTTCGAGTAAATATTTTCCAAGGTGAGATCACTAATATGAACAGACACATACATACAAGTTAAAATAAATCTAACATAGGAAACTGCAATTTTCTAGTATTAGGGAAATGATCAATTGTATGTTGAAAATAGCAGCTTTGGTTGAAACACCGATTGAGCTTCAATCCTTGAGCGGCAATATAACATAATTGCCAAAAGCCCTTCGGGCATGAGTGAAATGGATCCAAATTTTGACACTTCCTAGTTATGTCACAAGCGACTTCACTTCTAAGCCTTGGCTTTCTAATCTGTAAAATGGGTATGATGGTATTTACACCTCATAGAGGTACTGCAAAAATGAAATGTTATTAATTACATGACAAGTGTTTAGGAACTGGCAGAAACAAAAAAAAATAAATGTTGATTATCATTAATTCAGTTCTACTAATTTGCTAATTATTAACTTACAGAATAGAAAGGGACCTATACTACAAAAATATCCCGAGGAATTCCCTGAATTTTCAAATCGTAATATCTTATCCCTGACTTCAGATTGATTAGTTATTAAAAAAAAAAAACAAAAAACAAATTTGAAATCTTCTAAGCTTTTCATTGTATCATTAATTAAAATTCAAAACTCTTGAAATCATTATCAGATAAGTTGGAGTCTACATTGACGTAAGATTTAAAAACAAAACAGAACAGCTTATTTTCAGGCAGCTGACTATAATGGTCTCATACCTAACACAGTTCCAATCTTGTTGGTTAAGACGGAATCTGTCTGTTCGAGCCATCCTCCGCCACTGAGTCCTTCTTTAAACTTGATAAGAATGGACTGATTGCTCAGTAGGACGACGAGAATCCTCATTGCCGCCGTGACTGTGGTGGAATGCAAGTGTTCTTCCATGAACATCATGATCCAGTCAAAACCCAGCGTCTTGACCAGTTCTTCGCAAGCTCTGTTCAAAGACAGATGGATGTGTATGCATATATATATATATATATATATAAATAAAAATAATTTAAAAGATTAGGATTTCAAATTAAAACACAAAAAATAAGACTAGGCTTCATTATTTAGGGCTAAAAAATTCTGTTTAGGCTGGGAACGGTGGCTCACGCCTGTAATCCTAGCACTCTGGGAGGCCGAGGCGGGAGGATCGCTCGAGGTCAGGAGATTGAGACAAGCCTGAGCAAGAGCGAGACCCTGTCTCCACTAAAAATAGAAAGGAATTAATTGGCCAACTAAAATATATAGAAAAAATTAGCCGGGCATGGTGGCGCATGCCTGTAGTCCCAGCTACTTGGGAGGCTGAGGCAGGAGGATCGCTTGAGCCCAGGAGTCTGAGGTTGCTGTGAGCTAGGCTGATACCATGGCTCTCTAGCCCAGGCAACAGAGTGAGACACTGTCTCAAAAAAAAAAATCTGTTTAAAGTCAGTGGCCAGTCCTTCTTTTGTCTAACATGAACAAAGCAGTAATAGCAATGGGTACAACCAATTCCAAAAAGGTTTTACTTACTGCAAATTAATGCTTGTCTTTTCTTTAGATGTATAAATTAGTTTTAGCAAGATATCTAGAAGTCTGTTCCTCAAAAGTATAAGATTAGCAGATACAAGACCTCCAAACTCCTCTTCTGTTCCTAAAACAAAAATAAATATATTAAAATCCCCCTAACAGATAAAATATCTGACATGATTATTTGAAATCTCACTGAAAAAAATGTATCTTTTAGGAAACATTTCTTTAGGAGTGCTTTCCACTAAAATGAGCAAGAAATAGGGTTAAATCATTTCTCTTTCGAGCCCTCAAAATTCTTCATTTACATTTGACATTTCCTAAACTAGTGATAACAAAGCCTATGTGGGCCCTTTTTTTACATTAATATTCCCACCCCCTTCCCATCGTAGGGGAAAGCCACCAAATGAGGATGATACAAATAACAACAGTAATTACCAGGGACGGACCCTCAACCTTCCCAAAAGTGTTTAGTTTCTTTTTGAAGGACATACCTAAATCTGTAAGATTTAAAAATCGAAAAAAAACAGGCAATGTAAACTTATGCAATGAATTTAATACCTGAAGGAAAGTGAGAATTGAAGAGCACAGAAGTGAGGCGCGGGCACACAAAGAGAAACTGGGAAAGGAACGCGGTGGTTCTCAGCGGACAGTTTCACGGAAGCACACAGAACTGGGCAATCAGCAGCCCAGAGTCCTGGGGCCCAGTTCTACCACGAAAGAGCTTCAGGTTAGTGGGTCTCAGCCCCCAGAGAGGCAGACCTCCTTTTACTGGACTCTGCCTTACTGTGCTCCGCAGATGCTGTGTTTTTTATAAACTGAAGGTTCGTGGCAACCCTATGTCTGTCTAGCAAGTCTACTGGCACCATTTTTTCCCACTGCATGTGCGCACTTTGTGTGTCTGTCATATTTTGGTGATTCTGTCAATATTTCAAACCTTTCCATTATTTTCTTTTTATTTTTTTTCTTTTCTAAATTTTCTTTTTTTCAGCATATTATGGGGGTAGTACAAATGTTGAGGTTACTACGTATATTGCCCTTGCCCCCCCCATGACCCTGGAGTCAGAACCTTTCCATTATTATAATGTCTGTTATGGTGATCGGTGATTAGTGATCCTTGATGTTAGTATTTGTTCAGGGTGCCAGGAACTGCACCCATGTAAGACAGCAAACCTAACTGATGCTGTGTGTGTTCTGACTGCTCCAATGACCAGCCAGTCCCCATCACTCTCCCTCTTGTCGGACACCTCCCTAGTTCCTGAGACACAACATTGAAATTAGGCCAGCTAACAACCCTACAATGGCCTCTAAATGTTCAAGTGAAAGGAAGAGTCACATATCTCCCACTTTAAATCAAAACCTAGAAGTAATGACAGTTAGTCAGGAAGGCATACTGAAAGCTGAGACAGGTGCAGAGAGCTAGGCCTCTCATGCTAAGCATTCAGTCAAGTTGAGAACGCAAAGGGAAAGTTCTTGAAGGAAAGTCAAAGTGCTATGCCAGCGAAAATACGAATGATAAGAAAACGGAAGGCCGGGCGGGGTGGCTCACGCCTGTCATCCTAGCACTCTGGGAGGCCGAGGCAGGAGGATTGCTCCAGGTCAGGAGTTCGAGACCACCCTGAGCAAGGGCGCGACCCCGTCTCTACTATAAATAGAAAGAAATTAATTGGCCAACTAATATATATATATAAAAAATTAGCCGGGCATGGCGGTGCATGCCTGTAGTCCCAGCTACTTGGGAGGCTGAGGCAGTAGGATTACTTGAGCCCAGGAGTTTGAGGCTGCTGTGAACTAGGCTGATGCCACGGCACTCACTCTAGCCTGGGCCACAAAGTGAGACTCCGTCTCAAAAAAAAAAAAAAGAAAGAAAAGAAAATCGAACAACCTTATTGCTGACAGGGATAAAGTGTAAGTGGTCTGGGTAGAAGATCAAATCAGCCTCAACATTCCCTTAAGCCAAAGCCCCATTCAGAGCAAGGCCCCAACTCTCCCTTCCATTCTATAAGAGCTGGGAGAGGTCAGAAAGCTGCAGAAGAAAAAGTTAGAAGCGAGTACAGGTTGGTTCACAAGGTTTAAGAAAAGAATTAAGTATAAGCTGAAACAGTAACTGCTGATGTAGAAGCTGCAGCACGTTACCCAGAAGATCTGGCTAAGATCATTGATCAGGGTGGCTCCAGAAAAACAACAAGATCTTCAATGTAGATGAAACAGGCTTTTATTGGAAGAAGAAGCCATCTAGGAGTTTCATAGCTAGAGAAGACTAGTCAATATCTGGCTTCAAAGCCTCAAAGGGCAGGCTGACTTGCTTATAAGTAGCTAATACAGCTGATGACTTAAAGCCAATGCTCATTTATCATTTGGAAAACTCCAGGGTCCTTAAAAATTATGCTAAGTCTACTCTACCTGTGCTCTAGAAATGGAACAATAAAGTCTAGGTGACAACCCATCTGTGTACAGCATGGTTTACTGAATATTTTAAGCCCACTAATTGCCACCTACTGCTCAGGAAAAAAGATTTCTTTCAAAATATTACTGCCCATCAACAATGCAACTGGTCATCCAAGATGTAGATGGAGATGTACAAGATTAATATCATTTTCATGCCTTTTACCACAACAACATACATTCTGCAGCCCATGAATCAAGGAGTAATTTTAACTTTCAAGTCTTATCATTTAAGAAATACATTTCATAAGGCTATAGTTGCCATGGTCCGTGATTCCGCTGATGGATCTGGGCAAAGTAAATTGAAATCCTTTTGGAAAGCATTCACCATTCTACATGTCACTAAGAACACTCATGATTCATGGAAAGAGGTCAACATAAACATTAACACAAGTTTAGAAGAAGTTGATTCCAACCCCCATGGATGACTTTGAGAGGTTTAAGACTTCAGCGGAGGAAATACAGATTTGGTAGAAACAAAGAGAACCAGAATCAGAAGTGAAGCCTAAAGATACAACTGAATTGCTGCAATCGCACGATAGAATTTTAGCAGATAAAAGCTTCTTCTTATGGATAAGCAAAGAAAGTGGTTTCTTGAGAAGGAATCTATATTCCTGGTAAAGATGCTGTAAAAACAGTGCTGAAATGACAAAGGATTCAGAATATTACATGAACCTAGTTGATAAAGCAGTGATAGTTTTTGAGAGGACAGACTCCAATTTTGAAAGAGGTCCTACTGTGGGTAAAATGCTATCACACAGCGTCACATGCTACAGAGGAATCACTGTTGAAAGGAAGAGTCAATTCATGCAGCCCACTCTTCAATAATGGTTTGTTTTTTTTTTTTGCTTTTTGCTTGGTTTTAATTAATATATAGTAATTGTCTATATCTATGGGGTACAGTGTGGTATTTCTATACATGTATATAATGTATAATTTTTAAATCAGGGTAATTAGTATATCCATCATCTCAAACCATTGTCCTATTTTAAGAAAATTGCCACAGCCACCTCCACCTTTACTAATTTACACATCCCTCTACAATGCTCTATGTATTAAAAAAAAAAACTTTACAATACCACTGTGGTTACTGAATTTCATAGACAGCGAGGAAATATGAAGATCAGAGAACTATTTTTACTGTGTTTTTATACCTTGAAAAAAATGTGTTATGTATTTCCAACGATCTCTATTTTCACTTTCTAATTCATAACTACTCAGCTTATATTCAAATCAAAACTTAGAAATAATCTTTGCATATGGTAGAATAATATAGCAGTTAAAAGCTTAGAATGCTGGTTTGGACTACTTAGTTCCAGTGTAGGCAGTGGTGTGACCCTGGGTTTGTTTCTTTTAACTTACATCTTCCTGGGCCACAGTTTCCTCTCTTGTCAAATTGGAATAACAGTACCGATTTCATAGGGTTGTTGCAAGATTATATAGAACACTTAATGTGTGTTTTACATTGTCCTGATCTTTAACTCTTCTCATCCACTGCTAATTTGCTTCACCAAAGAAATACCGACTTTGCTCCATGTGAACTGGCAGAAGGTGATGGTCAGGGCTCTGACGTGCTGGTCCTGCCTCCATCGCTAACATACTCTGACTTGCGGCTAGTCACTCAAATCTCCCCACCTCTCCTTTGAAAGCCGTGATTAGTCTGCTTTCCCGTATTCACGAAGCCCAGGAGAGGCTGTGCTCGGGAGGGACAGCCAGCCCGGAGAAGAACTCCTCTGGGAGGCAGTCACGCTTACTACGATAGTTATTTCTTCTTGAGCCTCCAGGAGGAAAGGGTGGTGAGAGTTTAAAGGAAACCATTTGTGTGACATGATTTTGGAATAACGTTAACAGGGTAATAATGTAAATGATGCTGAACACATTTCGGATTCTGTGAATTTAATTCCAGAGGTCAATCTAAAAGGCAACTCTCCTGTCCTAGAATATGCAACTGGAAAATATATGAGAACAAAGGAGGAAAAATAAGCATTATGAATACTCTAAAAATCGGAAAAGATTTTATTTTCCAAGTAAAATTAACACCCTATTGAATTTTGTAGGCAACACTGTACTTCTATATATTGCATAGGCCTGAAATAAGACAAATAACATGTGTGAAAGACCACAAAAAGTAATGTAAGGAGAAAAGTGATATAATATTATGACATATACTTCAGTCAGGCCTAGTTTGTGCCAGAAGAAAAAGGGGCATGGTCATTAGCTGACCACACTAACTTTTCCAAACTCCAGAATCAACTCACCAGTGTCAAGCTTCTCTTCATTATTTATTTCCATAACTACAAATTTCTCACAAACTGCAAAGGTTGGCAAAGTAGAAGAAATAAACTGGCCAAACCTTTAAATAAAGGAAAAGAAAACGTTATGGATTTGATTTTTCTTCTCCCCAAAACAAACAACAAAGTACAAAGAAATAAAATACAAAGAAAAAAAAAATCGTGCTTATTTTGACTAATCTTTAATGGACCCTTAGGTGATTGTATTTGGTTTACTTCCTCTGGGCTATCTCAAGTGACATTATATACAATAATGTTCTTAAAATATAGGGAAAATACAGTTTTCCAGAAATACGAATTCTTTAACATACTAACACCCAAACTGTTTCAAGAACCAAACTGCACGATCCAAATTAAAATGTCCTAACGTTCTCTATATGGACCCACTGTAGTTGGGTTTACAGATAAGATTAAAATCCTGGCTCTTTACTTCATAACCATATAACCTGGGACAAGTAGTTTAATTTCTGTGGGTACTTGGTTTCTTCACTTTAAGGAAAAAATTAAAAACTTCGACATGTTTTAGCAAAGTGATCATTATAATCCTAGGATAAGTTTTAAATAATCGTTGTCGATAATGATAGTTACAATTCTCCAAAATAATTCTTCAGCTCCAGTTTTAAATCTGTCAATGAGTTAAAAAAAACAAGCAAACACGTTTTTAAGGTAAATGAATATAAAAGTGCAAGCACACAGATTAGATATTAGTCTATAGAGAATAATCAAATAAATGGGTGTGAATTCATCTGAGATGCCTGGGAGATCACATGAAAAGGAGTGATCAAATCCAGACTAAACAATTCTCTACTTGGAAAATACTTTGCTTGGGGTAGTTTGTTTTTCTTGTTTTCCTTCCATAATACCCATAATCTTCCAAACTGGGGGTTGTCATGTGAACACAAGAACATTTCTCACACACTCCCTAAATATGCCTTAAACCACATTTCACATTGTCAGCAAAATATTACTCACATTATACAAAAACTCTGAACATGCAATGATAAAACATCACCTTGTACTTGAGTAATAGAGACCAAATAGAAAAAAGATGGCATGTCCGCTCTAGGGGTGTGTGTGTGTGCATGTAATTACAAGTGTACACACACTTATGAACGCTTTTATGTCCAGGCCCTTTCTCACCAAAATTCTATTACTCACTAGCGGCAACAACTGGCCTTGCTCCATAAAGATGCTAAGATGTGTGTGTTTTCCATGCCTCACAAATATCCTGAATAGTATTAACATTACAGATGTTATTACACAGGAATCGGAACCAATCGCATCCATCGTAGGCTCAGTGGCGCTTTCACTTTAATAACAAGACAAACAGAGGAGTCTTCGCTACCTGAGCAGGTCATTGCCGTTGGGGAAGCCTTGCAGCAAGAAGCTCAGCACGTTACTGATGGCAGCGATAGTGGGCTGGGACAGAGACATGTCTCGCAGAGTCAGTAGCAGCTTTGGGATTAACTGGAATTCCCTCATTAATTTGGCATTCTTTGAAGCTTCACTATAACAGAAAGAAGATTTTATGCACTGGACTATGCACCTTTCCCATAACCAAACAACCACATGGGTATGAACTAAATACCTGGACTCTGTGAGCAGTTCGATGAAGTGTTCAAATAAGGAAAGATGAAGTTCATACGGTGCGTGGAGCCAGACCTATAATAAAATAAAGAACAGTGGTATATTTAAGGTTAAAAAATACAATGCCAATCCAACAAACAGAAATACAGTACATGTAACTTATATCACATAATTATTTTGTAAAGCCCTATAAAACTGCTCGTATGCAGGGAAAAAAAAATAGGGCTAATAAATAGTCTCCAAAGTAACAGAAATGATGAAATTAACCCACTATCAAAAAGTCCTAAATATGCCCCATATAATAAAGAATATAATGGAAAACATGAAAATGATAAGAAATGAAATGGAAGATAGCCAAAGCCCCAAAACAAACTACTAGACATGAAAAATAAAATACCTAAAATGAAAAATGTACTAGATGGTACTGATACCAGACTAGAAACTGCAGAAAAACAATTCAGTAAACTTGAAGACCCAACAATAGAAACTATTCAAAACGAACTGTAAGAAAAAAAATACTGAAAAGAAACAACCAGATTTAGTGTATTAGTGATTTGTGAAACAGTATCAAGCAATCTAAGATAGGTGTAATTGTTGTCTAGAAAAGGGAGGGAGGCGCAAGAAACACAGTTCAAAAAATGGCTAAAAAATTTCATATTTGATGAAAATGACAAACTTACAGATCAATAAACCTAAGCAGAAGAGGACAACTGAATGACTGACATCTTTAAAATGGGAAGAGAATAAAAACAGTCAACTAGAATTCTATTCCATGCAAAAGTATCCTTCAGAAAGGAAGAAGAAGTAGACTTCTCCAGATGAGACCATACACTGCCAGCAGACCTGCACTACAAGAAATGTTAAAAGACTTTCTCCAGGCAGAAGAATTTTACAAGACAGAATTTTAGATTTACATAAAGGAAGAATGCCATCGATACTATGTATGTGGGCAAGTAAAAAAGATTACTTAAATGTCTTTTAAAAATAATTGACCATTTAGAGCAAAAATAACACAAACTATTGTGGGGATTATAAACGTATAGAAGTAAACGGAATGACAACAATAGCACAGAGGGTGGAAAGGGAAAAAGGGAAGTATTTCACTGCAGGTATTTATACAAGGTATAATAGTCTCCAAAGACAGACTGAATTGTTTTAGATGCATATTATAAATTCTAGAACAATCACTAAAAAAGAAAATGTTTGTATGCTATTATAATTATTTTACTTGTATTTGTCCAATGGCTATTCAAAAACTGGAAGGAATTAGATACTGAAAGATCACTTGTGGTTTGGGGTGACTGGGGATGTTATACTGAAGCCATAAAGCGAGCAGGGTACTGTAAAATAAAGCCAAAATTTGTTAAGCAACTAAATTTCTGATGTTTGCATATTAAATTTTAATCGGAAACCTAAAATTAAAGATAATCCTTGATTCAAATGTGTCAGTTACCAGATGAAAACAAGGTCAGGCTGAGTTAATGTCATGTTAATGGCAGGTCTCCTGAGTATTCCCATAATCCTTTCTGCGTACCTCTCTGCTTTCATGAGTCTTAAATGATCTGTTTGTCTTTTTCTTCTAATGGACTAAATGCCTTGAGACATGGACTCTGCCTTTTGTTTTCACATCCTTAGTAACTAATACAGAGCTTGGCTCAAAAATATTCAGTAAGTGCTTTCTAAAAGAGTAAGAGGTTTGGGTATTAGAACTTTGAATACCAGGCTGAGACACATGTACTTTGCTGTGTAGGAAAAGAAATCATGGGAAGTTCTTGAATAAGTGATATGATTATGCCCTTGAAAGAATGAGGTCTCAAAGGATTGCCTGAGGAAAGGGGGAAAGAAGGGATGTTATTCTAGCAGACAAGAGAAGAACTGATTAGGGCTTCGATTAGGATTAGAAGCAGAAAAGGTATTTAGAATGTGAAAGTAGACTCCACATGATTTAACACCAGATTTTTTATAAACAGAGAGGAAGAAGGAAACTGATTTCTCAATTTCAATGATGGTATGTCTTTTTAGTTTATTTATTTATTTATTTATTCTTTTTAGTATTTTTTATTCATTCATTCATTGAGACAGAGTCTCACTTTGTTGCCCAGGCTAGAGTGCTATGGCATCAGCCTAGCTCACAGCAACCTCAAACTTCTGGGTTCAAGTGATCCTCCTGCCTCAGCCTCCCGAGTAGCTGGGACTATAGGCACACACCAGGATGCCCCACTGATTTTTTTCTATTTGTAGTAGAGACAGGGCCTCACTCTTGCTCAGGCTGGTCTCGAACCCCTGAATTCAAGCGATCTACCCACCTTGGCCTCCCAGAGTGCTAGGATTACAGGCGTGAGCCACCGCACCTAGCCTTGGTGGTATTTTTAATAGAAACAGGGAAGTCAGAAGAAAGGACTAATTTGGGGAGGGATGTTAAGTTTAGTTAAGGTGCTACTGGGACATAAAAACAGAAATATTGAGCAAGAACTCAGAAGTAAGTCTGGTATTCAGATGTGAAGGTTAGAGATTAAGATCTGAGGGTCAACTCCATAGACATGAGGCTGTGGGACTAAGTGAGAGTTTAAAGGAAAGAGAACAACAAATAAAGGAAAATATAGACATTTTTACGTAGAATACCGAACACTCTATGGACAGAAGATTATAGAGAAAGTAGTAAGAAAGACACACCCAGGCGAGTGATTCCTGAGGGCTACCGAGAACAGTGCGAGTTGAAAGAACGGGGAAACAGACTCTATCAAACGCTACCGAGGGCTGTGGATGCTGAGAGCCGAGTACAAGCCATACATTTTACCTAGAAGGAGGCTGTTCACCAGCTTTGAAAATAGTTTCAGTGAAGCAATGAGGGCACAGAGTCTGGGAGGGAACCTTCCAGTGGTTACGAGGAAGAAGAGTCAGGGCCTAGATATCACCGGCAGCAAACACAGTGCCAGGCACTGTGCTGGGTGGTGGGGACACAGAGACAGATGAGATAGAGACGATCTCTGCTGTCATAAAGCCTGCAGAT